>NC_083276.1:110864879-111168151 GCF_963506605.1 Zootoca vivipara | reverse complement strand
TAAGGGAATATTTTGATCCCAGAAATATTTTTGCATCTGTGGTGTCCAGTGAGATGTGTTTGACAAAACTAAAACACCCAAAGCCAGAAAACAATTATTGTTCTGTGCAGTAAACAACTGTCCCCTGCATATTAAGTGAAAGCCACAGTTTCTAATCCTTTACTAAGCTATGGTTTTATTTTCGATTACAAACAATCAGAAACAACAAAAGCTATATTTTACAAAAGTAATAATGTTGTGTGTGTGTGTGTGTGTGTGTGTGTGTGTGAACTGTCTAGAAAAGGCTATATTTCAACTGAAAACTAATGTGAATGGTTTCCCTCATTCTTTAAGAAACCTTTTAAGAAGCCTACAAGACCATCACCCTTGATCATCAATCACCATTGTGTGATTTTCACCAATCCATTGACACCTCACACTGTTCCTTGACCTTTCCCTGACTTATTTTTCAATATTCCTGCATTGCAGGGGTTTGAGCTAGCTGGTCCTTGTGGTCTCTTCCAACTCTACCATTTTATTATTTTATGAAGCACCCACCAATGGCAAAATTCAGTGCTTTTCTGCAGTAGCTTATGCCTAAGTGTTTTGTTTTGTTTCCAGGAGGAAAATGGTAAGTGGCAACTTGCTGAAATTTGGGGATGTTGTACAAGTGGCAATTTGTGACAATGTCCTTAAAGGACTACCCTGTAGGGCTACTTAGATGTAAATTGCACAGTGAAAAGTGCAGCTAGGGTACGTTTCTTCACCCCAGGAAACTGGATGGTTAAAAAAGTGAAAGTTGAGATATCAGCAGCGACTGTAAGAATACTCCCTCCTGAAAATATTTAGAAGAAGAAAAAGTTCAATGTGTTATCTAGATTAGGCCTGCATAACCAGTGGCTATTTTTCTAGAAAAAAACAGGTGCTAGAATTCACCATGAACACCTCCCTTGTTCTCTATATATTGACAATGGTGCTCATCTGAGAGGTGTTCCGACTGAAAAAAGCCCTGTCCCAGCCCAACTATGAAGCCAAGAAATCATTTATTTGTCATATCTTTGGCAATCACCTGTTTTTTGCAGTCCCAAGCAAGCAGTACAAGCAGGAGTTTTATTGAGCCCATTCTAAGAATTTGCCTTGCTGGATAACAAGTTATGCAGTCTTGATATAGTATTTAGTTCTAGTGTGAAATGTCTTACATACCTGCTCTGAGCATCTTTCCCAAATACAGTGGTACCTCGGTTTTCAAACGTCTCCGTTGTTTGAACAATGGATTTCAAACAACGTAACCTGGAAGTAAATGCTTCGGTTTTCAAACACACCTTGGAAGTCGAAAATGCCACACGGCGTCCGCTGAGTGCAAGATCCTGAGGCCTAGCTGTCGGCTATTGAGTTTTAGGTTTTTGAACATTTCAGAACTCAGTTTTCTGGAATGGATTACATTTGAAAACCAAGGTACCACTGTATGATGCTCTCTAGATGTTTTGGACTACAACTCCCCATCAGCCCCAGCCAGCCCCAGGTCAATGATAAGAGATGAAATACACAGCAGTCCAAAACATCTGGAGGATACCAGGTTGGGGAAGGCTGGCTTAGAGAACAATGAGTGACACTTTAGCTTTGGGGGTATTATTTATTTATTTATCTTCATGGGGTCATGAAGAGTCGGACACAACTAAATGATTAAACAAGAACAACTAGTGCATTTGCACCACACCTCCCTCATTTCCTGCCTCTCTTTGTTTACCTTCTATTCCAGGACATATATTTACTGTTTGTCTCCTATCTACCTTTACTGGTAACTGAATGTATATCTCCTATGAAATACATTTGTTACTGAGGCCACAGACTCTGTGATCTGTGCTTCCATCCAATTATTTACTTTTCTTTGCAATTAAAATTATTCCCCCCCTACCCCAAACAATATTTAACACAATCCGCCTGAGCAGCCCACGTTGATTTTAAAATAGGCCTAATGATGGCATGAATTCCATGAACACTCACTCACAAAACTATTCATTAGCTCTTTTGGAAATACAGTAGTAAACTGTTGGAAAAAGAGAGAATATCTGAATTATAAGTTAAACTTAGAAAGTGTAATTATATCACCCTGGTAACTAAAGATGCTTCTCCCCCTTAGCAACTCTTATATGAGATTGAGAACTAACCGTGTATTTCTTCTCTTTTGCAGTTGAGGAGAAATGGAGCAGTAACTTGGTCTATCATTAACAGGGCCAGCTCTACCATTGGGCAGCGTGAGGGGGCTGCCTCAGGTGGCAAATCCTGGGGTGCAGAAAAGAGCAGCAACAAGATGCTGGCAGAAGAAAGCCACCTGCCCTGCCCTAAGTCAGTCTACGGTTCTCAGATGCAGTAGAAGACATTGTCCCATCATCCATGTTGAAGTAAGATTCAGTTGACAGTCTGCTCAGCTTTTGCACATGGACTGGGAGGAGGTGGCACAATATCTTGGGCCAGCCCTGATTGTGCGGAAGGGATTGCCTATCAAAATCAGTCAAGGGTCTGCATTCCCTCTAAGACAGTGGTTCCCAACAGGTGGTCCGCGGACCCCCAGGGGTCTGCGAGCTATGCCAGAGGGGTCCGCAAGATGCTATTAGAATAAAAAATATATTAAATATATTTCGTATGATAACAGATTTTTTGTTTTGGACGCTTCCTGCATGAGCAGAGTCTAGCGCAAAACTAGAATTAGATAGAGGCAGTAGTTCTGCTGTATGCCGTTAGGTGGCGCTTTACAAACACTACTGTTTTGCAAATAGGCAGCACGCGCATTCTACTAACGCTCACCTCCCCAAGATGCTTTGCGCGCGTCGGCTTCATTTGTGCGCTACTGCGCAGGTACCCTGTCTTCTCTATTCCCCTCCCTCCTCCCTGGCGCGCGCTGCCTCTTTGCAAAACAGTAGTGTTTGTAAACAAAGCGTTGTTTTTCGTGGAAGCTACAGTTCGCGTAGTTAAAAATGGACCGTTGGTTAAAAAGGGGTTCATCTCATTAAGAACTGAAAATTAAAACTAACTGTATACTGATGGAGTACTCTGTTGTAACTGTAAAAAACGTATAAATATAAAATATAAAAAGACTCTTAATTTGGCTCTCACTTTTTAATTTTAGGATTAGGAATTAATGGGGGTCCTTGTCACAATAGCGGCTCGATGAGGGGTCCTCGAGAAAATTTTGTTGGGAACCCCTGCTCTAAGAAATCAGGGAGTGCCTTGGCTGTGTTCATGTATGGTACTTGAGACATAGAAATGGCTCACCAGGCAGCACAAAGTGTCGCTATGCTAGCTTCCTTGCATGTGGGTCACTGTTTCTTGCCAGGACAAAGAGTGATAAAGATGAAGTGGTGAGGAGGTTGGTACAGTCCATAGGCATCAGTGTGATGCTCCTGACAGTGCTATACCACACTGACCACCTCTCCTCTCCTTCTTTTGCTCCTGGTAAACAGTAGTGATCCTATTTGAGAAACCAGGCATAGCTGCTTCACCCCACCTGTCTGACTACTTCTGCTCAGACTTTAATCTCTCCTGCCTGTGTTCACCTTTTGAAAGCCTCAAGTTTAATGCCTATTGTTGTCAAAAGCTTCCCAATGCATAAGGAGACTGTGTCGTAGATATTAACAAAAAGGGGGGGGAACATTGAAAGTACATGCAACCCCATGTAAGGGGCTTTCTTTATATGATACATGCTTCCCTCCCCACTTCTAATCCAAGCATGTGAGATTAGGCAGAGGGTTTTAATGAAACAATGTTATTCTGTGTACAGCCTCAGGAAATAGTTTTAGAAATTAATTCAACGAGAGAGGGAGGCGGGAAGACTTCAGGAAGATCTGGGGTGGTTTAGAATGAAGTGTTGGGAGAATCCAGTCTCCTGAGTGGCAAACATGGTGCCAAATTTAACTAGGGCAGGATAAAACATGAGATGTTAAGGACAATGACTTGCTAACAGATTGCTGATTACAATCAGAGGAGTGCTTGATACTTACACGGAGAACCTCTGGGGCAAATTCACTTGCCATGATAGGAATGAATCTTGCAGCTCACTCCTTGCACAGGAAAAAAATAAATGGCCAAATGATGTGGGGAGCAGCTAACACCAACAATTAGCTCGCCACATGAAGCTACCCATGTGGTCCCATTTGAAGAAGTCATCCACAAACAAAACTATACATGAGGAATTCAGTCTTTGCAAATTGTCAACGCACCCAAGGAGAAGACTCAAGACACAGGAATGGTGAAATGGTTAAATGCAATGTGGGGAGGTGGGTCTGAGTTAATGTCTAGAAGGGAAGTGTTATTCCAAACCCTTGAGCAAATTGAAAGCTACATTCTGTGGCTCCCAAGCCTTTTCTCTTGAAGTGAGCTGTAATTGAGTGAACCCGACATGTGCACCCAAGCCCCACTGTCTAGCATTCACCAAGGTACATGGGCCAGGCCTAAAGGGCACCCCCAAAGGCACACTCACCCTGAGCCTATGGAAGATGCCCTTCACCCAACAATGTCTCAGGGTATCTGGATAGGAAGTGATGTCTGGGAGGATTTGGAGGAGCAATGGGCAGAGAAGGCGGAACAGGGGCTTGGGGATGCTGAAGAGCCCTGCATCCACCCAGAGGCCCAGAGGAAGCTCAGACTCAGGAAGGGAGGGGGCTTCCAAATCACCCCAGACAAGGAGGGAAATGAAACGTAAGGATCAAAGACGTCTCGCGTGATTCCCACGTCTACTTTGTTGGCGCGGAAATCGTAGGAAGCCACTCCCTGAATCTGACTCAACGGGTTCGGATGCATAATTCTGAACTGTAGCTGTTTCTTGTATATATGTAATAAAGACTGTAAATACCAAGCTGGCTGTGCCGGGGTGTTACTGCAAAGGGGAAACACCACCTTTACAGCATGTTTTATTATGCTTTAGAACAACATTTAAATATATATTTGTATTTGCAATTATATATATAAAAATTATTTTAAAAAATTAAAAATAAATGAGTATACATTTTGATTTTTAAAAACAAACAAAAAACAATCAATGCAGAAGTAGTATAGAACTATGGGTAATAATATGTGAAAGTCACACAGACCAGAAATAGTCAGATTCATCCACTCCTAATTATGAGATAATAAGGTACATCTCCTAGTCATTCTGTACTGCATAAGACGGATCTAGCTAGTATGACTCACTCTTTCTTTTTTGCTTTCCTTGAGACTGATGATTCACTCATGCAAGAACTTGCAAATGGAGAAACGAAAGAGAGACAGACAGACAGAGAAATTGCTTTAGGTTAGACTCAATAGGAGAAGAATGTGAAAGTGATGCACTAAGGACTCAGGACTATATTTTAAATGTGTAGTAAAGTGCAATATACAAATGTGACACTAGATGGTGACAGTGAGCTATGCCAAATTCAATGTATTTTTCAAAACTTTTAAAAGCATTTTCACAGCAGTTTCTTAATATATATGTAGATTGCTCCTTGGTGTATCTAAGGTCTTTTGCTGGTTTGCCCTGAAATCCCTCAGATGTTTCACTTAAATCTTCACTTTAGACAAAATTCAGCAGCAACTCCAGATAGGATGAATGGAAAAGCATGGGCAGATGAGGTGCTTCAGGAATCTTCATGATAGTAATTTGCCGAACACCAGCAGCAACCCTTTAGCCCTCTTCAAGAAATCTGTGAGTGTGTACAGTAAACATCCGAGGGTGTGGACAACAGGAATGAATGCATTCCCTTTGCTCCTCTTCATTGTTGTTCTTGCTGCCCCCTATGAGATGGGAGGTTTGTGTACTTATGGTGCACAAGTACATGAATTTTAGACCTCATTTCGTACAGGTGCCCTCCAGCTGAGGGAGGGGAACCAGAACAACAATGGAGGGTGGCCTCAGCCAGCCTGCTCATTCACGATGCCTCCTCTTTCAGTAGCAGCCTGTAGGGTGGGATGCAGCCACCCTCTTGTCACAAACTTCCCAAACTTGAAGCCATTCCCAATGGTGTACTCGCACAGCCCTGACCTCACCACCACCCTGCTCCATCCAGATAAGCCGCAGCAATGCCAGTGTTTGGAAGGTGTTTCAGAAAGAGCTACTCTTACAGGCAAATTCAGAATAACAGGAACGAGTGGGTCAAAGCCAGGTGTGATGTAATGTTATATGGAAAGTCTACAAAATGTTGGATTCATTTCTGTAATGTTTCAAATGTAGATGTAGAGGCCAAAATGTTGTGTCCTGCCATATATAATAGATCTCAAGATATTCCCCCCCCCCGCACTTAAACATAATGAATTTATGGTTGTGTTCCCGCACCAATTTCCAATCTGTGAAAGAGCAAGATCGCAATCTGTAAAGCTGATCCTGTGGTTTTATTTCAATGTAGTGGATCATTATATGACTTAATTAAAGTCAGCACCTTCCAATAACCTCATCTTTCTAAGACATATATTCTAATGCTCACAGAGCAGTCTAATTGGCTTTCAAAACTGCCTCAAAGCAGCCATTCAACAAATGATTCATATGTAACCTCTTAAAATATTTAAGCTGTTTCGAGCCTTTGAAATATAATCACTTCTGTAAACAGAATAAATCTCAAGATACTTCCCAAATATATTATGTTTCATTATACAAAAAAGTAACTTTTGCTCTGCAAAATATACGCTGTAAAATATATGCAGATTTATGTCTATGCTTGCTATTTAAATGAAATATAAGGGTTGTTTTCCCCCCCACACACACTCTTTTGACTTAGGCCCACAAGACTTTAGTTTCTACACAATAACTCTACTAGGCTGTTGATTGTTGCAAATAGGCTCCCCAAAAAAATAAAAAAATAAATATAAAAATGCAAAAATATACACAAAACAGAAAGCAATTAGAATATGTAAATGATGTAAATCTGTTTACACTTCCAAGACAGCCCTTTTTTGCTCTTTCTCTTCATGCAATCATTCTTAACCATGTCTGGCTACCCCTTCATGTGGAGAAATGCAATGTGCACAAAGGCATCTATTGAATCATAAATCATCTGTTGTTGGGTACCAGTTTAAATTGTTTGTGGTGCAATCCTGTACATTGTCTACTCTGCAGTAAGACCAGTTTAGTTCAATGGGGCTTTCTTTCTGGAAAGTCGGTATAATAGCATTGCATTTGGAAATTCAATTGTATGGGCATAGTTGCCTCTGTTGAAAGAACTGTCAGTTTCTTCTGGCCCTCTGTTTCCAGTTCTTCCTCCTGATGACAGGAGCAGTCTTCTTACCCCATGACGAATAGGCTCAGCAATGAACATTTAAGAAGAGGCTCAGTCAAAGGTGTTTTGGAACACCCTGCAATGCAGAAATATGCAGCTGCCCCATATCAAACCTGCAAGCTTGGCATTATCAGCACCACACTCTAAGAAACTGAGCAAGGATGGGAGCCAGTGGCCTTCCAGAATTCATTGGACTCCACCTCCCAACAGTCAGCTGGGATGCTGGGAATTGTAGTTCTACCAACGTTCTAGAGAGCCACAATTTCTCTGTCCCTGGTCTAATATCTAGTGGATTGTATCCACATGCCAGTTACACTCTAAAAGACAAGAAGGCCAGTAAAGCAAGACTGCTCATTGCACAAGCTACATGGATTTGCCCTCAATATGGCTTGCTCTTGTGTGTTTAAAGATTCTAGCTTAAATCAAACTTTCTACCAATTTACCATGGACAGAAGTTGGGCTGACACGTCAGCAATTTGTTGCACACCCTCTGCACCTCAGATCCTTTCTTTGAGGGGAAAAAATGGTGTAACATTGGCATCCTTCCAGTCTTCTGGCAAGGAGGCTGAATTTAATTACGCTGAATATTTTTGCTAAAACAGTCAGCAATTTCCCATTTTGAACTCCTTGGGTGGGTGCCATCCAGTCCCAGTGACTTGTTCATTTTTTTAAATTTTGAGCTCTAAAACTCCATCCTTGGCCACTCTTTTCCAACTTAGCTCCCCAATCAGTAGATTCAGGTGTGACTATCCAACCAGGGCTTAGCTGAAATTCAATTTTTCCTCTTCTTTGAGCTCTTATTAATCTTTTGGAGAATTTCAGTTCTCCCCTGAAGGAAGCAATAGGCTTTCTCCCCTTTTCTTCCAGTTCATCTCTATCAATTCATGTCTTCCTCCATATACCAACATGAATTAACTATTAAGTTTCAATCATTTATGAGCGAGTTAACATATCACAGAATATCATTTTAAAGGGGAGAAACCAATGTGGAATCCAATGGGCAAAGCAACCCCTCTTATGTCAGGCTGTGCAAGCATTCTGCACTGGCCAAGTAAGCCTCCAACTGGCTGCCAACCATATAATGATATAAGCAATACTCTGCCATTCTACAGCTTCTGCTTCCACCCACTGAAAGTCAAACACAAGTGTCACTGGCAAGATCCCTATAAGTGGAAGGCCCTGAAATGGGGGGTTTCTGGAGGCAGGGAGAAGCTGAGGCAGCCCAGAATTCCTTGGATCCCAAGCCCTACTGTCATCATGGGCTAGCACTGGGCCCAATATTTGTGCCAGATCCAAACTGGTACACTGATAATCTTGTATTCTGGCCACATCGGGGCCAAGGATGTAGCAGTGGTCTCACTGGTCTGTAAAGCCTCATTGGATATGACTGAGTTCAGTGGGTGTACTTACTTGGAGACAACCTTTGGAGATCTTTATATCCCCACACCACAGGAGCACCAACTATAAGGGGCTCTGGGTGCCCGAGCACCCCAAAAAATGTTGTGGATGCTCAGCACCCACACTGCAGGGCCCCTGACGCAACTTTTGGTGCCTCATGAAGTCACGTCCGAGGCCTCACGAGACCTCTGAACCCAGGTTCTGAGGCTGGGATGCACGTATGACATCATGATGACATATTGCAACATGACATCATGATGTCACACACACTGGACACCCATAAACTGGGGTCCAGGTTGGCTCCCCTGCCACACCATGAATATTCAACGAAGCGATCCTATCCCCAATTTGCTCTTCACTAACAGGAGAGCAATTCTTCTACAATTCTTCATTCTTCTGCAATGAAGATCAATGAAAAAAGATGAAGAATTCAGCTTCTCAGCAATCTCCCTGGCATCCTTCCTCACTAATTCCATTGTACATGGCTGCAATCTTTCGCTTCGTAACCTGGTAGGAAACGCCCCTGAATTGCTTGCTGAGACTTATTTATGAGCATATACATAAAAGTGTTCTGTAGAAGTCCTACAACCGCCTTGGTTGTTTTTGTCCCCTAACCCCTGCTCTTTGTATTTTTAAAGAAATGTTTGTTTTCATGCTATAGTGGTTTTAAATCACCTTCCAAGTTCAATCCTCCTGACTCTTCCCTTCAACTTCTTCATAGCTTAGGTCTTTATTTCCAAAGCAGTCCCTCTCCTGAAATTAAATGTGAATGCACTGGACTTTCTAGACAGTTTCTCATTCATGTAAACATTGGATTTCATAGTGTTGTGGGCACTCTACCCAAGCCGTTTGGCAACTCTCTGCATATATAAGAACATAAGAAACGCCCTGCTGGATCAGACCAAAGATCTACTGAGTGACATTGGGAAGCCTGAGAACAGGATCTGAGCATGGTTCATAGGTTTGTACTGTTTGTCATGAGTCATCATGACAACTTTTCCCACTAAGTTGTCTTTGTACATTTAAAGCAATATCCCTTTAAACAGTCATGGTCTGTCCCTCCCCCCAATATTATGGGAGCTGTAGTAGCTGAGGCTGGGACAGTTCCGATCTTCATTTAATTGTTGAGCTCTGGTTTTTAAAAGTTCAATAGCAAGCTGTTTGGGCACTAGGTAACATCACCAGAGACTGTTCTGACTGCCTTGCTTATGTCCTCAACTGTGGATGCTGAAAGTTTTTAGGGGGCTCCTATTCCATGCAGAGATCTGGAATTCCCAGAGTTCCCTGGGAAGAGGGACTGATTGATGCTGAGGATTATAGCTCATTGTCGTAATCATTTTCCGTTTGATGTGCAGGTATGCACTACCTGAGTAAGCTACAGTTTAGGGCCTCAGAATATGTGGCTCATCTAAATGCACACTTGCACTGAAACACACAAACATATCATCGCTAAATTTCAAGTTTAACATAATTGGATAAAAAGGAAAAAGGAAACGGGGGAAACAGACTCTATAATAGACATTATCGTTCTGAAAAGACAAAAAATATACTTAATGGCTACAATTATCTGTCATATTAAATTCATAAATCTGTGCAGAAAAACTACAATATTGTTTTCGTGTATGCTAAATAATCATGAGGTATTTTCATTTAAAGGTATTTCTTATGCAAATAGGCTAATTGCAAAATATATGTTTTAGCTAGATGTTTAGGTTTTAGTTGCATCTTCACTGGTGTGCTGGCATACATGCGAATCTAAAAGTTTGTTATTTCTCTTTTCTTTGTCCTTTCTCTAAGAATAATTAACTTTCCTTCTTTTTTAGTACAACTATGGGCCCTCTTAAACTTGACATAGCCTGGTAGGACCACAGCATGTCTTAATCTGGCCCTGAGTGCAATCCAATATATATTTGCAAACAAGGATGTCCCACTGTGTTCTGTGAGGTTTCCAGCCCAACTAGGCACAATGATTTCTTTCATTGTATCTAGAAAGTTCATTTATTTGCGTGAATGTACATTTACACAGACAAAAGGAGAGGACATGCTCTTTCTTGTAGCTTATTGCAACACTGCCATCTAGAGTAATCCTTTGATGGAAGTAGCACATGGCCACAGTGGATATTGGGGTTTTGGCCCCCAGACCAGCTCTGCTGCATCAAGGAGTTACCTCATCAGCTTGCTTGTGTAGTTCATTTGTAAAGTTATTGCCAGAGAGGCATGGGAAGGATGAACAGGAGAGAGCCTTGGATTCTGCTGGGGAAATGTACCGGTATGTACAGTGTTCATCCCTGCAAAGAAATATGTGAGCACAACTCTTACCTTCCAAGTCCCAGACTGCAAAATCCAGGACCGGCAGCCGTGTAACACCGGAAGTTGCGTCGACGTAACTTCCGGTGTTGCTTTGCCCTTCTATGGGCACAAAAAATGGCCGCCGCCGGCTTCAAAAGTAGCTTCTACGCATGACCAGAAGTGCGTCGACGCAACTTCTGGTGTCGCCCCCGCCCATCTATGGGCACCAAAATGGCTGCCGCCGACACCGGAAGTCGCGTCTACGCACTTCCAGTCATGCGTAGATGCGACTTTTGAAGCCGGTGGTGGCCATTTTTTGTGCCCATAGAAGGGCAAATCAGAAAGAAAAAAATGGCCGCTGGCAGGAGAAAATAACGGAGAAAAACGGGAGACGAAGTGATACGGGGGACCACCGGGAAAAGGTAAGTAAAAACGGGGGTTTCCCGGGGAAAACGGGGTACTTGGCAGCTATGGCACAACTATATTCATGGTGGCTTGGACATTAAGGGAAAACATGCACAGTAAGCTGATGTTTCTCATGTTCTGAACGGTCAGGTTTTTATTTTACTTCTACACACTGTCGGCTTCATGGTTTTGATATGCTGATTTAAGATTTTTTGGACTTTGAGGGTTAAAAACATTAAGGACACTGAAAACCATTTAAAAACTGGCCACTTGCCGTCAAGGAAGATGGTGTGGAAGCTATAGCTAGTGCACAATGCCAGGATCTGGGTGAGTTTTGCTCTTTATTAGGCACAAGTCAAGCCAATGCAAAAAGATCTTCACTGGCACATACGATACGTGTAAACTCCTAAACAGCTCTGGAGCAGGTTGTCTGAAAGACAGTCTTCCCCTCCAGCGTCTGGTAAGGGTATTAAAATCATCAAATGGAAACCAGCCAGTTCTGCCTAATGATTATGAACCTGTGAAGGTGGGATTTTTTTTTACTAGTAGCCAGGAGTGTGGGACACTTTCCCTGCTGAAATGTAAGACATCCACCGTCTCTTGTATAGATAGGCATTCCTCTAATCTCCTCCTGACCCAAACCTCCTGATCTAATTGTTTTAATTGTTGCTATAACTGTTATAATGCTATAATGGGCTTGTATTATTTTACAATTTAATTATGGATGTTTTTAAGCTGCCAGAGATTTTTATTGTGCATTTTAATTATGTGTTGCTTGAAAACCACTTTAAAGACATTTTGGCAAGTAACTGGGATATAAATAAATAAATATACTGGTATAACAAAAAGATAAGGGGGAATCTTGGCCATCTCATCTAAATTAAGGTACCGGTAAATCATCTCTCTCTCTCTCTCTCTCTCTCTCTCTCTCTCTCTCTCTCTCTCTCTCTCTCTCTCTCTCTCTCTCTCTCTCTCTCACACACACACACACACACACACATATGAAAATGTTGTCTGCCTCCTATATAGTAGTTGTTATTACATGTATATCCCACCTTTCTTTCAAGGAGCTCGAGGTAATGTTCAAGGCTCTCTCCCTCCTCATTTTATCCTCACATAAACCCTGTGAAGTATATTAGTCTGAGAGATAGTGACAGGAGAAGGTGACAGGTGAGAGATAACCGGAAACCACACTGAACATGTTGGAACTCTTTATTAGCAAAAACAGTATCTGCATAGGAGTGTCAGGCCTAATGAGCACAGCAACTCTTCTCTGGCAGGCCTGGCCCCCATGAAGCAGTTATGGGGACTGATGGTCCCTGCCTCCCCACAGATGCGTAAGTCCCCTCCTCACCAGGGTTTCCCCCAACAATGTGAGATCATGCCTGTGTGAAGCTAACTTCTCCTCAACCCTTTTCATGCCTCTCCTGGTTCTGGGAGACTAGGGAGGAGGGCAGCTCATTGCAGCAAGAGGGGGAGACACCCGTGCCTTTTCACTAGCTGGACTCATCTCTACCCCTTGGCCTCCTTCCCTTCCTGCTTCAGCTTTTGCCTCTGAGTCTGGACTTCTCTTTGCCACAGACCCACCCACTGGCACACTAAGCCCTGTTAACTCTTCAGCATCTGACACCTCTCCCCAGTCTTCTCCCTCTGACCACTCAGCATCATTCCACCACCAACCCCCCTGACTCTGAGCTCTCTTCCCTTGTGGGTTCCCCAGGTGGTTCCTCCCACCATTCCTCTGCATCCAACCAGCCCATGAAACAAGATCACCTGGTGAGCTTCATAACTGAGTGGAGAACTGAACTCTACTTTCCCTGGAGTTAATCCAACACTCCATCCACTGGACCACACTGGCTCTCTTTTCCATTTTCTGACTGGTAAATAGTCATGTGAGCTAGTTGTCCCAGCATTAATGCTGGGTTGCCTGAATTTCAAATGTGGATAGTAAATGTGCCTTAAAATCAAACACCCAAACATGGTGTGTGTCCCTCCACTTCCAGATCATTACTCAAGAAATTTACTTGGAAGTAAGCCCAACTCACTGGGACTTAAAGCCTACTAAGTATGGCAGCCTCAATTAAAATGCAACAACAGCATACCACACTTTGGACTATTATAGGCTTTTACACCCTTGCTCAATGAAGTGGGAGTGCCGATGAATGGTTTAGGCATTAAGGAACCAAATATAACATTTATATTAAAACAAAACCCCAGTTTTATTCAGCTGCCTATCACTTCATTTTACAACTAAAACGGAAATGTGAAGCTGCCATCCCACTAATTAATTAGCAATTCATTTATTATAGTCTGAAATAAATTTTCTCCACTTTGCTTACTCTGTGGGTTTGGAAATGTGTTCTACATTATCCTGCAACCAAGGATGCTACAATGAAAGAAAGGTGGTGGTGGTGGGGAATCTTCACCTTAGCGCAAAAGCAAGCTGTACTGGGAAGGGACCCGGCACTTCCAATGCTCCTAGAGGAATGTGACCATCTGTGCCACTAATGAGCTTGGGATGCCTGCAGTTCACAGGTCAGAGACAGCTGCCAACTTGTTGAAAGCAAATGAGCCAAGCGGGGATTCTAAAGGTCCTGAGGAGAACCCTGGAGGGCTGCCTCCAAGCTGTCAGTTGACTTCAGAAGAGGTCCAGCAGGAACTACACAGAGTGATGGAATCAGGGCTGACTGGAACAATGTAGCAAATCTGTGTCGTGGATGACAGCTCCCATCAGTCTCAGTGAATGGGCCGTTTCAGTTGCACACACTTTTTGGTCCAAAAATTATGAATGGAAAAGAGAGAACAGCACTGTTGACACACAACAATGCTGCTCCAGAGTCCTGTGGGGCATCAGTGCATATGTGGAAGCCCTGAATGAAGTAATGACCCTTCACTTCCACGCTGGATAACGTTCCCCCTTTTCCCTTCGATCCCATATACTGTGGCGTATTCCCTGAGAATAAAGTGAAGGGGCAACCATTGGTCACACACAACTTGTTGCTGGCAGACAATGAAATGCAGGAACTTGTTCGCTGAAGTCTCCTGTATAGGGGCTATTTTGCACAGCAATATGTGTTCTTCAAATGACAGAAAAGCACAAGGTTTGCTTGGGGTGTAATTCTTTATTGTTGGTTTCTGTTTTGCTCTTTAGAGTGCAAGAGATTGCACTTTCTCTTTACATACACCCACTCGTTTGCCCTTTTCCAAGCATGGCAGAAGGTGAGAAAAAATGGCTTCCCAAAATGTGCTATTGTATTTAGGTGGAGGGGGCTTTTCACCAGCTCTACAGACAGGGGCAGAATTCAACAGGGTTTTTTTTGCGGGGGGGGGGGGGACACTAGACAGAAAATTCTCAGATTATTTCTTGAGAAATTCTCTTCAGATAAATTTGGACTCCATTAATAGTGAATGGCGCTATTATTTCTTATCAGTAGATGAAGTCAGCAATGGACTAAGAGAGGAGGACTGGAAGGAGGAGAGGTCAACATCAAATGATTGCTTGCCTGCATTATGATGCCACCCCAGATTCAGCACCATGGACAGAACTTTCAGAGCTCTTCCTGTATCACTCTGTGTCATTTCAAACACAGCGTTATTTTCCCCCTTAATTGAGGCAGTTTACACATTCGGTCACCAGCCATCCAGAAAAGACAGTTCAGCCAATTGCCTTGAGGGGCAATGGACCACCCCCCCATTTCTGGAGGTCTTCTCAAGCTGCATGGCTTTCTCTGGCTAAAAAAAAGGCCTTCTCCAAATCAGTGGTGATTATATGAAATAACCCATGGGCTAGCAGAGCAACATCCACCCACACAGCTTTGAAACCAAATGCTGAATTGTGGAAGTCAAATCCTCTTCTCCCTAAATCCAAGTTTGTTCCTACAATGTGGGTTCCCCCCCCCCGAACATTAAGTAATCAACAGGAAGTTAGAGATGGTAGGTTGTTGTTGTTGTTTTCCCTCCAGCTGAGCAATAGCTAGAGTGAGTGAAAAGCAAGCTCATCTTGAAAGTTTTCAAATATAAAACTTTAACTCAGCAAAATTCCAGGCAAATTCAGAACTATCACACATTCTACTACCGCCTCTCAGTAGGCCATTATTACTTCGGTACTAATGCTCATCCAATCTATGCTTGACATTTGATAGTGAAATGATTGCTCAGCTCTGAGAGGGGAAACAAAAGCAATCAAAAGGCAAACAGGAATTTCCAAAACCCAGAGAAACACAGCATTTAGATGATACATTGATGGATGAGTTCTAAATACACGGACAAATAGATAAATCATGGCAACATTCGAAAATGGAAGCTTTTATGAGTACTTTGGGAGACTTTAACAAGCAACCTACATATACATTCACAAGGTCTAATCACAGCAAACATCATTCACTTTTTTATATGTAAATAGCCCTAATTCTCATTCCATTTCCAACTGTTTTGTAACTCATAAAATCACAATAGCTCAACCTTAATTATCCAGATTTCCTCATTATCCAAAATAAGCATATATCCCCCAGAGGGGCCCACATCAATGAGAGCAGAACCTTTGCTATCCAGTAATTCATTTATTTGAACATACAAGATGTCAAGAAACCATCCACTACTAAAAGACAATGTGTTTTGCCATTTAGTATTTGCCATCCTGCAAAGATATTCCGAGCGGATGTGTAATTGACTTGCTACTCAAAAAACATGACCTACACTTGGCACATTCAAAAGTCGGGAGCTGCATTTTAAGTAAACCAAAGCAGTCAAAGCTGTGAAGGTTATCAGGTGCAAAACTTAAATCAGGAATTTGATCGTGTTGGTGCCCCATTAGCTTCCTCATCCAGACTCTCTCAAGTTTCCCAAAGTATGACAGAAACCTTACTAAGCAGAAAAAGGTGATTGGCAGGAGATGCACCAACCTCTCCCTAAGCCCGCTTCCTCTTCTGAAGTTTCATGTAAAATTGATTATGACTGTCACTAAATGCAAATTAAAATGCAGCCTCATACGAAAAGGAAAAAAGGAAAGTGGGGGAGGGGATCAAGTTGGGTCACGGCCAAAGGCCAGGTGGAACAATTCTGTCTTATAGGCCCTGTGGAAAGAAATCAGGTCCCGCAGGGCCCTGGTCTCATGAGACAGAGCATTCCACCAGGTCGGAGCCAGTGTTGAAAAGGCCCTGGTTCTAGTTGAGGCTAATCTGACTTCCTTCGGGCCCGGGACCTCTAGGGTGTTACTATTTAGGGACCTTAAGGTCCTCCACAGGGCATACCGGGAGAGGCTGTCCCATAAGTACGAGGGTCCTAGGCCGTGCAGGGCTTTAAAGGTCAAAACCAGCACCTTAAATCTGATCCTGTACTCCACCAGGAGCCAGTGCAGCTGGAAAAGCACTGGGTGAATATGCTCTCATGGCAGGTATCCCGTGAGGAGCCTCGCTGCAGCATTCTGCACCCGCTGGAGTTTCTGGGACAGCTTCAAGGGCAGCCCCACTTAGAGCGAATTACAGTAGTCAAGCTGTTGCATGGTCAAGAGTAGTATTCCATTCATTCATTCTGTTAGTGCAAGGAATTACATTTGCACAAACAAATTATGCCCTCCTTCCCTGTGCACACCCCATGCCCTCCCCAAATGTGCTGTGCGGGTTTGATGAAATACCTAGAACAGATTTATGGGGTGCATGGGGGAAATAGCGCAAGTATATTCCATTTTGCAAGCAGAAATCCTTGTGCTGATGAAAGTGCATATGCATAAAATCAATAGTTCAGAAAAAAAATGTGATTCACACAAACATTGGTCATTAATTTATAAAGGGTGTATGTGTGTAGTCATTTTATTTGTTCTCAGTGGTTAGACTCCATGCAATCCGGGATCCTGCTTGATCAGGAGAGTGACATTCAAGCAAACACAAATTGAAGCCCCCTGCAGACCTTCCCTCCACAACACAGGAAAGGTTAGGGACTGAGAAGGGTGAGACATGCACTTGGTCACTGCAGGCAGGATGTCCCAGTTTCTCCTCTTCCTTTTAACCATTGCGTGCTCAGGCAAAAGGCTAAATAACTTTCCTTCACCATCGCTATTAATCACTCCCTCATTACCATGTTGCTGCTCATCATGAAATAATGCTTCTCTACATTGGGAGGCATTAAGGATGCATTCATTTTCCCTGACAGAGTAATTACAAAGCCAAAGTGATGCGATTATAGAATATAGAAAGAAATATAGAAAGTTGCCTTATACAGAACCATTTATCCAAGTGGTCCAGTACTCTGGATAGCAGCAGCTCTGAAGAGTCTCAGGTGAATGGCTTTCGTAACTTCTGGTACCCAATATCTTTTTCACTGGAAATGCATTGGACCTGGGACTTTCATAAACGATGTTCCACCCACGGAGCTATAGAAAACGCCTTCTCTGGGTAGCTAAGACTGAACTGGTGCAGTCACCACACCCTGAACATGCATGCCTTTAGTGGAGACTGGTGGTCCATTAGGGACCACCTCTCTGCATATGAACCTACCCAGACCCTGAGATCATCTTCTGAGGCCCTCCTTTGTGTGCCTCCTGCACGAGAGGTCCGGGGGGTGGCAACATGAAAATGGGCCTTTTCTGCAGTGGCTTCCCATTTTTGGAACACTTTCCCCAGGGGGGTTTGGCTGGCGCCTTCATTGTATGCCTTTAGGAGCCAGGCAAAAATGTTCCTCTTTAACAAGGCCTTTGGCTGATTGACACCCAATGCCCTTTTAAAATATGTTGGGGGGATTATTGGGTTGTCTTTGTTTTTGTTTATATTATGTATTTTGTGTTTTTATATTGTTATTTTAATCTTGTGAACCACCCTGTAAACCAGACCTGTGGGTATAGGACGGGATAGAAATTTAATTTAATTATAAGAATAAGAATAGCCTTTAGCCTTAGCCTTTAGCTAGCCCCCCGTGTACCTGCTTTCTTACTTGCAACCAGTCGAGGGGGGAGCACTGCCTGTCAACTTCCTCTTCCTTAGTTGCAGTGTTGCCCTTGAAGAACTTAGCAGGGAGGAGGATAAGTACAAAATAGCATTAGTTGACTCTGCCTGCCATTGGCTCTGGCCCCACCTACTCTTGACCTCTCTGCCTTCTGCCCCACCAGTTTCAATAGGCGCCAACCATAAATGTCAATGCCCTGGGGCCCTGGGTGCCCAAGCACTCACAAAATTCCCCATGAAGAGTCCGCACACCCACAAATTTGGATGCCAGGGCCATGCATGTTGCATGGCACCCACAGCCCCAGGCACTCACAGTCGTGGGGCCAAGTTGGCACTCCTGCCACCAACTGGTACTGCATGCCTTCCTATCTCAAAGTACAGGGGTCAGCCGTGCTATTTTTCTAGAAAAAGAGGTACTGGAACTCACCATGAATACCTCCTTCTCTTAGAATGGCAATGGCGCCCACCTGAGAGGTGTCGGAACTGAGTTCCAGTGAGTTCTGGCTGGAAAACAACAACCTGAAGAGATAATGGAATCCCCCCCCCCAATGAAACTCCTTTAACTTTCCCTAGGCAATAATAATAATAATAATAATAATAATAATAATAATAATAATAATAATAATTTATTATTCATACCCCGCCCATCTGGCTGGGTTTCCCCAGCCACTCTGGGCGGCTTCCAACAGAAAAATAAAACACAGTGATCTATTAAACATTAAAAGCCTCCCTGAACAGGGCTGCCTTCAGATGTCTTCTAAAAGTCTGGTAGTTGTTTTCCTCTTTGACATCTGTTGGGAGGGCGTTCCACAGGGCAGGCGCCACCACCGAGAAGGCCCTCTGCCTAGTTCCCTGCAACTTGGCTTCTTGCAACGAGGGAACCGCCAGAAGGCCCTCGGTGCTGGACCTCAGTGTCCAGAATGATGGAGGTGGAGACGCTCCTTCAGGTATACTGGACCAAGGCCATTTAGGGCTTTAAAGGTCAGCACCAACACTTTGAATTGTGCTCGGAAACGTACTGGGAGCCAATGTAGATCTTTCAAGACCGGTGTTATGTGGTCTCGGCAGCCACTCCCAGTCACCAGTCTAGCTGCCGCATTCTGGATTAGTTGTAGTTTCCGAGTCACCTTCAAAGGTAGCCCCACGTAGAGCACATTGCAGTAGTCCAAGCGGGAGATAACTAGAGCCCTGCAGGCAAGTCTCCAAATTTGACTCAAAAGTTGCTTGAGGCAACAATTGGTGGTAAATATACCCAAAGGACCTGTTGGCCACTCCAGACATGGGCAACATTGTAAGCAGCAAGGGGGAAACTATGGACACTGGTGCTGGGCAGTGCTTTTGAGGTGTTTGGATGATTTTTGTTCTTACATCTTTAAAAAAATGTCACAAGAACCACCTAAATATTCATGCCTATTATACAGAAATGCTCAGAGCACACTTTTAACAAGCAGCAATGGAAATAAGGGGAATACGGTATGCTTCTGAATGACGTTCATGCAGGGGAATGATACACCTTCCTCATTAGGCTAATTGAGGACTAGACGAGGTAGCAATTGTGCAGATGTCACTAGGAATTCTGTACAGACATGCACAGCTGTCAGCATCAACTACAATGTCATTGTGCTTAATGCCTACATTATCTGCATATGACAGCCTCAATAATGAGATGTTAGTCTGAGATGGAGAAGAAATAATTTCTCTGCTTGTTCCCAATAAGCTAGATGGATTCCTTATAGCCTCAGAAGATGTGGTCAGAAATTCGTCTTGAGTTGAGCCCGGCTGCAGAATGGAGGATTTGCAGCAGAGGGGAACCTACAATCAGAAAAGAACTGAGGCAGAATTATCAGGAAGTGGTAATCACAGCAATCAGAGACAGAAATGCGACCAAATTTTGTCTCCAGAGGGGAAAGGAAGTGAGAATATTTTAGCAAGTGCAAGGGGTAGGCATTTAGTGAGTCCGAGATAACAAGCTCCCCAAATCTCAATCTTATTTGACAGTGAAATTCCAAAAGTTCTGCTCTCGCACAACAATCATGATAAAAAAAAGGTTCCCAGGAGCACATGATGAGCTTAAAAGAGCTTGGAAGAGTGAAGCATTCTGAAGTTCTTATGAAGTTCAGCAATAATAATAATAAATGACAATTTACTATTCAGCTTTAATTCACTCCTAGGAAAAAGATATCAGTTAATTCTTGTGGATGGATAGGAAAGCTCAAATATAATTTAAAACAACATCTCAATCAAGAAGGAAAGGAGGCAAGGTTTTCTAAATTTAATCACGTGTTACAAATCCAAAGAAATTAGCACCGGCTAGGGCATGGTTTATAGACTTTAAAATGTTAACCTTTCAGCATGTAGCTATTAAAACTCCTTTGCACACTGCATAATGGCTTCAGGTGATAAACAGTTTTTTAGAAATCCAAGAAACCCAACTATTGATGATGTTATATGAAGCTAGATGTTGTACAGATCAAATTTGAATGCCAACTTTCATTGTTAACATCAATGTTGTATAGCTAGGAAATCTGGGAGATACACATATATACAGAAAGTACATCACCAATAGTGAAAACCTAACATTTATTATCCTGTTTCATCTGTATTTTTAAAGAATACTTTTTAGTCTGTCTGATTTTGAAATGCAGACAAGAAGGGACCAGATCAGATTTTGAGAAACTTATGTAACCGCCATATGTAAAAAGTGTTATCATTACAGAAAAGGTTTTATGGAACTGGATTCCATTGCAATTAATGAACATAAAGAAATAGGAGGCATATATACACTAAATCCATTTATTTAGAAAGATGCATAAACTGCTAAATCCAAAACTCTCTAAGTAGACTGCATAATAAGCTTATAGATAATCAGATAAAAACAGCCCAACATTTAAAAAGCAAGGATAGATGAATTATCAATAAAATCATTAAAACTTTTAAAAAGCAAATATGGATCACTAGAATACATGCATCTTAATGTAAATTCTAACATATGTTAGTGAAATCCTGTACATATCTACTCAGAACTAATTAAGACTTACTCCAGGGTAGATAGGTATAGACTTGCAACCTAACAGTGCAATCTATCTATGTTTACACAGTAGTAAGTCCTATTCGTTCAAGGTGTACATGACTGCACACTAACTCAATCAAGCTAAATGAGAGTAAGATCTAAACCAAGAATGTCTGAATTGTGGTCTTTCAGATGTTGCTGAACTTCAACTCCCATCACCCCTAACAGGCCTGACAAATGGCCTGAGATCATTATAGTTGTAGTTCAGCAAGCATCTTGAAAGCTACAGGTTGGACATTATTGGCTATATACTGTCATTGCACAAAATGAAAAACAGAACCAGCAGACTACATACACATTTAGTCATCTCATGGAAAGCTCTAACCATATTGAGATGGGGATGCATAATTGGGCTCATTAGAGAAATGTAAATTACTGAAGGTCCCAATGATTTCATTTTTGAAATTCTTGAAGGATAAAATCAAAACATTAAGTTTGTTACACATCTTTTACACACTGCAAGATTATTATTTTCTGCAGCAAAATGTAAGGTTAAGGAGGCACCTACTTGAGATAAATGTTTAAATGAAAAATTGGCAGATAGCAGAAATGTTAAAACTGACTAATTATGTCAGAATAAGAAAATGGACAACAAGATTAATTAATCAAAAATGAGAAATGTTTCTTCAATATTGAAACAACATACATAATGATTTAGAGCAAATCTTTTCGGGGGCTTTTTGTACTGATTATGTAATAATTACAGTAATTATCATTTTGCTTCTTAAACATAAAAAAGACTAGCTTGGCCATTTAAACAAAAAAGAAACCTAGGCAGATAATTCCTGGTAGCGTGCTAAATTGGCTGGAAAATATGTCCACATATCATTAATGTGAAAACAATGAGGGACTGGGAAGCAGGAAGGAAGGAATAGTGAATGAATGTGGGTGATTATTATAATTTGTACCCCATCCAAAAATACAGAGAGCTCATAGCTCAGTGACAGAACAACTGCTTTGTACTCAGGTTCAATCTCCAGGTAGGAACAGGATAGACTCCTGCATGATACCTTGGACGTTTGCTGCCAGTCAATGTAGGCAATGCTAAACTAGATAGAAAAATGGATTGACTTCTAATAAAGCAGCTTTCTATATTCCTGTGGGTTTTAGTATGTGAACAGATGAACCATTTCCAATGTTTTATCAATTAATTTCAAGGAAGGCTGCTGATTTGCTAAACGACATCCTGTTTTGTTGTGGCAGCTTCCTTCTCCAGAGAGGTTTATCAAGGTTTGATTCCTTTAGGATAGCAGAGGCAGAAAGGAACCTAAATAAGACTGAGGGCAGGATACCTCCCTCCACATCAATCTGCCTCTATGTAAAGATCAAACTCTCCCAAGTGCCCTTGTTGTCAGGAGAGATATTGCCTTCTTAGTGATGGTGCTCTGTTTGTGGCATCTTTTCATCAGGGAGCTTTACCTGGCACTAGCAACAGTACGTCATACAATTCACTGCACTGCAAGAATCTTGAACCATAGCATCCCTGACAGATAGTTATCCAACCTCTGTTTTGAAACCTTCTGAGAGAGCCCATTCCACTATCAAACAGCTCCTACCATCAGAAAGTTCATCCTGATGTTTAGTCGGAATCTACTTTCTTATAACTTGAACCCATTGGTTCAAGCCCTACCCTCCAGAGCAG
The DNA here is from genome assembly GCF_963506605.1 of Zootoca vivipara. Classification (NCBI taxonomy): domain Eukaryota; kingdom Metazoa; phylum Chordata; class Lepidosauria; order Squamata; family Lacertidae; genus Zootoca; species Zootoca vivipara. Next base: position 111,145,189 of record NC_083276.1, on the reverse strand, counting down.
GAGAAAACAAGCTTGCTCCATCCTCCATGTGACAAGCTTTTAGATATTTAGCCAGGAGGATGGCTATCCTACCACCTCTCAGTCTCCTTTTTTCCAGGCTAAACATACCCAACTCCCTCAACCGTTCCACATAAAGATTTGTTTCCAGACCCTTAGTCACCTTGGCTGCCCTCCTATGCACATGTTCCAGCTTGCAATATCATTCTCAAATTGTGGCACTCAGAACCGGACAGAGTATTCCAGGTGTGGTCTGACCAAGGCAGAATAGAGTGGTAATATTGCTTCCCTTAATCTGGACTCTATACATCCAAATCTCAGGGGCTCATGAAATTTCTCTGTAGCATCTGGGATAGCCAATGTTTTCATTTGCCTGCAACTCCTGTGCCTTAAAGAACAGCCTATCTGTTTAACTTCCTTAATTTCCATATGGGCGTACTGTTGTTGTTGTTTAGTCATTTAGTCGTGTCCGACTCTTCGTGACCCCATGGACCAGAGCACGCCAGGCACTCCTGTCTTCCACTGCCTCCCACAGTTTGGTCAAACTCATGTTGGTAGCTTTGAGAATACTGTCCAACCATCTCGTCCTCTGTCATCCCCTTCTCCTAGTGCCCTCAATCTTTCCGAGCATCAGGGTCTTTTCCAGGGAGTCCTCTCTTCTCATAAAATGGGTTCTCCAATCATGGAGAGCACGCGTTGCGGGAGGGGAATCAGGATGACCCTGGGGTTGCTAGGCAGATTAGGCAAAATGGCCATTGGTATGACTGGGCATTTTGGTGCTGTTGCTGGGTAGAAAAGCTTGTTGCAGATTGGAATAAGGGTCGGCCCCTAGCCTATAAAAACCCTCTGCATGACTATATTGGTTTCACTTTTGCCAAGTGCTTCGGATTTCCCGCCCGCTCACCTGCTTTTTTAAGGATGCTTTGCGTATCGACACTGCTGTGCCTGCCTTGGGGAAGGGTTCCGGTAGGAATTTTGCCATCTGGCTGATTGGCTGTTGCCATTTGGTTTTTGCCTACTGCATAGCAAATTGTCACAACTTGTAAGGTTGGCGGTTAGGCATTGGTTAAAATTGGATGGTAAGAGATTGGCTGGAAAGAGGAGTATGGAAAGGCTGGAAAGTTATGCTAAATTGCTGCTGCTTATAGAGGTATTCTGTTAAAGGAATCCTGGGGCTCGAAGGGCTCTCGTCAGTACCCCGTTAGGGGATTGGGCCTAACACAGAGCAAATTGAGCCTCGGGGAACATTCGAGGGAGGACAAAAGAAGGGCCTGGTACCCGGCTCCGTCCTCCTTCTGAGAATGTTTACCTACTGACTTCCACAAAATGCCTAGAGGAAGTCAGTGCAGAATCTGTCCCAGGGGGGGGGGGGAGATGGGTTAACCAAAGCCTAAGCAAACACTCACATTTGATTGTATTTTAATAAAGTTGTGGCCAAAAGAATGCCAAAAAACTTAAACTTAATTTGTGTGTGTGTGTGTGTGTGTGTGTGTGTGTGTGTGTGTGTGTGTGTGTGTGTGAATTTATTGGGGGGAATCCGGTGACCTCGACACGGAATGCAGCCAAAGTATTGGAGCCTCAGCTTCAGGATCTGTCCTTCCAGTGAGCACTCAGGGCTGATTTCCTTAAGAATGGATAGGTTTGATCTTCTTGTAATCCATGGGACTCTCAAGAGTCTCCTCCAGCACCATAATTCAAAAGCATCAATTCTTCGGCTATCAGCCTTCTTTATGGTTCAGCTCTCACTTCCATACATCACTACTGGGAAAACCATAGCTTTAACTATATGGACCTTTGTTGGCAAGGTGCCGTCTCTGCTTTTTAAGATGCTGTCTGGTTTGTCACTGCTTTTCTCCCAAGAAGCAGGCATCTTTTAATTTCATGAGTGCTGTCACCATCTGCAGTGATCATGGGACCCTAGAAAGTAAAATCTCTCACTGCCTCCATTTCTTCACCTTCTGTTTGCCAGGAGGAGATGGGACCAGTGGCCATGATCTTAGTTTTTTTGATGTTGAGTTTCAGACCATATTTTGCGCTCTCCTCTTTCACCTTCATTAAAATGTTCTTTAATTCCTGCTCACTTTCTGCCATCAAGGTTGTGTCATCTGCATATCTGAGGTTGTTGATATTTCTTCCGGCAATCTTAATTCCGGTTTGGGATAATAATAATAATAATAATAATAATAATAATAATAATAATAATAATAATATATTATTATTTATACCCCGCCCATCTGGCCAGGTTCCCCCAGCCACTCTGGGCGGCTTCCAACAAAATATTAAAATACAGAAATCCATCAAACATTAAAAGCTTCCCTAAACAGGGCTGCCTTAAGATGCCTTCTAAAGGTCTGGTAATTGTTGTTCTCTTTGACCTCTGGTGGGAGGGCATTCCACAGGGTGGGCGCCACTACCGAGAAGGCCCTCTGCCTGGTTCCCTGTAACTTGGCTTCTCGTAGTGAGGAAACCGCCAGAAGGCCCTCGGCGCTGGATCTCAATGTCCGGGCAGAACGATGGGGGAGGAGTCGCTCCTACAGGTATACTGGACTGAGGCCATTTAGGGCTTTAAAGGTCAGCACCAACACTTTGAATTGTGCTCGGAAACGTACTGGGAGCCAATGTAGGTCTTTCAGGAGCCAATGTAGTGGGAGCCAATGTAGGTCTTTCAGGACCGGTGTTATGTGGTCTCGGCGGCCACTCCCAGTCACCAGTCTAGCTGCCGCATTCTGGATTAATTGCAGTTTCCGGGTCACCTTCAAAGGTAGCCCCACGTAGAGCGCATTACAGTAGTCCAAGCGGGAGATAACCAGAGCATGCACTACTCTGGTGAGACAGTCTGCGGGCAGGTAGGGTCTCAGCCTGCGTACCAGATGGAGCTGATAAATAGCTGCGCTGGACACAGAATTGACCTGCGCCTCCATGGACAGCTGTGAGTCCAAAATGACTCCCAGGCTGTGCACCTGGTCCTTCAGGGGCACAGTTACCCCATTCAGGACCAGGGAGTCCTCCACGCCTGCCCGCCTCCTATCCCCCAAGAACAGTACTTCTGTCTTGTCAGGATTCAACCTCAATCTGTTAGCCACCATCCAACCTCCAACCACCTCCAAGCACTCACACAGGACCTTCACCGCCTTCACTGGTTCTGATTTGAAAGATAGGTAGAGCTGGGTATCATCCGCATACTGGTGAACACCCAGCCCAAACCCCCTGATGATCTCTCCCAGCGGCTGCATGTAGATGTTAAAAAGCATGGGGGAGAGGACAGAACCCTGAGGCACCCCACAAGTGAGAGCCCAGGGGTCTGAACACTCCTCCCCCACCACCACTTTCTGAACACGGCCCAGGAGGAAGGAGCGGAACCACTGTATAACAGTCCAGCCTTTCGCATGATGAATTCTGCATTTAAGTTAAATAAGCAGGGAGACAATATACAACCTTGTCGTACTCCTTCCCCAATTTTGAACCAATCAGTTATTCCATATCCAGTTCTAACTGTAGCTTCTTGTCCCACATAGAGATTTCTCAGGAGACAGATGAGGTGATCAGGCACTCCCATTTCTTTAAGAACTTGCCATAGTTTGCTGTGGTTGACAAAGTCAAATGCTTTTGCGTAGTCAATGAAACAGAAGTAGATGTTTTTCTGGAACTCTCTAGCTTTCTCCATAATCCAGCACATGTTTGCAATTTGGTCTCTGGTTCCTCTGATGGGCTAAAAGATAGGCTAAAAAGATAATGGTCATATCTTGGTGCTTCATACAGAAAGGAACCTTACAGTAAGAATTAAACAGTTACATCTAGATCTGGCTGTATGTGTTGATGCAAATGGCCAGTAGACTGAGCCTAAGCATATTTACACAGAAGTAAACCCTACAGATTTCAATAGGATTTTCTCCTTAGAAATTTTCTCCTTAAATTTTCTCCATTCATAGGACTGCAGTCTCAGACAAGCTTTTAAAATGACTGCAGCAAATAAGCCCAGCAAGTTCTTCACTTTTTAGCAAAGTTTTAGTAATAAGTATGCAGGCTCATTCCTTGCCCAGACAATAATATAGGCCTCAGTTTAGCAAACAGTTAGGCAAATGCTTGCAAGCCATACTAAGCAGAGATGGACTTAAATGTACGCTTGAGTGCTTTTGCTGAGTGTGGGAGCTGCAAAATACAAGCTGGTTAAATGATCCTTACAATGGTGTGATTATATTTACTACTGTTATGAGTGTTTTACATGGGCAGCTCTAATGAAGCCTCCTGACCGTAGTGTGAACTAAAAGCCACAAGAGCATTCAATGAAACTAAGAGGATGCAGTAGCCAGCCTCTTTCAAATTAAAAAGGTTCTCTGTAATGAACTAGCTTTAAACTACTGCGGTAAGGAGGAGGAGGAGGAGGAGAAAAGTTTGCTTGTATTTTGTTCTCCAGTCCTTCAAAGTAGGGATCTTAAGAACATTAGAGGAGCGTTCTAGACCACACCAGTGACTCATCTTGTCCAGCATCCTGTTCTCACAGTGGCCAACCAGTTGCCAGTGAAAAACCCCAAAGAAGGACCTGGATGCAACAGCACTCTCTCCTTTTGTGATTCCAAGCAACTGGCATTTGGAGGCATTCTAATGTGCTGAAGACAATTTAGTTTGTTGCTCTAGGACTTTCTTCTGTTAACTGTACTGGTAGCACTCACAAAACCATTGGTGGAAAACCACCACTGCTTATACTTTTTCTGTTAGTGCAAAGTTTTATACAGGCCATTGACATGATTTGCATAAAATGCTAAGCCATGGTTTGCTTAGCCCAAGGGTGCATTGTTCAAACCCAGCCCAACAGACTAACCACGGCTTATTTTCTGGCAACAAGCCACACTGTGAAGCCACACTTATTTGCTGGCTTAGAAAACGCAACTTATTTTAACTCCAGTTTGTCATTATAAGCCTTGCTTAACTATGGTTTGTTTAGGCACTGCACTCCAGATCCTGACAAAACTATGAGGGAAGAGCAGCAAGAAAACATATCAAGTTGTGAGGAAGCAAGTTTGCTTATCCGTGACTTGGTTTGTTGAACAAACGATGGTTAAAACTAACCATTGCTTTGCACTACGTGCAGACACAGTCACTGTGTTTCAAATACTTTTACTGGTTGTGGGAAAGTAATATTAGAAGGGGCCCTTAGAAGAGTACTTAAAATGTAGTGGTGATCAGAAAATAAAATAAATCGCACTGGCCACAGACAACACCATAGGAATGTCTAATTCCTCTTCGTTTCTTCGCCATCCCATATTTTATAGCTTCCCTATGAAAAATGACTTCTTTCAAGACCTGTCAGTTGTAAAGTGTCTCCTGGCAGAGTTTGACACAGCAGGTTGTTAAAGGCGCTATTATTTTGACAGCTGCTGCCGGTTTTACAGCTCTCTGGAATGACAATAATTTGTTTGTTTCATATTTATATATTTAAAGAAAGAATAAAATGTTTTTCCTCAAAAAAAATATCATTAACCTACACCATTTATTATAAAAAAAATTGGACAGAGGTACTGGCCTCCCTTGGATTCATAAAGCAAGTCATCCCCCTCCCCCATTCCAACTTCCCATAATTTTTAAGTAGCCAGTTTTTAATTTTAGGAATACTCACATCTTTCTACACTTTAGGTGTACTAACTTTGGCAGCCACCAATATAATTTGAATAAGATCTTAGATTGAGGTCAGAAAAGGGGCGTCTTCTCCTAGGGGCCAACCAAGCCCTTTTGGGCCGCCCAATATTTTGGGGGAGGGGCCACCCCCTAATGTTCAAAGCAGGTGGAGGATTCCGAGTGCAGGAGCCACAGAGGGGAAGGAGTGGAGAGGAAGCCCCCCAAACAGTGGTGGCAGCAGCCGGAGGAAGAGGGGCCGACAACCACTGAAGCCACACTGTTGGTGCATCCAGCTCCATCCCCCGACATCCTGACATCATGCATGCGACTTCACACATGCAACATTGGGGGCCACATTCTCCCTCTGAGTTGGCACTTCTGAGTCTAAGTAAACCCTGAACAAGAAGCTACAGTTAGAACTGGATATGGAACAACTGATTGGTTCAAAATTGGGAAAGGAGTACGACAAGGTTGTATATTGTCTCCCTGCTTATTTAACTTATATGCAGAATTCATCATGCGAAAGGCTGGACTAGATGAATCCCAAGCCGGAATTAAGATTGCCGGAAGAAATATCAACAACCTCAGATATGCAGATGACACAACCTTGATGGCAGAAAGCGAGGAGGAATTAAAGAACCTTTTAATGAGGGTGAAAGAGGAGAGCGCAAAATATGGTCTGAAGCTCAACATCAAAAAAACCAAGATCATGGCCACTGGTCCCATCACCTCCTGGCAAATAGAAGGGGAAGAAATGGAGGCAGTGAGAGATTTTACTTTCTTGGGCTCCTTGATCACTGCAGATGGTGACAGCAGTCACGAAATTAAAAGACGCCTGCTTCTTGGGAGAAAAGCAATGACAAACCTAGACAGCATCTTAAAAAGCAGAGACGTCACCTTGCCGACAAAGGTCCGTATAGTTAAAGCTATGGTTTTCCCAGTAGTGATGTATGGAAGTGAGAGCTGGACCATAAAGAAGGCTGATCGCCGAAGAATTGATGCTTTTGAATTATGGTGCTGGAGGAGACTCTTGAGAGTCCCATGGACTGCAAGAAGATCAAACCTATCCATTCTTAAGGAAATCAGCCCTGAGTGCTCCCTGGAAGGACAGATCGTGAAGCTGAGGCTCCAATACTTTGGCCACCTCATGAGAAGAGAAGAATCCTTGGGAAAGACCCTGATGTTGGGAAAGATTGAGGGCACTAGGAGAAGGGGACGTCAGAGGACAAGATGGTTGGACAGTGTTCTCGAAGCTACGAACATGAGTTTGACCAAACTGCGGGAGGCAGTGCAAGACAGGAGTGCCTGGCGTGCTCTGGTCCATGGGGTCACGAAGAGTCGGACACGACTAAACGACTAAACAACAACAAACCCTGAACAAAACTCAAGGATTAGAATGTATGTAGTATCACCAGAGATAATATGGGACATTTGTAGTACATTAATAATATAGGTTTCACAATACTTTAAGAAATGTACCCAGGCAAAAAATTATGGAAGAATGGAAATATGTGCAAGATTATTTGGAGAAAGAAAATCTAGGAAATAATTTAGTGATGTGCTTCGAATAATAGCTACAAGAGGAGAAATTGGTATCATACATTTAATAATGGTAATCTTTATATTTGGGTAATGTAGGAGAAACAGCGGGACCCAGGTGGCGCTGTGGGCTAAACCACTGAGTCTAGGGGTTGCTGATCAAAAGGTTGGCGGTTCGAATCCCTGTGACGGGGTGAGCTCCTGTTGCTTGGTCCCAGCTCCTGCCAACCTAGCAGTTCGAAAGCACATCAAAATGCAAGTAGATAAATAGGAACCGTTACAGCGGGAAGGTAAACGGTGTTTCCATGTGCTGCTCTGGTTTGCCAGAAGCGGCTTTGTCATGCTGGCCACATGACCTGGAAGCTATATGCCGGCTCCCTTGGCCAATAATGCGAGATGAGCGTGCAACCCCAGAGTCGGTCACGACTGGACCTAATGGTCAGGGGTCCCTTTACCTTTAGGAGAAACAGCAAAGGGAAAAGACTTTACATAGGGAAGCGTGTTGTAAATAATAGGAAGTGAATTTTTTCCTTTTCTTTTTTCCTTTCCCCCCCTCATATTTTCCCTCTTTTATTTTCCCTTTTTAAGGTTTTTTTTTCTTTTTTTGAGTATATGCATATTTATTTTTGTGTTCATGTATGAATGCGCACTTCTTTTATATATTTTCTTTGACCTTTTATTGTATCTTTTAATTCTGTATTTTTAAAAAAAATCTGAATAAAGAACTTTTTTTAAAAAAAAGCAGTGTACCATATATTTCCCCAGTGAAGCAATCTTTTCCTGCCACCAAAAAAAAAAAAAAATTGCAAAAGAGGTGCAGGCAAGTCTTGCTGGGGAAAGATTTTTATAAGCAGGGAGTTAAAAACAAAACAAAACAAAATTATGCCTAGTAACAACTCACATTGCCTCCAATGACAGGGGTACGCTATGAAAAGCTTCCAATGATGACCTCGGAAATTGAGCAGGATGGTGTGGGAATAGACCAACAGTGGGAAAGTTCTACCACATGGGACAAATTAGGCCTGTTAGGCTACCCAATTTGGTCTATGAGCCCATCTGAGGGTGGCCACATTTGGGGGCATTGCTCACCTGATGTCATATGAAATCAGACGCAGGACAGGTAAGGCCATGGTTGCAAAGGAACAACTGGTAGCATTTGATTGCCCTTCCTATCATTCCTTTGCACCATCTGTTTAAATCTGGCACTGAATACAAGCTCCGATGGTTTCAGGCAGGATTAGTTCAACTTACAGTAAGAATTAAACAGTTACCATAGCTGCCAAGTTCTCCCCTTTTTTAAGGGAAATTCCCTTATGCTGAATAGGCTTCCTCGTGAGAAAAGGGAAAACTTGGCAGCTATGACAGTTACATCTAGATCTAGCTGTATGTGTTGATGCAAATGGCCAGTAGACTGAGCCTAAGCATATCTACACAGAAGTAAACCCTTGCAATCAGCACTGTTTAAATTTGATGCTGAATGCAAGCCCCACTGACACCATATGATTGACAAGTCAAATATGGCCCATGTGAGGTGGCCACTTTTTGATCTGGCCTACCAAACAAAAGTAATTCTGCGTCCTTAGAAATGACACCTTTTGGTTTCCAAATCATGGCAGGGTTTAACCCTAAGCACCAATACTGATTCCCTGTCCGCTGCTCCAGAAACAAATTTGGGCACAGAGCTACACTTTGGGGGCCCTGAAGCTCGAACTGGTATGGGAGCCCCTTCACAACCAGCAACAACATCTGAGTAACCACTGTTATCTTCTTCAGTGGGTTTGTTCCATAACGGATCACATTTTTAAAAAAAATAAATAAATAAATTGGCTGCTACATCTTAGATCTTGATTAGAATTGTTGTTCTGGATTATCTCGCATGTCAAAGTCACTGGAGTGAATAAATAAAAAAAAATCCCATGCCTTATTGTTTTTGAGTTAGAGCTCAGTTGGCCACACAGATTCCAGTTCTTCAACGATCGCACAGGTTTATTTATTCTGACTGCGGTTATATCCCTGTGTATTTCTGGTGTATTCCCCCCCCCCCAAAAAAAATGCTAGGCAGCCGCTGTGATTTCTAATGGGGGAAATCCCTTTAGTGTTCTTTTAAAAAGCAGTCCTGCTATCATAGAAGGACTCTTTGGGGTAGAGGTAGGAAACCCCAGTACAGAAAATGAGCAAGAGCCCCCCACCCAAAAAAATGCTAGGCAACCGCTGTGACACAATCTGAAGCAAGCGATGTAACACGCATTACCACCCAAAGAGGGATGCCGCTCCATATAAAACTATAAAGTGCAGCATCTAAAATTATCTAGTTGCATCACTGTTATAAAGACACATTACGGTCCAAGTAAAGAAGTAAACAGGCAGCACTTAACATTGATTGACTTCCCTGGTACAGACATGGTAAGAGGATTTGCACTAAGTTTAACTAGAACCTAAGTCCAGATAGAGTACTTCAGCAGGGATTCTGTTTGCAAAAGCATTTATAGCCCATGTTCTTTTAAGAAAGAGTATCAATTTGGTTAAATAGATTTTAGTAAGTTTCTGCAACCTATGGAGATACAGTGTGTGTGTGTGTGTGTGTGTGTGTGTGTGTGTGTGTGTGTGTAAATGAGCCAGCCATTGGTCCAGCTAGCTCCATACTGTCTGGTATCGTTGACTAAAGTGGTATTAAGGACATAAAGCTAAGGTAAAACTAATCTTTAAGTACCCAGTTTTTCAGTAATGATTAATGGCCCTTCCTTATGATCCAATTTGTTTACAAATTCAGCTGAGACTGAATGCCCTTTCCCCCCTTACTCTGCACTTGCCTTGTTGGCACTTCTTGCATGTGTCATGAGGGCAGGATTCTTCAGAGACTGGAGGTATAAGAAATGGAGATCGAGAATTCCGGTTTATGCTGATGATGCATTTCAAATTCCGTTAGATCAATAGCCAAACTGCTTCAAGTGATAGACTTCTTTGGACTGCACTCTGGCTACAAAATTAATTGGACCCAAATGTCAATTGTGAAGCCTGGGTATGTTTACTCATAGGCAACCCTCCGATAAGTGGCTGTCAAAATAGCAGCATTGGGGATTAAAATATTTAGTGCTTAAGATCCTACAGTGTGAGTCAGGGACAGCCACTACACAAAGCTGGTTCCTTCCACATTGGGAGTCTTCTAAAAGCCACTCAAGAGGGGTCTCCAATTCTCTGGAGTCAGTTTTCAAGAGTATGGGTGTCTGCAGGCGGGGGCACAAGGAGAACCACGCCCTGCATACATAGATAGTTTCCTTCTGCTCAAAGAGAAGAATAATTGAATCCAAGCCATTATTAGCGCCAACTTGGCCTCAGCCCACAGTGTAATGTTTCCACCATCAGAACAGAGGAAAATGGCAGACTCTCTCTCTGTGTGTCCTGGAAACAAATGGAATATATGTTGTTATGTCAAGGGGGGAGTGGCTTTCAACAGGTTGTCTCTTTGATGCTTTATTGAGGGGCTGTATAGAAGCTGAACCTGTTTAATAGCTAATATTAGAATTCTTCTAGGCTTTAAGGAGTTCATTGTGTTGAGAAATTACATATCATGTCATGAGAAAGGGCTGTGGGCTTCTGAAAAGACCACTGCATGAGAGAGCTCCTTGACTACTAGCCAATCCTTTGAAGTCACAGATTGAGTAAGAATGAAATTGGAATATTGCTGATTTCATCTTAAGGCACCAAAAACAGTATGTAAAGCCCAGCTTAGGGGAGATCCCAACACAGACCATAAGAGAGTGCAAGGAGTTTGGTACCATTATTTGAAAGAAGGTATTCCCCAGCAACTGATAAAGGACCCATAAGATATACCTGTTTTTCTATGCTTTGTGCTTTATATTATCGTCTGAGAAATAAAACCCGTTAAAGTGCAACATGTTGTTTCTTTTTTGTGCTGAATCTAAAAGAACCCTTTGCCCCTTGACAAGTCAATATGGTTGGTTAACAGCATTTCTACCCCAGAAATACTGTATTTGCAATGGATGCAACCATTAACTAATCTTTATAGCCCTTACACATGCTCTGTTGCCCCTCCCATTCCCTCATAAAGCAAGCACTTTGAATAAAGGTACTGTATGCTATTTGTTTACAAAGCTCTTAAAGTTGCCTCTGCTGTGAAACTGCACCCCATTTCACAAGGCATGCTACTGATGTTTGTTCAAATCTATGGAAAACCACAGTGACACCTAGATATCTATCTAGGGACACCTAGATATCTATTTGCTTCGGATCCAGCTGAAGGTACACTTCAGAGCTTACTGGTTTCCAGACTAAGGGAAACCAGCAAAAGGAAAACCCTTGGTGTGGGCATCTGTTCGGGAAGCAAAATAAATTACACTCTCACACAGAAATTATAGAGCTGCTTAGCCATTGATCCTTTTTCAATTACAAGCGAGCAATTCCACCTTTAAATACAAGCAATCTTGAATTATGTCCCAGCAATTTGGGCTTTGGCTGTATCGGAAGGAGCCTGGCTTTGGAGAACATGCATAGTTGCCAAATGAATCGTGTGCTACCATCGGAAATCCTCTGTGATACCAGTGGCCTACTCACTGCTGGCACAATTATGTCTCCGAGTACCAATTACAGGGAATCCCAAGTGGGCAGAGAGCACTGTTGCACTCAGGTTCTGCTAGCAAGATTCCTACAGACATCTAGTTGGCCCCTGAAAATTGGAAAGGATTGTAGCCCAGTGGCAGGGAAGTGGCCTTGCATAAAGAAGATCTCAAGTTCAATCCGTGGCATCTCCAGGGAGGGCTGGGAGAGACTTTTGCCTGAAACCTTGGACAGTTAGTGTAGTCAGTAGCGACCTGGATGAACCGGGGCAGCTTCCTATGTTTCCCAGCAAAATGTTGGACTAGATGGAACAGGTCTCTTCTTACTTTCTGTGTGCAGGTGGTGATGGTGATGATGATGATGATGATGATGATGTTTAGTGTGTTGTTTTAAGGGCTAGAATTGAAACAATATGGAAACCATTTTGGTATCTGATATCTTCTTTATTTTTAATGCTTTTATTGAGTTTTTGATTAGTTGTAGATAGTACAAAACAGAGATACATTACTGCCTATCTTGAATGAGCAAAACCACTTGCAAAAGTATTGTGCAGTAATGGGAAGGAAGATTTAGCAGGTAGGAAACAGAAATGAAGGCCGTATAAAATATACTTCAAATCTGCCATCTTCCTTAATGTTCCAGTGATCTGTTAAGTATGTTGACTATATGTAGTGTATTGAGGTATGTTCCTAAAGTCTGAGTGAATGCTGAAAATAATTCCAAAAGAGAGGAAGTATCGAGCTAAGACGATCACTGTAAAAACCAAATAAATCTAGAATTACCATAACAACAGCTTCATGATGATTTAAGTAACCAGTATTACGGATCATATTTTTTAGTATTTAACCCCAAGGTTGCCATTTGAAAGCTTATCAATTAATGGTCTAATAGGAACTGTTTTACAGTATCTCTCAATATCTGGAACTATAAGTCTTCCCATTTCCAGTAGACAATTTTGTCTAGCTTAATACATGGGTTTTGATATGGCAATATGACTCCCTGTAATTGACTTTTTCTTGAAAGAAATCTTCAGGGGGAGTGAAGGGAATAATTGTAAAGGAATATACTATCTTGACAGAATGTTAATTCTTAAACCTATTCCACAGTGAGTTGGCACTAAGAGGAACCCAACATTAGACACACACACACACACACACACACAAGTCCTTGAACCAGTTGTACGAATGACACATTCTAACAAAAATATTTTCTCACCTATGCACCCATGGAAATGATTTCAGCAACCACCTAATGCAAAAGACTCTTAAGGATTTGTGCTCAGGTAACTGCCTGCAACTCCACATGAATATTTGTAATGCTGCTCTGCTGTGCCAGTCAGTAAATCCCAGAGAAAGCATTTAATTACTGAAACAGCCAATCATCTTTTCCATTGTCAAAAATAATTGATTACTATGCCTTGTGTCTTTATATATTTTCAAATTTCTCCTAAGTTTAAAGTGTTTTTTAAAGGTATGGAATAAGCCTATAGGTGTTTTTTTTCCTGGCAACAATTTAAGATTAGTCATGCTGTGTCTACATGCATCTTAAAAGTGAAGTTGGCTAGAGATGTTGCAAGCAAGCTTGGCATCAAGCATTGGTCACACACGTACACACATACAAGTCCCTAGAAAGGACTTCTCCTGCTGAACAGATGGTTGGCACTATTACTGATCACCTGTTTGGGGCAAAGACAAGGAGGGATGCCTGGAAGCAAGTCCTCTGCATCCTGAACAGGTGAGTGGCACGACCAGGCTGAAGATGCTGACCATATGGTAACTAGTGTGCACAAGTGGAAGTGGGAAGCTCAGGGTGTGCTACTGTGTTTCTCCTAAAATAAGACACGTCTTATATTTATTTTTCCGCCAAAAAAACACACCACGGCTTATTTTCAGGGGATGTCTTTCTCTTTTTTTAAGGTTCTTTACTTTTTACCGGTATTAAGCTTTCAGAGAGTTTTGCTGGGTCGGGGCTCGGCGCGGCGCGCACTGCTGCTCTTGCCGGGTCCCGCTCAGTCCTATAGAATAACGTAAGAGCAATCTGAAATTGACAGGAAAGGATTTCCAGCTCCGATGGGCGGACCTCGGGAGTCCTGTCGGGAAGGAAGCAGAGCAGGTCCTGCTACTACCCTGGGAGGCTCGACCCGCCGCTGCCGCAGCCGACGTCACAGGTTCCCCTGGAATCTCCGCAGCCGAGGCTCCGGCCAACGCAGCTCCTCCATGCCAAGGGGCTCCCACGGGGCCTACCTTCCCGCCGCCAAGGTGGGCGAGAGCGGCGCTGCTGGCGGGGCTGGTGGGCAGAGGCGGAGGTGGAGCACAACCCAGCGGAGCACGAGTTCGGCGTTCCGCGCCCTCCCTCCAGCTCCCCGTCGCGCCCTCCGGCAAGGCCAAGCGCGGTGGGGAACCAGAGAGTGCAGCCAAGCCGCAGTCGCCATGCTGCGTTTTGCTTTCCTGCGCCCCCAGCGGAGGAATGCTGCGCGACACTAGCTGTGCTGCGCGGCTGGACAAAGGCTGAGCAGAACCGGGCTCCGGCGATGTGAGCTGGGAGGGGTGTGTCCAAGCGGCCGGCTGCTCGTCCTGCAGGCTGCGCCGCCTTGCATCTCCCATGTCTTCGCCACCTCCTTCCTCCCAGCAGGAGACTCGTGAGGCGCCTTCGGCAGAAAGTGCGGAGGGAGCGTGCACTGGGCGGCACTTTCAGGTGTGTCTCTCTCTCGGAGCCTCCCCATCCCCCCCCATGCAGAAGCTTCCCGCTCTGCTGCCTGACACCTCTCTCCTGTTTCTCCCGTGCAGGGAGGTGGCGGCAAAGGCACCTTTGCGCCACGGTGCTGGATGGGCTTAAGACGGCCCTGATAGATGATCTGTTGTCACCTTAACATCTGTTGTGGCCCTTCCCGTCCCGTGCCTTGGCCCCCCCTTGCCCCCCCCCAGTTTTGATCCTGGGTATGCCCCTGGCCAGTAGGTTGCTGTTGTTGCCTTGCAGCACCTGCAACCTGAAGCAGTTGTTACACTTTGCCTGGAAGGGTCAGCCTCCCGGACCTCTTCAGCTTATCCCCTACACCAGGCATCCCCAAACTGCGGCCCTCCAGATGTTTTGGCCTACAACTCCCATGATCCCTAGCTAACAGGACCAGTGGTCAGGGATGATGGGAATTGTAGTCCAAAACATCTGGAGGGCCGAAGTTTGGGGACGCCTGCCCTACACTGTATGCAGTTTAAGAAACTCCACCCCCAAATACACACACACACACACACACACACACACACACACTTATGCCACATTCATTTACATGATTGACATGACATCCATAAAGGGGATCTGCACAATCTCCACTTGGTTGCGTGTATGGACGATTCTTATGGGATAGAGGCGACTGACATTCATTAATCTGCAATAAAATTGAGGTTTTTTAAAAAAAATCACAGAAAAACGGCAGAGTTCTTCCCACCAATTTCGGTAAACATCTCTAATTAGTCTGCTGGCCCTGCGAGTTTGGTTAAATGCTACCCTTAAATTTTATTGACAGCATACTACTGGCTGCGGGTTAATATCCTTCAGTATATTAACAGAGCTCATAAATGAACCTGAAATATTAAGGAAGCTGAGAAATCCAAGAGATGAAGCATTAACCAATCATTTGCCGGGCCATAATTTGAACATCACAAAATAAAAAATTATTCCCTGGCATGTTTTATTCTACTACATGCACGCAGTGTTGTCCTTGCTTATTCCTCTAAGCTAGCAAAGTAATATTGGTATTGGTCATTCCTAATTTAACTCAAAAGAAACAAGATGATATTGGTGTTTTCAAAGATAAACGTATCCATTGCAACCATGTCCACGGTACACAAATGTCTCCAGTCAAGACCCCCAAAATGATACTTCTATGAACATGTGTGTAATATATGGATTCAGATATATTATGTGTATAAACACACAAGCAAATCTAGTACCGGTAACAGTTGGGAGTGGCTTAAAGAAAAGAATGCTCTGTATTCTCACTGGATATTTAATTTTTCTTCCATAACTAGAAGTGTGATATACTGCTGTCTCTTGTGTTTCTTCACCTTTTGTATAATAACAAACTTGTGTGTGGAGGTCCCCAAAACCACCCCTCAAATAACTCACACCATAGACAGAATTTTTGTTTAATGGTTTTTGGCATGAATTTGGCCACACCTTTTATTGAAATACAAATATCAAACAAGTGAGTGGTTGCGTAGGCATTGGTTCTCCAACGGTCACCTAAGGACAGAAATAAACTTGCCTTGTCAACAAGGGGAAACCCTACAGGGAGAGGCAGGGAGTCGGGTGCAATAGGCTCTCCCCTCTCCCCTCAGGCTCCCAGGGGCTCATGCGTGTTGCTGGCCCACGACCAGGGTTATGGACACTGCATAGAGCCCCTGTATTCCTGACCGGAATCTCCCCTAACTCAGGCATTAACTCAAGGGGCCAATACAGTCAACAGACCCCATATACAACCAATAACCAATGCCTAACCGCCAACCTTACAAGTTGTGACTATTTGCTATGCAGTAGGCAAAAACCAGATGGCACCAGCCAATCAGCCAACTGGAAAAATTCCTACCAGGCCCCTGCCAAGCAGAGGGAGGGTGGGGATCCGAAAACGCAGCCAAAGAGAAGAGAAACCTCTCTCTTTGGCTTTTATACCAAGGGGGCTGACCAATCAACTTGCAACATACAAATTTGCCCAACAACAGCCAGGGACCTATACAACAGTGACCACTCATGCCCCCACCTTGGGAACTCAGGAGTGGTTTGTTAAGCCCCCACCGCAAATCGTGCTCACCATGATGGTGAACCCGCATTCCCAAGTTTGGAAACCCTGAGCCAAGCAGAAGGTAAACCAAGTTCCTCCCCAAAGTTTACCTTTGTTTGTAATTAACTCATCTCAGTTCCTTCAACTGTTTCTTTTCCTCCTTTTCCAGTGGTAGGCAGGGAAGATTTGGAACATTTGAAGGCCAATCTTTAAGGTTCCACTCTTTTGTCCTTTTGGAAGGGAGGGGGAGGTTCCTGCAGGTTCATTTTTAATTGCCAGATGTTTGTATGATTTGGCTAAACTGAAGCACTTTTAATTCCCATCGATTTCACTGCAAGATTGACTTGTGCCTGTACTTAACTCTCCCTTTGAAAACAGAAGGATTTATTGGGTTTAGCTTCGATTGGATTGTGTTCTAGTACAGAGTGTTCTGTTCTTTGGTGATTGCTGAAAAACAGTTTCACAACAACACTAGGAAACATCAGGCGTCTCTCCATCGGTTTCAGATCAAAGTCTCTTGTCTTTGCTAGGTACTTGTATCTCTGTCAAAGAAGACAAGAAAGAGATCTTAAAACGCTTGTTCTAAAGCAGTATTGGAAAGTTTGTGGCCTCCAGATGTGGTTGGGTTGCAACTCTCAGCATCCGTGACCAATTACCATTGGCCATCTTGGCTTTGGGTGAAGGGGACTTGGTCTAACAACATCTAGGTCATGGCCAGAGTGAGGATGCTTCTGAATGCCAGTTGCTGGAAACCACAGGAGAAGAGAGTACTATTGTGTTCAGGTTCTGCTTGCTGGTTTCCCACAAGTATCTGGTTGGCCACTGTGGGAGCAGGATGCTGGGCTGATCCAGCAAAGTCTTCTTATGTTTTTATCCCACTGGTTCCTCATCCCACTTCTAAAACCATGAAATGGAGCAGCATGTACAGTATACACAATCACCATTGGCTGTTTGGTTGAAATGGTCCCCAAAGTCAAGAGTGAACTTGGGCTAAATTTTGCCATCAACAGGCATGTATACTCCCAGCTGCTTCTGTTACCCTCACCATTAGGGCTGTGATTCTATGAAATGAATCTGAGATACTTAGTCATGAATGAGAGATTTCAGTGGGGTGGGAGGAACACCCACGTTAAAAAAAAGAAAAGAAAATTGATGCTGCAATTATGTCTCTAGTGTTTGCAATTATGGAGTTTTGCAAAGTTTGAGCAATAACTTGTACTCATTAATTTATGCAGCAATAACAGTTTTGGCATGAGGGTAGCTCTGCAGGCCAATAAAACAGATGAGCAGGCAAAAATGTCTCTGGCTAAAAAGACAATAGGCCTCTGAGGACTTCATCGCAAAGCCCATAACTAATAAGTATTTACACAGAGTGATTTTGATTAGGAAGCCTTTCACAAATCCTTTTGGGATAGAGGGAGAGAAAGGTTTGTGTGTGGATAAATGTGTGTGGCAAGATTCCAGGGAAAGGGAGGGAAGGGAGATTTACAAGTTACAAATGCAGCTTCTAATTTGGCTCCATGTAGGGTTTAACTAAAAGACAATAAACACTACCGCCAAACAAAGAGAAAAGAACCTCATACAGACAGAAAACCGAAGGAAAGGAGGGAAAGGGAAATGGTCAGTATAGACTCCCAGATTCCCACGAGAGGTTGGGATTTAAAATAAATGGAAAGAATCACAACCTCTAGATGTGGCAGCCATAGTGACTGTGGCAGCTAAATGAGCACAAATTGGAAATGAATTGGCACATTCTAGTATAGTTTAGACATAATGATAAGCAATAGTCTTGGACTCCTGCACTCTTTCCTTACCTCTCCCCCTCCAGTGCAGCCACAGGGAGGAAACTGGGAGCTTTAACTTCACTTTTCAATTAATCACACTTTAGTGTTACAACCATAGCTGCCAAGTTATCCCTTTTTTAAGGGAAATTCCCTTATGCTGAATAGGCTTCCTTGTGAGAAAAGGGAAAACTTGGCAGCTATGGTTACAACCATACCCTAAACCATGGTTTATCTTAACAATGGTTAATTGAAACAAACCAGCTTCACAAACTATCACTTGAAATTGTTGTTGTTGTTTAGTCGTGTCTGACTCTTCGTGACCCCATGGACGCCAGGCACTTCTGTCTTCCGCTGCCTCCTGCAGTTTGGTCAAACTCATGTTCGTAGCTTTGAGAACACTGTCCAATTAATCACTTGAAATTAGCTTGTTTCAACTAACCATAGTTACTAACCACAGTTTAGGGTGTAAGGCTACCATGCAGCTAGTCTAATGTGGAACTGAAAATTTATGAACTCCCCTGCCAAGCTGATCGGATGGAGAGAAGAGTATACACATTTACCTGCAGTATACTTCTAAGAAGATATACATAGGATTGCCCTGTGAGAGACAAAGCCTGAGAGCTCAACATTGGTGCATACTGGAGTGACAGGATAGAACACTGTGACTTTTTAAAGAGATCTCACAACATCTTTTCCCACCTGCTCCAGAGCCACAATATTTCCATCTTTTCCCACAGAAAAAGGTACTGAGATAAGGGAACGTGGGGAAAATGAAGCAAGGCTGTGGCAAAAGATCCCAGGGGGAAAGAGGTTGCCTCTGTGTTTCAGATTCCTGGGTTGAGAGCAAATTCCTTCCCCTGAAGACCTAACACTTCAGGGTAAACCCTGAAATGTCGCAGCCACAGGACTGCCACACTGGCAAACCTGTCAATTTCAGTTTATCATTTTTCTAATGTGAAGTATAGTTCTCCATATTTCCAGATCAGTTTTTTATTACATTATTTTTAAAGGCCTCGTGAAAATTCAGTTTGCAACCTGAAATAGTACATTCAGTGTATATGTTTACCTTTTTTGTCTCTTTACCCCAAATGTCTTTGTTATTATATAACAAAGACCCAACTCATTCTGGTCACCGTTGGCCATGCACCCTTCAAGTTGACCCTACATAGGAAAGACTCTTTGTCCATGGAGTTTTGGACAAATACTTTGGCCACCTCATGAGAAGAGAAGACTCCCTGGAAAAGACCCTGATGTTGGGAAAGATTGAGGGCACAAGGAGAAGGGGACGACAGAGGATGAGATGGTTGGACAGTGTTCTCGAAGCTACGAACATGAGTTTGACCAAACTGCGGGAGGCAGTGCAAGACAGGAGTGCCTGGCGTGCTCTGGTCCATGGGGTCACGAAGAGTCGGACACGACTAAACGACTAAACAACAACAGGAAAGACTCCAGGTCCAGGTTAATGCAGACAACTGGTGGGGAATATGTGGCAACCTATGTGTTGCTGGACTCCAATTCCCACCAGCCCCAGGAAGCATGGGCAATAGTCATTGTTAATAAGAATTGTACTCCAATGACACCTGGTAGCCCATCCTTGGTGTAGACCTTCTGTCTACAGCCCTTTGGATTTTCTGTTGAACATTATGTTTGTTTGTTGGGGGTTAGGTAACATACCCAATGAATGGGCAATTAACTTGTCTTTTGGTGAAGCAACCCTGATTTAGAGCAGAGAAAAGTACCGTGCGATTGAGTCTCTGCTGGTGCACCTGGAACGTTTGGAAAATCATTCGCAACACAAAAACGGACTGTTTCCTAGAACCATAGCAGAGTTGGGCCAATTAATGCAATAAACACATTTTAATTGGGAAAACATCTCAGATTTCTGTAAAATGTAAAAGATATATAATCTCTAGAGAAGAAGCAAGATTTGAAACTAAATGATTCATACTCATAATCCAAGAGCTCGTTTTCTGCTAGTCACATAATTGGCATCGCTGTAATTGTTTACTCTTTTATGAGGTAGCGCAAACCAGAACATGCAAAAATGATTAATTCTCTTTCTCTGCTAAAGGATACAGGCAAAGAGCACAATTCAGCTAAGGAAGACTCATACGCATAACCAGATTTAGGCGCACATGGCACTAGCTGGATCAGAACCACTGGTGTGAATAAGAGGCATTGAATACACTGCCAAGTGTAGATAAAGCTCGTGTAACCCCCAGAGGTGATTGGACACCAACTCCCATCAGCCCCAATCAGCATGACCAAGGGTAAGAGATTATGGGAGTTGTAGTCCAGCATCTGAAGGGCCACAGTTTCCCCAACCCTGATATATTCTGTTGGCAATGCATTGCTTAAAGGGGAAAGTGCACCCACATTCTACTATGCATGCCTTATCAGCTTGCTTATGCATTGACTACAGGTGGATCAGAGCCAAAGTGTCATCATATGTATACATAGAAAGAAGGGGGTAAGCAACAGTGAATCTTATTTTACAGCTCAATATTTAGACTAGCAATCTCAGTTTTCTGAGTGCCACTCCTTATGTAGCCAAAATGGCACCACTCGCACAGAAGAGGGAGGAAACAGGCTGACAAGAACCCCAGAAATGCAAAAGGCTCTGTAGGGAGGAGGAATAAACTCAATCTGGATGAAACATTTTCAGTGTACACAGAACACTCACTCCCTGTCTGCTGGAAAGAAAACAATGGGAAGAAAGTGGGGAGGATGGAATGGAGCATCCTGGAAGGAGGATGAAACACTGAACAGGAGTACTCCAACATGATATTTGCTCTTCCCTATGGCTTGTGAGTATGCATGAGTGGTACTTTCCAGTTCCTTACTCTTTAATATGAAAACTTGTTTAGTGCTTGTTAAAGGGATCATGAATCTCTTTAAGAAAGAAGAAGCAAGGGATGCTGCTGGCATTAATTTTCATGTCATTTAGGCCCTCCTTTTGTCTTAGTTTGAAAAAACAAAGAGTATCACTTCAGGTGTCCAAAGCACATTATCCCACTGCTTTCATTCCTGAGTGAGGGACTGAATGCTTACATTTGCCAATGAATAATCTGTAGCGGCATACAGGTGTGTGAATAGCACTTGAACGAAACAAGAGAACGGGCAAGCCATTGTTCAGATGAGAAGCAGAGTGAGTACAGCAAGTTATTGTCTTAGCACTGCAGATTCCATTTTCTACATGTGGTGTTCTGTCAAGGGGGCAGTTTTTCTCCTGCCACATATAGAAGAGGAGGAGGGGGAGGAAGAAACAACCATATACAGACTTTCAATCATTAATATGGCTAGTTAGTGGATTGTGATGGCCATGTCATAAAATGAATCTAATCAGAATACATACCATTGATGTATGATGATCTTCAGAGTTGGTACGACTGCAATTTTTACATCCCTTTCCTGACACAGGGGCTTGTGCAGCACCAATAAGGAAAGTTTAATGCACTGAGAAATGTAAACAATTTACTATAGTCAAGTATATACTATAGCCAATTATAGGGAGTGGCTTGCAAACTAGGCTAAGCCCTGTCACCTCTTGTGGCTTATGTTGTTGTTGTTGTTGTTGTTGTTGTTGTTGTTGTTGTTGTTGTTGTTGTTGTTTTAGCATTACTGGCTTGTTGTTGTTGTTGTTGTTGTTGTTGTTGTTGTTGTTTTAAGATGCAGATGTGCAATCATTGCCTATATCAAAGTAGCTTTTGATTTTGGGAGACGTACTTGTTCCTTGTTGCAGTCAAGCCACCCCCATGCACAAAAGAACACCATTCATCTTCTTGAAGTCAAAAGATTGCTTTTCCTAAAATTAAACAGCTAATTAGTGCAATCATGTAGAGTGGGTAAAAATAAGTGGTTCATCTGAGCTAAGATATACAGTGGGACATGACCCAGAGAGCAGTGAAGGAGAGTCGGAGTTCTGCCTCCAGATCAGGGCTCTCATGGGGTCCCATGGAAGGTTCCTACTATAGGATCTCATGAGAGAGGGAAACTGGGAAGAAGCTACAAAAGGCCTCACCTGCCAGGGTACAGGGCCATTTTACCTCACAAACTTCCCATGTGCCCACCCTCATGTTAAAGCCTTCACCAAGCTACTTGGGTTGCTGGTTAATGGGTCCATAAAGGAATTTAATTGACCCTTGGTTGGGAGGGTTTCACATTTCCTTTAATGAAATGAAGGCATTAATAATGTCTGTTATGTAGAAGGGAGAAATGGCATCGGGCAGGATCAACATAGTGAAGGGGCCCCCATAAGGGGTCTGTGGGGAAGATTGACCATGCCATGTCCAAAGCTCAGGTTGGGATCTTTGCTTGGCTGAAATCCTCACCCCGGTTATGAGATCCTGGAATCTTGGCTTGCTCCACAATAGGTTTCAGACAGGTGGCTGAGTAGAATGACAAACTGATCTTTGCCCGTGAATGGATCATATGATTCAACTGGGCCTGCATGAGGGACTGTTTTTCAGTAAATGTCTAAAACAAGGGTGAGGAACCTTTTTTCAGCTTGAAGGCCATTTGCTTCCTCAAATCAGACTGTGGATGACGTCAGAACAGTTCAGCCAATGGCGGCAAGGCAAGAGGCTTTGGCTCTGTGCAATGCTGAAATTGCTGACAAGCAAACCAGGAGGGAAGCTCATGCTTTTCAGCTGCAATGAATCTTTATATATACCCTTTCAAAAAAAAAAAAAAACCTGCCCGGTGACATCCTTCAGTAACTGTCACAACAAGGTGTTTGCTTTTACCTTTAGCACAGATGCCAGATGCCTTTCTCGGGGTTAATTAATCAAAGCGACTTGTTAATTAGGTGACTTTCTACTGTATGGGTAAGCTATCTAGAGTTGGCAGCGTCCCCTTGTCCTGTCAGGGCATATAATTGCTTTAAAGAGGTATAGCCTGTGCCAGGCAGCCGAGCGTGTGACGGAAACTGCAGGGGGCCTGGCTCTGGTGCAGCTTATTAGCCCATCTGCTTCATAAAGTACATCGCGATGCACTTGCAGAAATCATTTCTAACAGGAGATGAAAAGATTTACTTTGCAAAACTGTTCACAGGTGGAGGATGCTGCCGTAGTTGCCCTGGATCAAGAGGCAAGTTTGGTTTAGAGTGTTTTTGTTGTTGTCTTCCTCTTCACTTGCATTGATGTTGGTTTTAATATTGAGAAGAGGATGCAGGTGGCACTGTGGTCTAAATCACCGAGCCTTCTGGGCTTGCTGATCAGAAGGTTGGCAGTTCAAATCCCCATGATGGAGTGAGCTCCTGTTGCTCTGTCCCAGCTCCTGCCAACCTAGCAGTTCGAAAGCATGCCAGTGTAAGTAGATAAATAGGTACCACTGTGGTGGGAAAGTCAACGGCGTTTCCGTGTACTCTGTTTTCCATCATGGTGTCCCGTTGCGCCAGAAGCGCTTCAGTCATGCTGGCCACATGACCTGGAAAGCTGTCTGTGGACAAACGCTGGCTCCTTCGGCCTGAAAGTGAGATGAGCGCCGCAACCCCATAGTCACCTTTGACTGGACTTAACCATCCAGGGGTCCTTTGCCTTTTTTTAACCTTTACTGGGATGAGAGAAAGGAATGGTATGGGATTGGGCTGTGTAATGATTTATCAGCATGCAGGCAAATTCCTACTAAATAATTTCATCCCACAGCTTCTTCAGGCTAAGTCCCCTATCAATTTACATGGGAGAGAGATCCCTCTGTCTTCTTAGGAGATGGGTTTTTGGCCCACTAAACAGTTCTTTTGATACAGACCAAGGATAAAACATCTTATAGGAATGGGGAAATCCACATGCAAATCTTCACTCACCAATGGAGCTCCCTGGGTGACCTTGGGCCAGTCATTACCTGCTCTCAGCCTTGCCTTCCTCATATAATTGTTGTGTAGACAAAATGGAGGAAACTCTGTTCACCACTGCAAATTGCTTTAAGGAAAGGTGAGGTGTCAGAAACAGTAGCATATGTCATGGTGGCGCTTCAACCTTCACTGGTTCTTCAGATAGTCACTGGGAGCGAGGAAAGGAGGGGGTAAGCTTAGTGCAAACCACACCAACAGAACCAGTACACAGCTCCTGCCAGTGAGTTTGCATTATACCACTCTCACTGCCCCCCTCCACCTTCTGGTAAGCAGCAGCAATGTGACTCCCTTGGATGTTAGGTAAGTGCCAACCCCCCCCCCCAACACCAATCACAGCTGATTTCTTTTTTTTTTAAGTACCGTATTTTTCCATGTATAAGACTAGGTTCTCCCCCCCCCTAAAAATAATGACAAAAATTAAGGGGCGTCTTATACACGGATACATCTCCTCCCATTTTCTTGAATCTGAGTCCCCCAAAATAGGGGGCGTCTTATACATGGGGGCAACCTATAGACAGAAAAATACGGTAATTTTATTATAAATGCATAAACTAGGGAAGCATTGTCCCATGACACAACAGGATAGGAAATGATGAATTTGATCTGTGTCGGAGCGATTTCAAGACCAGCTTACCAGGATCAACCATGCTATTTATTTATTTTATTTTATTTTTAAAAAGGCTTCACAATATCCCGCCTTAGGTATCATTCTTTTTCCTGTGTGAAAGAGTGACAGTTCTACACCAATTTCATTTGGAGATGATGGTTTAATTTGCATGAGCCCTCATGTGGCAAGAGATGGTAGTAGTTACTATGTGAGGGACAACCACTGACTGTGGTGGGAATAATTCAAGATGGTAAATAATACCTGATGTCTAGGCTTCCCTTCCAGGTGTTTTGATGAATTTATACAACTTTGTAGCAGTCAGGAGCTCCTATGCTGAGTCAATTCAGGGCATTTTTTAATGATGTGTGAAAGCATAAGCTGTCTTTTGTTAAGTGCTTTCTCTAAAAAGCTTGCAACTTCATTTATCTTTATGTGGCATCTTATTGTTTAATTGAATTTCTGCACTAGCTTAATAGTTTCCATGTGTGTGTGTTTTATGTGCTAAACTAAAATGTTGCTAATGTTTATTTCTACCTTGAGAAAGAAATTATCTCTGAAACCAATGCCATCAAAAATAGACTTCAGCATTGGTCTCAGTAAACTGCATATCAAAGTAATTAAATTCAGCACCTTAATGAACTTCAGATTCAAAACTTTCGCTCCAGAAGCCCTATGGGGATTATGCTGATTTGAAGAGATATAAAGTCTGCCTAAAAGAGATAGGAATAGACAGAGAAATCAGATAAACACAGACTGGCAAATGAAATGTGATATGTGCCGCTGATATTTTCATTAATGTTTTTTTCCTCCTGACAAGTTTTCCCATCATCTGTGAAGATCACATTTTGCTATCTCTGATATTTATATGTCATGTCTCACAAAGCTGCTTTTCACAAACTGAGGAGAAGCCAGGGTATTAAAAAGCTTGTTATGTTACATGTGCTGGTATACAATGTGCAGTTTGATCAGTGTGCAGAACCAAGGAATTGGCCAGGACTGAAGATGTCCCTTAGAAGGAATCACTTTTGGCTTGAAACAGTGGGGGAAGCTCTCCCATGTAAAGAGCTTCTGGGATAAGATTTATAATGAATTGAAGAAAGTGTTGAAAAACACGTTTGTTAAGAAACCAGAAGCCTTTTTACTTGGGATAATTAGAGAGGAATTACCTAAGAAAGATATTATGTTTTTCTGTATGCCACAACAGCAGCTAGAATAGTATTAGCAAAGAATTGGAAAACTGAAGATTTACCTACGGTGGACGACTGGCAGTTGAAGCTGATAGAATTTATAGAATTGTCCGAGCTGACCAGGAGACTCCGTGAGCAGGGGGAAGAATCGGTGGAAGAAGATTGGAAGAAATTTAAAGTTTATTTAGAAAAGAATTGTAAGATAAGCAGTTTTTATTAAAAGATTTGGAAGTATAAAGAGGTTGTAGAAGAGTATTGGTTGAGTTATTATTATATATTGAGATTCAGTTAAGTGTTGTTATTGTATTGAGTTATAAGATTTAATTAGAATAGAATATCATTTTAAGATAATGATAAGAGATTTATAATGTTGACAAATTAACAAGAGTTATAATATGTTCAGATAATTATTAAAGAGATTGGAATTAAGACATAGAAAGTACTAAGGAAGTAATATAATGAAACATAGTCAGGAGGGATTGGAGGAAGTCAACAAAGATAGAATTTTTGATAGACGATTGTTTTGATATTTTTTATTGTTGTGTTTGTAGTTTGTTTTTCTGTATATCTTGTGTGCTTTCTTTGTGTTGTATGTTTTATTTTGTAAAATCAATAAACATATATTTTAAAGAAAGAAAGAAACAGTGGGGGAAGCTCTCTTCCCTATGCTACACCCTTGTGTGCTCCATCCTACAGGTCATCTTTTTACCTGGTGCCCTCCAGCGGGGGTTGGCTGATGGGAGTTGTAGATCAAAACATCTGGAGATCATGAAGTAGGCAAAGGCTGGCCACTCTCCAGAACTTCACCTGTTTAGTTCCCACCATGCAATAGAAACTAAAGCAAAAATGTGCTCCTCTGATTTGCAAGGCATTTCTGCTAGAGATTTTCTGTGGCACACTCCATCCAGCAAAGCAAATCTTTAAAATACCTCCTTCTTAAGAAGATGCTAGGGGGGGGGGGTTGGAGAGAGAGAGAAATCTTCCTTGTGAAAAGCCTAGCACTTAAATTCTTTAGACTGTCATGACCGTCACTTTGCTATTAATCCAAACCTCTACTGTGCAGCATTAGGATTTCACACACCTTTGGAGCTTAAAAGAAGATGGCATTCATTTTTCAGGCTAAGTCAGGATCAAAGAATATCTTTCTCCTTCTCTCACTCGCATAAATATGGCTCACATGCTGCCCACCTACCAACAGTGTTTACCCTAGACGCACCATGGGCCCCAAAGCATGCGCATACAGGGGATTGTCAGGACTTTGATTCGTGATAAATTTCACACAAAGGAAGAAATAGCCGACAAAATCAGAAATGCGATGCTAAATCGGTGGCATTAATAATGCTTATTTCAGAAGTGGCCTGGATTCAAGAGAAAAAGGATTTGAAAAACAACAGCAGCAGCCCTGGAAACATTACAGAAAAGACTGCGATGCTCATACTAAGGAAACCAGTAAGAATTTTATTATTGGAAATTCCTTAAGTATGTTTTATGATATTGTGGTCATATTTTTTCAATGTATATCTTATCAATGCACCTTTACACCCTCCCTATCATTTTGCCCCATGCCCAAAGTGCATAAAAGCAGTGGCAGAGCTTCATGCTCCGGCACCAGGGGGCGGAGAGCAGGCGGGGGCGGGGCTGGCGCACATCCTGGGGGCGGGGCATGTCACCTGCGGGAGGGCGCCCACCGAGATCGCGGTGCCGGGGGTGGTGCACTCCCCCCACACTCCTCTTCCTCTGCCAGTGCATAAAAGCCTGAGAAACTGTTGTCCATTGTCGGGTGAATGTGCTAGTTGCATGCCATGATTAACATGAAATGAAACAGACAGAGGGACTGGGTTGACAGAGGCAAGGTAGACCCAGGAGTGGAGCATTATGATGTGAACCTGTTGTTCAAATAACAAAGCAACCCTACCATTAGGCAGTGACGCAATCACCTCTCAAGGCAGCCATGACGCCCCCTATGCCATTTCCCATGAGCCTCTTGGGCCATTTCATTCTGTTGGAGATAAGTTCTATGTGTGGCCCATGCCCGTTATGTTACCACATTGCCACTGTTGAACTAAGGCTCAACTGTGTTACTGCAGTGTGTTATATGCTGGGATGCCTTTGGAGGTAGTTTGGAAACAGCAGCTGCTGCAGGATTCAGCAGCCAGGTTGCTCACTGGGGCAAGGTGATCTGAACACATACCACCAACCTCTTGCAAATCTTTTTTTATTGATTTTCATTTCTTTCCAAATTGACCACTAATTAAAACCTATTAAATTAAATTAAAACAAAATAACATTTCCCCAAATCTGAACAAATTTAACATTTTCCCAAATCTGACTTCCTGTACGCCCTCCTGAATGTGTCAATGGTTCTCCTTGATGTTGCATCATATTCCTCAGTTAACTCTAGTTTAACTTCAAACATTACATATAACCTTACATAACAATATACAGTGGTACCTCGGTTTGTGAACGCAATCCGTGCCGCGGAGGCATTCACTCGCCGAAGGCACACTTCTACACGTGCACGAAGCACTTGTAGAGCGCGTCTGCGCACGCACGCGCTGCGCAGAGCGCGTCTGCGCATCCGACGCCACGGAACCCGGATGTAAATACTTCCAGGTCCGCAGTGTTCATAAACGGAGGTTTTCGTAAACCAAGGTTCCACTGTACCGGTACTTGCTTTTCTAAACTTAACTCCTTTTCAGACAACTATCCACCAACCAATTCCTGCACATTTATTAAATTAACATTTCCAGTTTCAACAAGTGAGGTTACTTATCAAATTGTCAATCCCTTGATTAACATTAATTAGCATAGAAAAGAAGAAGAACTTCCTCTCTTTCCATCTGTGCTCACTGCCTACCCATTAGTGTCTGAACCCAAGTCAAAGTGCTGGTTTTTTATTTATAAAGCCATATGTTCCTCGGGACCCCATCACTACATGGACCAAATTACAGACACCAACAAATTTAAGTGGAAGCTATACTTATTTTAAAAGATAATTTGAGCAAGCCCAAGTTGGAATGTTTGGTTGCAATGGCCCCTGAAACCATTTGTGTCCATATGCATTCTACTGTGGGGAAACCAAGCATTTCAAGAAAGATCTAGGGGTGAGAAGCCTGTGACTCTCCAGATGTTGTTGGACTACAGTTCCCATGCTGTCTACTAGCTCTGATAGGAGTTGGAGTCCAACAAGTTCCCCCACTCCTGCTATAGGACACCTTTGTCATTTTCTCTTTGTTTTTAATTCCTACCCCCTTTCTCTGTTTCTTTGACATCTCTCGCTTCTGTCTGTATTTCAGGTGAATTCTGAAAGACTGGAAGCCCAGCACATGGAGCAATTGAAGGGAGTGCGAGAATCCCAACACAGGTCTTTCAGATCTGCTGTGTGGTTACAGAGAAGTTGATATTGACAGCAAACATCTATTTCGGAGATGTCACAATGGAAGCGCCTATGTGCAAACATGTACTTTATTCTCCCTTCCCTCCCTCCTCTTTGTGAAAGCAAAATCAATACCAAAACCTATATTGTAGCTGTATTTTTACATCGGAGACACAACGCTTTTGAGAGTCAGTACAAAGGCTTTTAACCAAAAAATGCCTTTCAGATTGCTCACTGGACATAAGCACAATGCACTGTGTTGAGCTGGTTACCCAGAGACACATTTCTAACGGAATCATATAGTTAATAAGCTCAGTGTGAAAAGCTGTAGGTTACATCTTTTATCCACGGCTTGTTTATGGTAAACAAAAAATACAGCCTCTCCTGTCTGCTGCAGTGTATTCTAAAAAGAAGAAGAAGAAGAAGTGGGGGGCTAATAATGTAATTTGCCGGTCGTTTCCAAATAGCTGTCACATCTATGTGGACTTTTAGGTTGGAAACAGATGCACTATAAGGAGGTTCACAGCATGTTCACAAGCACCATGAGGCACCTTCACAGCTCAGCTGCTGGAACAGCAGCAAGCCAGCAAATTGTGCCTTGCATCTTTTCCTTCTGACATCTCCTTCTCCTTCAGCTCTGTCATGGGAAAGTTTTGGGCAGTTTCCTGTAGCTGAAATGATGTATCCTTTCCCATCCTTAGGCACTAGGCGGTGTGGTGCTTTATTAACATTCCCCAGGTGGAATATGGAGGAGGAGGAGGAGGAGGAGGAGGAGGAGGAGGAGGAGGAGGAGGAGGAGCATAACCCTCTAGTCAAGTGTCAATGAAGACAAAGAATTGGAGACGGCAGAGTCACCAGCTAAGGAGTCAGGCTGATTAATACCAGTCTCCAGCCCCATCGTTCAGCCCGGACACGGAGGTCCAGCTTCAAGAGCCTACTAATAGTTCCCTCACTGCAGGGAGTGAAGCTACATGGAAGCAGGCAGAGGGCCTTCTTTTTTTCTTTTTCTCTTTTTAAATTTTTAAAAACATCTTTATTTCTTCTTTTAAAAAGCCATACAAATAATAATATATAAAATAACAATAATTTTACATTGAGTAGCCAAAAACAAAAGACAAAGAAAAACATAACAAAGCAAGCCATAAGGCACAAAACATACAAAATACAAAGAAAAAAAAAGTCGAAAGAAGAAAAAGAAGAGGGGGGGGGGAGGATACAATATAGAAATACAATAAAAAAGCGTACAATAAAAAAGACACTTCCAGATATTGAAATCTGTTCCCTTTCACCATTCCTAAGTCATTATGTTTCTTCCTCAATATAATCCTTCATAATGTTTATATATTCCTCAAGATGTATTATATTTATATTTTTATTAAATTCTATCTTCCTTAATTTAGGCAGAGGGCCTTCTTGGTAGTGGCACCCGCCCTGCCATCAGATCTCAAGGAGATGAGTAATTATATAACCTTTAGAAAACATCTGAAGGCAGCCCTGTATAGGGAAGCTTTTTAATATTTAATGTTTTATTATGTTTTTATATATGTTGGAAGCCACCCACAGCCAGATGGGTGGGGGTACAATTATTATTATTATTATTATTATTATTATTATTATTATTATTATTAAAGTAGCAACAGTGGAATCAGTAAAACATGCCCTCTCCCTCCTTGCAGCACGGGTGGTGCTCTGTTGTTGGCAAGTTTGGATCCAAGCCAAGTACTGCAAAAGAAAAGAGATTTCATTCACTGTTAACTCCAAAGGACAGCTTATCCCCCCCCCCCCGCTCCAGCTTTATGGTTCTTTTTTCTAAACAATTCTAATTTCTTAAAAGAGGGCTATTAGGATAATGAAAATATTTTCATTTTCCAGTGGTTCTGCAGGAGAAGAAGAATTTCTTTGATGTTTTGGCATGATCTCAATTTAAAATAAGTTTCTTTTCCTCTTGCAAAATGCAATTTGCAGTTTGACACCGGTGTGCATATTTACAATGGATTTGTTGGACAGAGATCAAACTCTAGAACTTGCGCTTCCCAATAAAATTTGTATCTCCAGCTAGCTAAAAGAGTGTGTGGCTGGCACCCCTGTTGAGTTTGTTGACAGCTGCAAAGCTGCAGTTTCTTTTGGAGTCGGTCTCCTCAAATTTTAGACTCTGCGGAGATGACACTCAGCACTAAATTTTGCTCTTGTCGTGAATAATAGCATGCTTGTTAACAAGAGGGAACAAACTGACTTTTTAGCGGAGTCCTCCCTCCCCCCCCCAAAAAAAATTTCCTTTGTTGTCAGTTCTTCAGAATAAAATCAGAAAGTTAACAAAACCGCAGGCGTGTTTAAAACTGGTGCGTGTGTGTGTGTGTAGAATGTTGGGGTGAACAATAGGCCACCCATAGCAATGTCTTCATCACTTCTAAAGCAGTCATCATTGCAGCCAGCCATCTTTACCAATCCAGCCAGGGCCGGCTCTACATAGACCCCCGGTGGCGCAGTGCACCATGGCGGGGGGGCTGGTAAGCTGGGCGCCGACCTGGCAAGGAGGGCGCCGTGCGGCAAAGCTGCGTGAAAACCAATTGCGCCCTGCGAGGGCGGGGCGGGCGGCGGAGCGATCTCTGCCCCTTAGCACCAGGGCGCGCGATCTGCTCAAGACGGCCCTGAATCCAGCACTCTCTGCGGAAGCATAAACTTTATTCTTAACGTGACATGTGGCTTCTAAATTTGCTTTCGAGTGTGTATGCTTGGAAACAGAGGTTTGAATTCAACTTTTGAGCACTGATAAATGCCGCTTGACTAGTTCCTCACATAGCATTATGTTGTAGCAAAGCCTCGTTAGATCTAGAAATCCACTGTTCTTCTTCCGTCTCTGTCGGTGACGTCTGAATTCCTGCATAATAAGGTTTTTGTGTTCACCTAATATTGCCATTAAGAACCAAAATCTCTATTGTGTGTTTTACTGTGTCAGTAAAAATCCTCCAGTAAGCTTACCCTTGCATTTCATAGTGCGTTTAATAGGCAGCAAGTCCCAGTGCGCAAAGCAAGGCCTATTATTGTGTCAGGTAACCGAGGCACAGAATATATTTCAACAAAGGTGTAGCCTTACCAAAGTATACATGGCATAGGGGAAACATGGTGTAGATCACAACCAGCTCCTCCTCTCCTGGCTTGCCTCTGTTTTTATCCTCTCAAGTTATCACTACAGCACACATTACAATCTGTCACTGCAAGAACGGTGCTGAAAACTTCCTCCGTGTGGCAAGCCATCCCTGTCCTGCCCGGAATGTACTTGCTTCCGTCTTGTCATAAGTCCCCAGACTCCCCTCTGGGGCCACCAGCAAGATTGCATGATGCCGTAGAGACTTTGCAACAGCAATGAGGACAAGTCATGCGGTGATGTTTTGTCCTAATGGTATGTCTGCCATGAGAATTGCTTGCCCCAGGGAGCTCCCTGGTTTCTTTGGTATCACCCCCACGTTGACCATAAAGCATGCTCCGGCTCTTTATCTCTTTCCCAAGGAGTTGTACGTGCTCAGTTGATTACAGTGATCAGGATTTCTGGCTCTGCAGGTTTCATGGAGTAGGGTGCAAATATTTTGTGACAGGAAGATAGCAGATCTTGAGGATTTTATTGTGGTTTAGGCAAAAAGCACTTTGTGGGGGTGGATAGGAAGGGGAATTGTCATATCTCAGAGGTAGAGCATGCTCTTCTCATGAAGATGGTCCCAGGTTCAGCCTCTGGAATCTCCAAGAACCAGTGAAGGCGGTGAAGGTCCTATGTGAGTGCGTTGAGCGGTTGGAGGACGGATGGTGGCTAACAGATTGAGATTGAATCCTGACAAGACAGAAGTACTGTTTGTGGGGGACAGGAGGCGGGCAGGTGTGGAGGACTCCCTGGTCCTGAATGGGGTAACTGTACCCCTGAAGGACCAGGTGCGCAGCCTGGGAGTCATTTTGGACTCACAGCTGTCCATGGAGGCGCAGGTCAATTCTGTGTCCAGGGCAGCTGTTTATCAGCTCCATCTGGTACGCAGGCTGAGACCCTACCTGCCCGTGGACTGTCTCGCCAGAGTGGTGCATGCTCTAGTTATCTCTTTTTTTTTTAAAACATACTTTTTATTAATTTTACAGAATACAAAAAAAACAAAAAAAAACGGTACATACATAAACACCTTTTCCACCTCCTTCCTACCCACCCACATGGGTCCTCCCCTGCCACAGAAGTATCCCATGTATGTGAACAGTCAGAGATGTTCCATTTTATGCTTGGATTTCTGTCCTCCTCCCCCTCCCCTGACCCCAAAGCCCCCCCCTGCCACCAGGGAGCTCCAGCAAACCAGGGCAGTACGCAGGAGGCCATCCATCCAACCATCTATTGTCATACCAAAAAAAAAAAAGAGAAAAATAGAAATAGGAAAAAAGAAAAAAAAGAAAAGGCAAAAAAAGAGAAAAAAACAATACAAAACAGAAAAATTTTCCTTACATTCATGATTGTAAAACCATATTTTGTGGGCTTCCCCTCCCCCCCTTCCCCGGTTTTCATCCCTTTTTTATCATCTGCAACAGTTTCTTACTCTATAGAAATACACCTTTGTATCTTATACAACTTCAAATCACTGAAAAATCAAACTCCCATTTTATCTTCCCGTGCCTAATTTTTTCTCCCTCTATAAGCCTCCATATTTTCACATTTTCCAAAATCCATTCACTTTTAAAACTATAACTATTCTCAATTTAACCTTACATCCCCGATTACCGGCTCCACCCCCCCAATCCAGCAAATTCCATAATCAGCAGACCAGTTATAAACCTGTTAATCCATCCATGTAATCACAACATCACTTTCCCTTCACCCCACCCCCTGTTTACAGTCTTTTGCCATCCAGGCCACCATACAGGGCCCCTGAATTTCTTCTCTTCTCTGCATATTTTTTCCTTCTTCCCTGTGGGCGTTCTGGAGTTCCAATAATACCAATCGTGCCCCCCTCAAAAGCGGGGCACTCCATCCAACTTTTTGTAGAGTAAAGTCATCATTTTTTTCGTGGTGTGCTTCATTTTGTGTTGAATCATCACAGTCCTCATCTTCATCTTTTCCTTCCAAATCACAGTCATCATCATTGTCATTCTCACATTCATCTTTTTCAGTGTCAAAAGCTTCATCTCCTAAAAAATCATATTCTGCCATCACCATCTGAAATTTTTTCTGTAACTCTTGCCGTCGTGTCTCGTCTTGACATAGCTCTATTCTTGTTTCCCACATTAAGGTCAAAACAGACCGCTGAAACTCAGGGGAACACTTTTTTGTTGACATAATTCAATCCTGCCAAGGTCAAAACTTGTCACGTGGGGTGGAATATGATCACAGTTTATTTTCTCGACTCCATTTTAACAAGCTGGCTGCATTCTTCAAGTCTTATTAACAATAAAGTTCGAACTCACATTTCACAAACATTTAAACCAGAAAAGAAATTCCACAAAGTCCAGAAATACAAAATGAAATAAAAATTGACTCATAAATCCTGATCAACTCACTGGGTTGCCTGGGCTGCCGGCTCCCGAGGAAAAGAAAGATTTTTCTCAGTCTTTACCTCTTGCTGCAGGGCAGTCATAAACCACAGTCTCTCTCCCCTTCTCACCCTGCATCAAAGGGGAGATTCTCTTTGATGCCTTTGAAGGATCCTTTGAATTGCAAATCTTCTGTTTATGGCTTCGGGTTTCTATTTACTGTCTCTTTTGTTGCCGTGGGGGGGGGGGGTGGCTTCCTCTTTTCTCCCCTCTCTCCCAGATCCAAATTGTTTTATAATCCAAATCGTGAGGTTACTTACAATCTTTTCCAATCGTTTTATTTTCGGAAGAATCCAGCGCTCTCCGCCTTCGGCTTGAAGCTTCTCCCTGCTAGAATAACGTTGCCGCTCAAAATGGCCCCCGCGACTTCTACCCTCCTCGCTCCGGAGCTCTTATTAGAGCTAACCGAAGAGTTGGGGAGTCCGGATTTGGGCTGTGCCGAGCAAATTGCCCCCGGGACGCCCTTCCCGAGGTTCTAAGGGGCGCAGCGTCGCTCTCGCTGCCCTCCCCACTCCTAGCAGGGACGGGTCGTCTCGGAGACGAGACGAGACCCCGCCGATCGGCGCTGGCGCTGAACCCGGAAGCCGCTCTAGTTATCTCTCGCTTGGACTACTGCAATGAGCTCTACGTGGGGCTACCGTTGAAGGTGACCTGGAAACTACAACTAATCCAGAATGCGGCAGCTAGACTGGTGACTGGGAGCGGCCGCCTGGACCACATAACACCGGTCCTGAAAGACCTACAATGGCTCCCAGTACGTTTCTGAGCACAATTCAAAGTTTTGGTGCTGACCTTTAAAGCCCTAAAGGGCCTCGGTGCAGTTTACCTGAAGGAGCGTCTCCACCCCCATCGTTCTGCCCGGACACTGAGGTCCAGCGCTGAGGGCTTTCTGGCAGTTCCCTCGCTACGAGAAGCCAAGTTACAGGGAACCAGGCAGAGGGTCTTCTTGATAGTGGCACCCACCCTGTGGAATGCCCTCCCACCAGAGGTCAAAGAGAATAACAATTACCAGACCTTTAGAAGGCATCTTAAGGCAACCCTGTTTAGGGAAGCTTTTAACGTTTGGTGGATTTCTGTATTTTAATATTTTGTTGGAAGCCACCCAGAGTGGCTGAGGGAACCCGGCCAGATGGGTGGGGTATAAATAATAAATTATTATTATTATTATTATTATTATTATTATTATTATTAGGCTGCAAGAGACTCCTGCCATAATTCAGGAGAGCTGCTGCCAGTCAGTGCAAACAATACTAGGCTAAATGGACCAGTTGTGTGATTCTGTAAAAGATGGCTTCCCACGATCCCTTGAGCTCTCGAGTGGAGGCCAGTCAGTCAAACTAATTGAAGCTTTTTGATCTCTTGTGCTTCTGGGGTTTAGATAAAGCAAATCAACTTGTCAGTTTAAGCATTAGCTAGGGATTCATACGGTAACGTTTCCTGTATTTATTTCTCTATGCCCCCTTATTCCACCACTTACCCCATACCCCTGGATCAGATCAGGTGCATCCAGAGCAATCTGAAGATACCCCCAAAAAAATTGGGGGGGGGGGAGTTTTCCTGGTAGCAAAGGGGCAGAGGAGATGCAAGCTGGCTGGGTGTCTCCTTCTATCTCCCTCTCCATCACATTTCTTCAGAGGCTTTAAGGCTAAGCCTTATTCAACACTGTTGAATAAGGCCTCCGAATCAGTTTGGAGCCCAGATCTGGGTCAGCCTCGTGTCAACCTGGGTTGGATCAGGATCACACCAAATCACTGGAATTTGGGCAGGGTGTGTGTTTGCTCACACAGCCATGTGTATGGTGAATGCAAGAGCTTTCTACCATCTCCCAGAAGACCTGGAAGGAAAATGTCCCTCAATGAACAAATTTCTGAAATTTCATGCTTTTTATTAAAAAAAAAGTAGATGAGTTGTCAATCGTCTGCACACATGCTTCTGCAACTGAATTTCACTAGTGAGAAAGAAAAATGGAAGGGAGAGAAGGATGTCATGTAAGCAGCCTCATTGCGAACACATCCTATCATAGGATGAAGAAAGGAAGAGCTTGATCACACACTCCTTTAAAAAATGAAATTACCATATATTCCGGCATATAAGATAACTGAGTGTATAAGACGACACCCAACTTTCCCAGTTAAAATATAGAGTTCGGGATATACTCACCATACAGTGGTACCTCTACTTACGAATTTAATGCGTTCCGAATGCACATTCGTAAGTCAAAAAAAATTGTAAGTCGAATCCCATAGGAATGCATTGGGAGAAAAAAATCATAAATAGAAGCAACCCTATCTAAAAATTCGTAAGTAGAAAAAATCCTATCTAAACCGCATCCAAGATGGCAGATGGAGCTCCATTCGTAAGTAGAAACATTCGTAAGTAGAGTTATTCATAAGTAGAGGTACCACTGTATAAGAAATATGACCCAGCGTATAAGACGACCCCCAACTTTTGAGAAGAATTTCCTGGGTTAAAAAGTAGTCTTATACACAGTAGTGCAGGTGGTCTAGTTTCACACCCAACACATCAGGAAAAGCAGAAAGGATGGCACTATAAGAGGTACAATCTGGAAGAACCCTTAGTTACAAGTTTTTCCAATGACCAGCTAAGGTGGAAAAAATCAAGGACAGGAGGACCTCAAAACTGCTGGCTTCTCAGCTGCTAGTCTCTCAGCTGCATTTCTTTTCCCTCCTCTGCTACAATCTGATGTAAGCTTGGCATAGATCAGGAAAAATTCTGAGATGTCCTGGTTTTCGAGTGTAAAACTGGTGTCAGGGGGGAATTTTCCCGAATTGGCAAAATGTCAGGGAAAACCTGGACCTATGGCAACATGATGGAAAAAGCAGCAGAACAATATCAAAAAAGCTCATTGATTCCAGGGTCTTCCTAAGAAAAGCTCAACAACTTTATTTGTGGCTGCCAGGGAATTTTACTTTCTTAAATAATCTGATGCAATGGTTGCTGCCAGGTGACAGGTGATGGGAGGAGATGCCTGTCTTCTCAGCAGAGTTGATGATGGGCCTGCTTCTCTCCTCCTCCCTCCTCTATTACAGCCTAATGGAATGGCTGCTGCCTAGTGACAGATATATCACAATGCTATTGGAAACAAGCAATGCCATGTCTGCATTTGGAGAGAGGCAGCTTGTATTCTGGACAACTCTGGCACTATAACAAATACTTCTGCCTACATATAGCTATATGACGGGTTGTTAAGCCCACTAGTGTGCTTTATATGTGGAAGAATTTTTATATATATATAAAAGTAAGTTTTGCAGCTGGTTATTTTTTTCATTTTATACTCATTAAATATACTGGGGCAAGCAGCTGAATGCTAGACAAGAATAATATTATTATGACTGGCAGACTATAGCAACTTTCTGATGAGTTTGAGTTTGAAGTAGGTTGTTCAATGAGAGCTACGGAACGCCCACTTCTCTGGAGGGTCTAGTGTACCAAGTTACCCAGATTTTTATAAGCTGTAAAGCCATATCCGGTTCACATTTGATATGTGCATTGCAGACCTTCCAAGTGTCCCTATTTTCCAGGGACAGTCCCAGATTTACAGAAGCCATCCTGGTTTCTGATTTGATCCAGGAATGTCCTGCTTTTCCTTAGGACGTCCCTATTTTCATTGAAAATTTTTTGGAGGGCAGTGCTATTTTTCTAGAAAAAAGAGGTGCTGGAACTTACCATGTTCTCTTATATTGGCAATGGCACTCACCTGAGACATGCCGGAACTGAGTTCCAGTGAGTTCTGGCTGGAGAAAAGCCCTCTTTGGTGGGTATGGTAGGAAGTCTCTATTTTCATCAGATAAATGTTGAAGGATATGGACTTAGCCAACCCACAAGCTGTCCTGAAGGCAACCCTGTATAGGTTTTTAAAATGTATTTCTATATGTTAGGAGCCGCCCAGAGTGCCTGGGGCAACCCAGTCAGGTGGGCAGATCTACCTTTAACAATGAATAGAATAAAGGTGGAAGTTACAACCTTAAAAAGTATAGAAGAATATTAACAATTTGGGAATATTGGCACATGGCCCCAGTGAAATAATGAGGATAATCAGAGCCCACCCACCCCCACAAAAAATAATACAGCCTGGGGGGGCTGAATGTTCTTTCTAATGCTAGTTAGCTTGTAAACACACTTGATGTTTGTGAACTGTAAGAACAGTTGTGAATCATCAGCGGAAACTTTTATACTCGTTATCGTTCCTTCCACAGAAGCTATTTTCTTTCATTTTGTCCTAAGTAATTACCTAATAATGTCTTAGTAAAACATATGAACAATTATGAACATAACAGCATTTCCTTCAACAGTTACACGCAAGTACTTGGAAGAAAAGAAAATGAAAAGCTATGGGTTTTTTTGTAAGGAGGAGGATACAGCACAACTAATGACAGGGGCAATTCATCTAGTCAGGGCTAGACTAGAGGAGCAGTTTTCTAAGGCCAAATCAGTGATGCTACTGGCAGGGATGAGTCAATTTGTTGATTGCAGCTTCTCCCGGTTTCTCTTTTTCCAGCGTTAAGTTCAGTTCTCCACATTTTCACAGCAGTTCGTGATTTTAGAAAATAAAATCAGCATTTTAGTACATTTCCCCCCCCCTAATATAACAAATTTGCATCTTTTCTCAGCTCCTAGCTCCAGACCAGGTTTAGGCAGACAGGCTAGCTCCTGATGTATTGTTCTTCTATCCCTTGGATGATGTGGCATTCAAGAGAAGCATCACTACTTAGTTGTTTCTATGGCAACACATCTGTTCTTGACCAACACTTTAGAGATGTAAATGGGGTTTTAACAGGCCTGGCTAGGACCATTAACTTAACAAACAAAAGACAGATTTGAACATTTCAGCAGTACCTTCTATTAAAAACTACAATATTACAGATAAAAATTCACAGGCTTGATTATGATCCAAATATATTATTCAAACCAACCTCCCCACCC
This sequence comes from Zootoca vivipara, assembly GCF_963506605.1. NCBI lineage: Eukaryota > Metazoa > Chordata > Lepidosauria > Squamata > Lacertidae > Zootoca > Zootoca vivipara. The sequence continues at coordinate 111,105,389 of NC_083276.1, read as the reverse complement.
CCACCCCAATCCTATATAAATATTTGTTTCCTAAGGTATTTGGTTCCTTTTGGATTCCCTTTCCTCCATCATATTTCTGCAATGGTGGCAAAATGAGTTACAGAGATGAGCTAGGAAATGAAGAGGGAAGAGAAAGGATTCCTCATCCATGAAAATTTTCGTTCTTTTGATGCACCCTATAAAGAAGTTTGGGAAATGTGCAGTAGCTTTGTTAAACGTCTCCTGTAGAGAGAGAACAGAAAGAAAACCTGAGGGTGCTAATTACAGCATTCCCCCACCCTCCCACCAAAAAAGCACAGTGTGATCCGAAATCATATTTCCTAAAGCATCCATATTAGAGCTGGAGTACATTTCTTTGAGCTTTGTGGGAAGCAGAGAACATTCAAAATCAGTAAAAGAATTCAAATCAGAAAAACAGTGCTCCAGCATTCAGTTAACTCAGGAAGCCGTATTAGTCATATTGCTAAGTATGTTGAATAAATAAATATATATATCTCCCATCCAGTGTAAGAAGGGCATCCTCATTGTCTCCCAGCATAGAGATCTTTGTTGAGCAGAAATATGCCCACAGTGTGAGACCTTGTGAGTGCCTTTGGGTCCATTAGAAGGTGGGTGTTTCACAAGCCCTGTTGATGCACTGGAACGGTCACACCAGACAACAGCTTGGGAAGAAAATCATGACTTTTTTTGGCATACAACATCAGGAAGCCACATCAAAACAAACTAAGCTCAAACATTTGTGTGTGGGCACCTTCTAACATCTGGAGATGTCAGTGCTACCATCACCTTGACTGGCAGCTAGGTGGGACAATCCTGGCCCAAGAGGCAGGTCTGCTAGATGCTGCTCCAACATTTATATTGCCTACTCACCACAAAAGCATACCGAGGGATCTGTCCTTGCTCCAGCCCAAGCCCACTGCTCAGTGTTGAATTATCTGACGCCTCCATGGACCAGGGGGACTCCCATAATGGCCAACTGGAATCAGAATCCATGCTATTTCACAGGGAGGGAGGGAAGGAAGCTACGCCAGAAGGAAAGACACTGGGGAGAAGGTGGGGTTGAGTCAAATAGGCACCTTGTCCTCTCCCACCCAGCCAATCAACCAGCGCTAAGACATCAGATGCATGCATGTCTCACTATTATATCTGGGGAAAACGAAGGGGTGAGCCCACCTGCAGAATGATGCTAAAGGAGTATCATTCTCCCACTGAAATCAACAAGACAAAGGTGTGTGATTTTCCTGTGCAGATTATTCCAAATGAATTTTTCCACTTCTCTGCATTTTGATAATAGCATTTCTATTCCTATGTGTGCTTTTCAGCCGCAACCTCTGAATTCTGAACTAATGTATGCTGCCCTTCAGCTAGTTAAATCTTTCTAATTATGGCAATTATTATGAGTGAGCTGATTCTCCAGCGTGAGAGACTTTAGGCCTGATCTTCAAAGCATTCCACAGGTGCTACCTGCATACACTTCACGGTCTCCTTTTGCCAACACAAAGTGCTTTCAAGATTAGGCTGTCCATGGGATCATAATATCTGGGAGGTAAAAGTAGGAAGCTTTCATGGGAAGCCTTATTTGGAGAAGTTATATCACTGTAATTATTTTTAAAGATCTGCCCCGAAGCTAAAGATTCATCCTTATTACAATAGCGTTGTATCTGCCTTATAAAATTAAATGTAATGTTTTAAAAAAAAACTCAGTCTGCAGTGATGCTGTGCGCATTCATATTTGCAACTGTTAATGTTGTGACAAAGCAATTAATTTTAAATCCTTCCAAATGAGCCCAAAATGTGAAACAAATTACACTAGAGGAGACAAAGGTTCTGCACAGAAAACGAGGCACAAAATGTCCTTATAACTTAAACACTATGGCTGTCTCAAACTGTTTGCATATGGTCCATATGTGCTTACTATAGATTACAGTTTATATTAGGCAAAAAATGACAAGGTAGTATTCAAAAAAGGTTTTTAGTCAGAATAGACCCATGGAAATTAATGGACCTAGCTCAGTCATTTTCACTAATTTCAATGGATTTACTCTGAGTAAAACTGAATACCGCCTGCAGTGATCTGTAGTAAATGGCAAAACCTAAGACCCAACTTGATTTTTCAGAAATAGTACATATGTTCTGCACCCATCGCACCTTCAGTCTGAAGTGGAGCATTCCAGGAAGGACTGTACCACATGCTATTTCTGAAAAATCAAGTTAGGTCTTAGGTCATGTACATGAAAAAAATGCATGAGTCAGGAAAGCTAGCATAACTGGGCTAAATCCCGGTCTTTGCCATTCTAACAGCAGTTGATACTTTATTTTCAGGACTGCTAGGGCGGGGTTTGCAAGGGAGAGGATAATGGCCCTGTTTTGGTAACAGCTCTGCTAAGACTGTAAGATGTCAGATAGAGCCTGTTATTTTTAAAGTTTTTATCGACCCTTTATAGATGCTGCTATAGGCTGGCTGAGGTTACCGCCTGCCTCCCCTCTCTCTGCCTGAGAGAAATTCTGGATGCTTGAACTGGTAAAGTTGCCTCCTTGGTTCCCTTTAAGTGCAGTTTCCTTTGGAAGCTTGATTGATTCTAACAGAATCAGCAGTAAGCGTTCTAATTGGTATTTTCTCCTTTCAGTACCAAGGAGAAGAAGAAATGAAGAAGCAGCATTTAATGACTGCTGTTCGGCTTTAAAGTTGTCACATCATCAGATTTGAATAATCCTAATGGGATTAATGTTTTCCTGTTGTGCTCCATCCATTATATTTATGGTCAATTCTTTTTCTGTGTGCTTGCAGCTCTTCCAGGAGGAAAATCTCCTACCCGGGGGGGGGGGGGCATCATTGCTAATCTTGTCTTTGGAAAATGAGAGAGTAGAATATGGCCCCAAAACACATACATTTGTGAGACATGGAATGTGTTAGCAGAATAACAAGCCAGGAGGAAAGGTGGTGCGGCCCAGGCCACCTCACAGGTTCAGAGAAGCATGGGCTCCTTCCAGCTTTTGATCATCCTAGCCATGATAAAAATGCAAAAATCACAAGACATATAAAAGGATCCGAGAGAGAGAGAGAGAGAGAGAGAGAGAGAGAGAGAGAGAGAGAGAGAGAGAGAGAGAATTTTGTTGATATAATCAGCTGATCTGAGAGGACGTATTCATCAGGGTCTAATTTTGTGCCATCAGAACAAATATATCCTCACTCTTTAATATGACAAAGCAAAATTCTTTAATATGACATAGCGGGGGGGGGGGACACCAAATCAGAGCTCTTATTTACTTAAATTTGCAACTCTCAGCTGCAAGAGCGTGGCACATTTTGGTCCGATGTGCATAAATGAAAGTTGCGAAACTTAGCAAACTGAACAATTGTCTAAATGTGAGGAGGGCACACTTTGAGCTTGAGGCCCAGACCAAATGGCCATCCTCAGTCCCACGCTTCTGTTTTGGGATTTGCAGGTTTCCCCAAGGCCAGCGATGTGGCTGTAGTATAAACATCACTGTGTTAAAGTACAGCAGGAGTGGGGAACCGTATATTGCTGAACTGCAACTACGATCAGTACGTCTATTGACCAGGGATGATGGAAGCTGTCATTTAGCAACCTCTGGAGGACCAAAGGTTCTCTACTCATGTGTGGCCATAGCACTGGCGGAGGAAGGGGGTGGGGGGGTTGCGGTCCACCCTGGGTGTCATCCCGGGGGTGACATCACTGCCCCACCCCCCCACCCCGGGCTAGTTTCACTCCGCCTCTGGGGCTTAGTAAGGAATCTACAAAGCAGTAGAGGGATCCCTTGGATCATGTGTCGTAATATGCATTCATATTACTGCTAAGCAGCAACAACTGGGTATTCGTATAAGGGATGAGGAGAAAGATACTTCCAGGTCAGAGATGTCAAGAAAGTTATGAGAAACTGAACATCTCTCTTTTTCAGAAATTGATCTCCGATTGCTCTGTGGTGGGAGAAAACTGTCACATGAAATAACACCATCTGATCAACATTCCTGAGTATCCAGCAATGTGTATCTTCTTGCCAGTTTATCAGAAAACCTCAAGACGCCAGGCAAATGAGATTTCCTAAATGAAGCCCATTTTCCCGAAAGCCCCGTGGACTCTGGATCCAGCTCTGAGAGCCCCCAGCTCCTGTGTACCTGAAGTCCACTTAAGACAAACAATAAATGTACCTTTGTTTATTAATCGCCAGCACCTCACTATTTGACACATAAGAGGAGATTTAGCGAAACCTGTGGAGGAGCAATGTGTCACATTTTGTGTGGGGAAATAAGGGCAGGAGGCGATTTGCTCTGTTCTCTCTTCAGAGATTTAATCTCCTCAGAATGTTACACGTCACCTGCTGTGTCTGCACATGCATTTGGGATTCAGTGAAGAATGAAGCTAAGAAAATCCATCTCAGATGATGCATCATTTGTGCCCTGCACTGAGACAATTAATGTCATCTGAAGATGCAGAATTAATAGCCCTCATTAAAAGCACCTGGAGAGTATTTCACTGTCACACAGTAACAGGAAGCAACCTATAATGGCCAAATGTTACACCTTTTACTTCCAATTTTTACAGGGTTGTTTTTTTTCAAAACACACACACACACATTCCACTTCTCTCTGCCACATAACACGTTAAATATTTGGCAGCGGCCTATGCCGGAGCATCTCTGACAGCCCCCCTCCCTGCTCTCCCTTGCAGTTGGTGACCCGTGCCTATTCCAGGTCATGCGAGAGAAGACAGACATGTCCTTGAGTGGTCCCCCGGTGTCGTCCTTGTGTTACATAGACCAAAGGGCAAAGGCAGAGAGGAAGAGGACAGCAGCAGCAACTTGACACCTGAGGATGCTTTGCTTTGCTTTCTTTGTTGAATACCGCCTGAAGGAACACACACCTCTCGCTCCTGTGCCAGATCTGAAATTGGAACTGTTTCAGATGGGGGGGGGGGGGGGGACAATGTCAAAATAAATTTCACCACCATGGGGCACAAAGCTTATATTTGTTGTTGTTTGTTTTGTATTTGTGTTTATAAAATGAATAGAATTTTTTATAAAAAAAAGCTTATAGCAAAAGTGAGTAGCAGTAGTAGTAAAGGTAAAGGTAAAGGGACCCCTGATCATTAGGTCCAATCATGACCGATTCTGGGGTTGCGGCGCTCATCTCGCGTTATTGCCCGAGGGGGCCGGCGTACAGGTTCCAGATCATGTGGCCAGCATGACAAAGCCACTTCTGGCGAACCAGAGCAGTGCACGGAAACGCCGTTTACCTTCCCACCGGAGCGGTCCCTATTTATCTACTTGCACTTTGATGTGCTTTCGAACTGCTAGGTGGGCAGGAGCTGGGACCGAGCAACAGGAGCTCACCCCATTGCAGGGATTCGAACCGCCAACCTTCTGATCAGCAAGCCCTAGACTCTGTGATTTAACCCACAGCGCCACCTGGGTCCCTAGTAACAACAGCAATAATAGCAATAATGCAGTTCTTGCAGTTTCCCCCCCTTCATTCAGCATTTAGTGGGGTTCACCTGAGTAAGCCATGCTCAGAGTAGATCCATTGATATGAATAGACTTGACTAACTAATATATCCACAGGAACTGGACTGCCCAAATATTAGTTTCTCCCACACAGGCCCTTCTCCAGATACAGTCCTTTTAAGAACTTTTATTTTATTTTTCCTAGTCCTTTAATTCTGTTTTAATTCTGGTATTTCTGGCTGCTCTAGTAGTTAACTTTTATTGTATCATTTTAATGATTACTTTATATATATTTTAATCTATTGTTAACTGCTCTGGGAGTCTCTTCGGGCTGATTAGTGGAATACCAGAGAATAGTAATAAACGCATACGCGAACAAAAGAATGCATCCCTAATTATTATTGCTAACAATTATTCTTCTAGATGTCTTTTTTTAGCCACATAGAAAACAAAATGCAGGGTCTCTCCAAACATCCCTTTAATTGTGCATATATGAAAATACACATCCGTGGTTATACACAATCCCACTTTTAATACTGTTTGCTCCTGTCAGTGTTTTTTGGGTGGGTATAGCACATCATTTCCTACTGAAATCATGCAACTGTTTATACCTGAAATGACCCAGGCTATTTTTTGTCCTGCTTTTGCCGTGCTATAGCACAAAAGCATGGACACTTAGGTCCAGGTCCAAGGGCCTTCTAGCAGTTCCTTCACTGCAAGAAGTGAGGCTACAGGGAAGCAGGCAGAGGGCCTTCTCGGTAGTGGCACCTGCCCTGTGGAATGCCCTCACATCAGATGTCAAGTAAATAAACAACTACCTGACTTTTAGAAAACATCTGAAGGCAGCCCTGTTTAGGGAAGTTTTTGATGTTTGATGTTTTATCATGTTTTAATATTCTGTTTGGAGCTGCCCAGAGTGGCTGGGGCAACCTAGTCAGATGGGCGGCACACAATTAAAATAACAACATAAAAGTGCAGGGTCCAAACTAGTGCACCAAAAACTCCTTTCCTGCGGACTCCATCCACATCAGCTCCTTATGATGGGCCTTACCAATGCAAAAAGGCTAATTGGACAGCGCCTCAAGGACCTTGAGCAACAGAACAATCTGGCAATCACAAAGAAATCCTGCCCTTGGTTTGCTTTCTTTTCTCCCTCTCAGCTGGAACCCCTGTCACGCTATCTGTATAAATTAACCATCTCTAAAATCAGACGTGCTATTACTTTAGCCAGATTGGATGTGCTGCCCTCTGCCGTACTCGAGGGCAGATTTCAAAAGATTCCAGCGGAAAAATGACTCGCATGTCCAGACATGCGTAGAAGTGACTTCCGGTGCCGCGCCGCTGCTGATCCCGGATTTTTCTTCCCGGGAGTTGGAAGGTATGTTGCCAAGGGTGCAAGGGAACCTAGGTACACCACCACCCAGAATAAGAATAAGAATAATAACCCACCAGTTTGAAGGGGCCCTCAAGTTCTTGTGGACATATTCTCAAGGGTCTTCCATTTCAAATTTTGTGGGTATTATTGGACATTTAATACAGGGGGCTTGTCTCCAGAATTCAGGTGTAGATGCAAGTATCTGATGGGTTCATCAGATTTTAAAAGCCTTTGATGGTTTTATATCCATTTTGTACTCCTCCCCACTCCCTCCATCCTATATTTGGTTCCTAATTGTTTTGTCCTGATACTAACAATCTGTTGTTATTCACTGAGCCTCTAGTCAAACTTTGGCATCCACTTACACAAGAGCTATTTTGAGAAAAAATGTTGAAATGCAGTCCCATCTTTTGTTCTTTAGCAACACTCCTTGTTTTATTCTTAACTGAATTGTTCTCTGCAATGCAACGACTTTATGTGTACCTGCTGTACAGGGAAGGTTGTAAACAGAAAAGGGAAAACAAGGAAGGAACTGCAAAAAAAGCACCAAAACACAATCTTCATGCACCCTTTGTAGGTAAAGCATCAAAAAAGGGGGAGACATTTGGTAATGTTGGAGACAGGAACTAGTTTTAAAGAAAATACACTTTAGAAATTGCCAGTTGAGACTGAATCACATGTGGCAATGTTTTTTATCTGCTGAAAAGGTTTAACTCTCAGTCTCTAAAAACAGGATCAGAAAAATATAAACAATATTCACAGAGCCACAGAGAAACATCTCACTCAGAAAAGTTACTCTTTCATTGCCTAAGTTAAGTTAATGGAAGCAAAGTTTTCCCTTATTTCCTCTCCTTGAAGTCTCCTGAGCCATCCACCCAAAAAGTCTCTTTGGAGGGGAAGAGTTAGGGGAATCTCTCAGGTTCTCATTTTTCTGGTCAGTTATAAGTACTTCCACTTCAGTTTGCATAGAGAGAGAGAGAGAGAGAGAGAGAGAGAGAGAGAGAGAGAGAGAGAGAGCAGTCCTCATGAAAATTCATCAGCATTTTAGTGTGATCTTTCCCCCCTCAGTGCAACATGTTTCTATCCAATATACATGTATCTGCAAACTAATTCTCACTCATATTTCTGTATGTTGTGATTTATTTATTTGCAGCTAACACTTTACCCTAGGGTAATATGCATTCTTGTATACCTTACTTGCCTCCGGAACTACACTGCAAAATGTGTGCCACTGTCAAAGGACTGGTGTGTTTCGGTTCCCATATCATTTCAGGAAGTGTGAATTAGCTAAGGTTGCCTTTAAATGGGGGGGGGGGAAGAGACCTATCCCTGCTGGAGGATCAGGCAGCATCCTGAAGAATTTTTCTTCTATGGATTTCCATACCTTAGGATCCAAGCCATTGAACACAGATGTCGAGTTCCTCTCTTTATTTGCTTGATCAGCCTCACGCTCTTAGTCTCTGCTTTGATTCGGGGTTCTTATTTTGCCTCTGCTGGTTTAGCACTCCCTTCCAGCCAGAGTTGCTTGCTCTTTTTAGCTTGACAAAAATCCTTTGGTCTTGCAGCCTCTCATATCGGAGTCTTTCTTGCAATTCCTAAAAGAGTTGCCACTAACAACTTATCACCTAAGCACTTACAGTTTTGCGCCCGTTTCATACCTGCAGACTTCTGGGGGCGGGAGTGGAGCACTTCAAGCGGCTCAGCTCCACAAAAGTGGATTCTGGGAACAGATCATTGTCTTTGCTTCAGTGGCCCTTTAACCTCTGCCTACAATTCATTTCTGCTGTGATCTTAACACCGGGAGCTTCCTCCCATCTTATGAAGCTCCTAGTACTTATTGCATTCTTCTTGTACAAGTATTTTGAACTTTCCCCATCACCTTTTCCCAAAGCATTTCATTATGTTTTGTTCTAATAAGGCCAGCAATTTACTAATGCTGCTTCTTTAGGCAGTGGGTTTAAACTAAACCATACCCCAGTTAAAGTATTGTAGAAGCTCAGGAACATTTATTTCAGAGTTAGGATGGGGGAGGAATTCTTCCAGAGGAGCTGCACTGCTTTACATCATTTGGAGATCCTTCTGTCTCCAAGTACTGTGTTCTTGATGCCCTTCTTTACCCACAACCTAATTTCCCTTAGTCAGAGAGCTTTCCTTCTACATCATCTAACCTAACACACTCCTTTCCTTAACCCCCGGACCCAAATCCTCCACGTTAGAATCTTAAATGTCTTTTTTTCTGGCCGGCCTCATTCGTGACCTTATTATCAAAAGCTTTGCCTTCCCTGCTAGTCCTATCAAACATCCTTTTGTATTCCTCAGAACTATTCTACCATCTCCTGGATTTTGTGCCTGAGGCCAAGTCTGGACTCTAGTTCCAGGTCCGATCAAGTTTACTCATTGTGCTGCATGAAAAGGGCAGAAGCTGTGAACACTTTCAGCTTGGGGAATGTAAACTGCGGAGGGGTTCAAGATGCAAGGGGTGCAAAACTAATCATGCCCTTTTGCTTACCTCGCTTCTGCTGCCTTTGTTTTTAGGGCAAAGAATGGGGGCAGCTGTACATTTCTGAGCAAAATTCAAAGTGTTGGTGCTGGCCTTTAAAGTCATAAATGGCCTTGGCCCTCCACCACCCCATCATTCAGCCCAGACACTGAAGTCCAGCTCCGAGGGCCTTCTGGCAGTTCTCTCACTGTGAGAAGTGAGTTTACAGGGAACCTAGCAGAGGGCCTTCTCGGTGGTGGCACCTGCCCTGTGGAACGTCCTCCCATCAGATGTCAAACAGATAAACTATTTGCCGTTTAGAAGACATCTTCAGGGAAGTTTTTAATGATTGATGCTTTACTGTGTTTTTAATATTTTGTTGGGAGTAATCCAGAGTTGTTGTTGTTGTTGTTGTTGTTGTTGTTGTTGTTGTTGTTGTTGTTGTTGTTGTTAAAACAAGAGTTTGTTCCAGAAGACAGCTGAAAAGCATAAAGCTGCAATCCTAGGTAGACACACTTGGAAGTAACAAAATGGGACGTGTTGCCAGCACACCTCTGTAGACTCGGATGTGCCTAGGATTGTGCTGAAGGATAAATTATTGCAAGTTTGTTAATGATTAGAATCTTGTGTGCAGTTCCACCACTACCACGATCTCACAGAGGGGTGCCTCTCTCCCTGCCTAGTTAAAGACTGTATCGTGCCCGTGCCTGTTCTAATTTGCATGATGACAAACTGTATGCAAGCTATTTATACAGGGAAAAGCTCAAAGGAGGTCTCAAAATAGAGCTTATGATGTTTCCAAGACCAACTTCAAAACAGTCAACTTACAGCTGAAAGTTTCAACATATGCTTAGAAAGCACCCAAAATTTAGCTTAAAACGAACACTTCTCACTACTGATGAAGTAAATTAGCTGATCGGTTTCAGGAAACCCTCTTCAAAACTTTTAAAACAGTTCCACGGCACATTCTTACCATTGCATAATGTCATTTCGCAAGTAAGTTGCTTTGATGGTGTTTCCTGCTTGGCAGGGGGTTGGACTGGATGGCCCTTGTGGTCTCTTCCAACTCTATGATTCTATGAAGTGTAAATTTCATGCTGGCACACCAAGCCTAGTTCATAGCCAGACATGCTACTTGCTCAACTGCTCCTATAACTGGGCTGATTTGAGGTTCTGTGTTCAGAAGAGGACTAGATGGGATGGCTGGCAACACTCTCTTTTTTCACGTTTGCTCTCTGAATCAAGACTTAAAGCTTTGGGGCTTGCACTTTTGCTTCCTACTTAATTAGACTGTGAATAGGGTAATCATGGAAGGATAAAAGAAGTCAAGACACAATTAATTTAATCATTCAGGAATTATCTTTAGCAACAAGTGCCTTGCAATTCAAGGTAATTATCCACAAATGACTTAGTTACTGATAAGTATTATGGAGGGTGTTGAAGTGTGTGTGCGCGCGTGCATACGCACACACACACACACATTCTTTTTTCACTCTGTCGCCACTGAAGACAGTATATTAAGAGGTCAGCATCATAAGGCAAGTTTACATGCCAAATCTGTGATCATTCCAATTAATACCACACATAGGCTTCTCAAAGGAAGGGTCTTGAGATGGCAAATGCAACTCAGAGCTTGTAATTACAATGACTTTTGTGGTTGGAATCTGATAACTGGAACTCTTCAAGGGAAGATGGAGGCAATTATCATTTGCTACCAATAACCACTCTTTAATGTCTGCTTTAAATCACTGTTTTCCAAGGAATATTTTATACTGTTTTATGTAAACCATCGATAGCTTTTCTTATTATTATTATTAAGTGGCATGTAATTCGCGTTGAATAAAACAAACAGACAAAAACACATGCAAGTCACTTGGGCAAAGTCCGTGGAACTCCCTCCCAACAGAGGTTAGCTATGCACCCTCCTTGCATAGGCACCCAACAGAGATTTTCTGTTAAGGTAGCGCTTGAGTTTCCGTTCGATTTTATGATTTATTTATTCATTGTTATTGTTCACTGCCAGGTTCCTTTGTATGCACACTGCTCAGAAATGCAAATTATTAAGTGGTTTCTAAATGTCTCAAGTGATAAATAAATAATTCTTTCCGAGCGTTTCGAAAGCCCAAAGTGTCATATCTCCTCCATGCCTATTGAGATTTTTTTTTCCTGAAAAAAGGCAAACTGCAGTTATCCTATAGGAAGCACAAACATACCGACCATGCAATTAAATATTAACATCAAGCATTCCCAATATATTAAACAAAGGAATCTGTTCTTAGCAGTGTAATAGCACAACAGCGTCCAAAGCCAGCAAAAATAAGGATGCTTTTTAGGTAAGTAAATATTGGAAGAGAAAAGCTTTCAGCTCTGTGTGTGTGGTGGGAGAGGGATAAGAAAATACGGTGTTACAAATACACAAGAGTGTTCCTATTTTCCATTGTGAAATGTTACAGGAAATGTGACTTAATTTGTTTTATTTTTTTAAGGAACACAGAGAGACTCATTTTAATCACACCATATAAGAGAACATGCTAGACTGGGGAACAAAAGCAACATTCGGTTCAATTACCAAACACTGTGATTGTGAAGACAAGGCCTGCTTATTCCCTAACTTGTAAATTGGTGCTGTATTTAAATTTCAGAGGTGATTTATTTTGATCCTATCCTTATGCCCTAAATCAGGCATCCCCAAACTGCGGCCCTCCAGATGTTTTGGCCTACAACTCCCATGATCCCTAGCTAACAGGACCAGTGGTCGAGGAAGATGGGAATTGTAGTCCAAAACATCTGGAGGGCCAAAGTTGGGGGATGCCTGCCCTAAATACATCAAGTTGCATATTTAAAATAGTTTGCAGTCAGGGCCGTCTTAAGCATCCCTGGCACCCTGGCGCCGTGGTGCGGCGGATCCCTCCAGCACCCCCACCCCACCCCGTTTCCCAGCGTGGCGGGCGGGCGGGCGGGCTCAGTGCGCAGCGCAGCTGCCGGACGTGGCTGCACGGTCCCCCCCCCGGCGCCCTGTGCCACCCAGCTTGGCCGTAGGGCCGGCCCTGTTTGCAGTAACGTAACAGGAATTGGAGAAGATGTAGAGGAATCAACCACAGCCACCTCAGAGTCATTTAGACTGCAACGGAAGTACCTGGAAGTAAGTCCTACTGAACTCAGTGTGACTTCGGAATAAAGATGTATAGGATCATACTGTCATATTTTATTTTGATGACACCATCTTTCTTCAGTTGGACTTTCAGCCACCAACTATTCCCAGAAAATCCAACCAGGTAGTCTAAAGGTGAGTTCACACATACTTCTTAACCATATAGAAGGGGTGTACAGTGACCACAAGATTCAGCTTGTCCATGCAGCACTTAGAAGTAGCCCATTCTGTTCCAGAACCCTACTGTGGAATGCCAATTCAAATCATTATTCAGCCCCAATCCACGCTGTTACAGTAAATCTGAAGCTTTGTTTCACCCATAGCTGCCAAGTTATCCCTTTTTTACAGGGATTTTCCCTTATGCTGAATAGGCTTCCTCGCAAGAAAAGGGAAAACTTGGCAGCTATGGTTTCACCCCTATTCATTATAAAAGAGAATGTAGAAATGGTTAAACCCAGTGCCATTTTTTTTCTATAAAAAGAGGTGCCGGAATGCTCCATGAACCCTTGTTCTCTTACAGTGGCAATGGTGCCCACCTGAGAGGTGCTGGAACTGAGTTCCGGGGAGTTCCAGTTGGAAAAAACAGTCCTGGATTTTTATCTTCTCATGTAACTGGATGACATTTCCAGGCAGAGAGGATCCCCAAGCGCATGAAGCCTGCCGAAGTTCAGGCAGATACATCCAGGGGCTTTCATACAAGGAACGATGACATTTCATTTAAAAGAAACAGAAAAAGTATTTCTATTTTGGTTTTGGTTTTTTCCCTGAGAGAATTGGATGCAAATTGCAGGCATGACCACCCCTTCTGAGGGGATGAAAACTGTCAGATTGCAGAAAGATAGGTGCAGAAAGATAGTCTCCCCTAAGGGCTTACTCCTGCCAACCTAGCAGTTCAAAAGCACGTCATCAAAGTGCAAGTAGATAAATAGGTACTGCTCTGGCAGGAAGGTAAACGGTGTTTCCGTGCGCTGCTCTGGTTTCGCCAGAAGTGGCTTGTCATGCTGGCCACATGACCCGGAAAAACTGTCTGCGACAAACGTCAGCTCCCTCGGCCAGTAAAGCGAGATGAGCGCCGCAAACCCAGAGTCATTCGCAACTGTACTTAACTGTCAGAGGTCCTTTACCTTTTTAAGGGCTTACTCTACTGTGGGGTGGGGAGCAGAATAGAGCTCACAGCCCCTCCTCTAGTTTTACTGTTCTTAAGAACTAAACAATTCCTGAATGATGAGATTTCTCGTGCTGCACATGTTTACACAACCCATCCTGTACTCTCTTAAGATCCAATTTTGTTTTGTTTTTGTTTTTTTAAAGAAACCCATCAAGAACTTGGCCCAGTAGACAAATATTGACGGTTACCAAGATTTCTTTTATTTTTAGGCTTATTGTATTTTTAACACTGTTTTCCTTGCAAGCCACCAAGGGCATATTTCCTGATGGGCAGCTATGTAGCTTTAATAAATAAAGATCCAGAGTTATTCGGGATAGTTAATAGCGTGTGCATTGGTCCGTTTTGGGAGCGGGGGGTGGTGGTGGAGATATTTCCATCTACCCAGGTTTTGATTGTGTTTTCCCTGTGTGGATCCTTGTTGTTGCTTTATGCCATTTACTCTTGGTGCTCGCGTTTCCTGTTTTTTTTCTAGCAGTTCAGCAATCCCAGCACCACCACACACAATCTTTCATTTCTTTTCAGCACATCTTATTCGCAGTGTCTGATTAACTTCCTGCTAGGGATTTTAGCCATCTGTGCAACATAGTTGCTGAGGGAGTGAAAACAAGACAGGGGGGGGGGAGAGAGAGAGAGGGGGGGGGGAGAAATCAAAGTCATTAACGTGGAACAACAATAAAGGATACAAATTTTGTAAGCTCAGATTTTTGCCTACAGTTTATTATTAATCGAGGCAAGTACTTACTGAAAGCTGATTAAGTGTTTTATTTCGGGGTGCCTAAGGGACTCCAGCAGCTTAACACAGACAATAACAGAATACTTCCCAATCCCACAGGCAAGCATAATTTGTTCTCCTGTTTGCCGTCAATGGGTGCATCGTAGTTGGGAACGGTGAGTCAGCATAAATAATTAGGAGCAGCAAAGATTCTGATAAGTCATCTTCATGATATTTTATTGAACAAAGCTTCTATGAAACCAAGCTGGGTATCCCAAAACCACTGAGATGTGAGAGGGCATCTCGTTCAGTTCCCTTGGCCTAAGGCAAGACTATCCAAGCACACTGCCTTCAATAAACAACAATGGAACCAATCCAGGTGGCACAACAGCCCTCCAGGAGGGCCTCCTCGAGCATCTGCAATAGGGTGATGACTTTTTTACAACCTCATTTCCCTGTATCATAATTTGATGAGCTTTCATTAAAGATTAGATAAAATCTTATTTTCAAATTTTATTTATCAGTTTTTTGACCATTTTTGAAGTCACTGTAAGCAGATATAAAACTGAACCCAAGTTTTAGAGTCACATATACACAACATTATATAGGGTCATCAAACACACAAGGAAGCTTTTTTTAGCTGCAGTAACAGTATAGACGCCGCTAGAGGACAATGTTTTGCTACCTCTCCTGTAGGTTCTTTTCCCAGCATGCCCGGCAGGGTCTGCTGGCTGAGAGGCGCTGCAAGGTCAATGCAAGAACACCTAGAATTAGAGGAGGGCGGGTGGGAGATTCGTTGCAAGCAGCAAAAGTGGGTAAAAGCTGCTCGCTAAGCATATATGTAGGGACCCAGGTGGCGCTGTGGGTTAAACCACAGAGTCTAGGGCTTGCTGATCAGAAGGTCGGCGGTTCGAATCCCTGCAACGGGGTGAGCTCCCGTTGCTCGGTCCCAGCTCCTGCCTACCTAGCAGTTCGAAAGCACATCCAAGTGCAAGTAGATAAATAGGGACCGCTCCGGCGGGAAGGTAAACGGCGTTTCCGTGCGCTGCTGGTCAAGGGCCCCTTTACCTTTACCTAAGCATATATGTAGGTCAGAGGCTGTCAATCATTCATTTGCTACATGCTAAATTCCCCAGCAACAGCACAGCCCACCAATCACACGCATGGCCATCCAAACTGACCCGCCCCACCAACCCTGCGATATCTTGTTAACCCTTCCGCAACCTATGTTCTACTTTAAGGGTAGAACCTGCTAAAGCATCTCTCTCCCTCTCTCCTCTGGAAACTGCTGTAGACAAGGGTGGGGGTAAAGCTTTCCCCCCCTCCACCTCTTCAGAGGGAAGCTGATCAGACTGAGTGCACACTTCCCAGTCTTCCTGTTCCGACCATTCCCTGACAAGCAGTATACAAATTTAATAAACAATAATTGTAATAATAAATAACTTGTGGAAGGTGACGTGGATAGTGATGGAGGAATGGAACTAGTACACTGACCACTGGGCCTTTCCTGCATAAGCTGACTTTGCATGCGATGTGAATGCCTCAAGAAGGCTAGTGCCATCAAGCGACAACTGCCCCAGCCTATATGGGGCTTAAAAGGTAAAGGAGCCCCTGACCATCAGGTCCAGTCGTGTCCGACTCTGGGGTTGCGGCGCTCATCTCACTCTATAGGCCGAGGGAGCCAGCGTTTGTCCGCAGACAGCTTCCGGGTCATGTGGCCAGCATGACAAAGCTGCTTCTGGCGAACCAGAGCAGCGCACGGAAACGCCGTTTACCTTCCCGCTTTGGAGCGGTCCCTATTTATCTACTTGCACTTTGATGTGCTTTCGAACTGCTAGGTGGGCAGGAGCTGGGACCAAGCAACGGGAGCTCACCCCATTGCAGGGATTCAAACCGCCGACCTTCTGATCAGCAAGCCCTAGACTCTGTGGTTTAACCCACAACGCCACCTGGGTCCCACCTGGGGCTTACAGAACAATAATGCTAGATGACTCGGGGAAGGCAAACCCTGCACTGCAGGATTTCCCAGAATAGGTTGGGTTTAGCCTGGATGGCCAACAAAATCCAAACTCCTGAAGTCAGCAAAACAGGATGTTTATTTAGACGTCGCGAGGCCAGTGCAACACAACCTCAAACTGGGCCCCATTGGGTTTCTGTTTGATACTGTAGCTTTTATCTCCTCCATACCGTGGAAAGTGCATTGATGAAAATATGGATGCTGGGGTTTATTTTTAACCGTGGAGATTTTTTATTTTTAAATGGACTCAGACACACCAAATGTTAGCCTGATGCAAAAGCAATTCAAGTAATGTGTATTGGGAAACAACAAAAAGGCAGCTGTTTCCTCAGTTCTTCCCACCAATTCCCCATTTATGCTTTTCCTCTCCTTAGAAACAGAACTTCTGTAATGCAGGCTGTGATGGGGTCTCTCCCCACCACCACCTACCCCTGCTTTTTTGAGATGCAAAGTCTGGCAGAAACTCAGTGCAATTTTGAAGTTTTTTCAAGGAAGACTGCAGGAAAGAAAGGCTGCAACTAGAAGATAACTTCACAGGGTGCAAACAACTCCTTAATAACCGTCCAATGGAGTTTCAAAAAACAATGTATAAACTCTCAGTGTTACTAGCACTTCTGGGTTCTTCTGGGAATTTCATAACGGTACAGTTTCCATGATTTTTGATGGAATCTCTGATGAGCAGCATGCTCATCATAAGCCATGGTAGTTATGTTCTATATGTTATATAGGGAACAATCTGAAACTCTACATATATGTTCATCAGCAAATTCCTTATCTAATTTTATTAATTTTGGAGGTTCATATATCGAGGGTGGATTTCTGGTCTGGCACAACAACACGGGAGGACCTTGTTGAGTTTAATGTATGGGTGAACAATAGGACTGAGAATGTTAACTTTGAGGTAGCTGAAGGTTATAGTCCTGTATACCTGAAGGAGCGGTCTCCACCTCCATCGTTCTGCCCGGAAACTGAGGTCCAGCACTGAGGGCCTTCTGGCGGTTCTCTCGTTGCGAGAAGCCAAGTTGCAGGGAACTAGGCAGAGGGCCTTCTCAGTAGTGGCGCCTGCCTTGTGGAATGCCCTCCCATCAGATGTCAAAGAGAAAAACAACTACCAAACTTTTAGAAGACATCTGAAGGCAGCCCTATTTAGGGAGGCTTTTAATGTTTAATAGATCACTGCATTTTATTTTTCTGTTGGAAGCCGCCCAGAGTGGCTGGGGAAACCCAGCCAGATGGGCGGGGTATGAATAATAATAATAATAATAATAATAATAATAATAATAATAATAATCTATTATTATTATTATTATTATAACATCCTACTTAAAAAGGAAGTGGCTAAGCAGCACTCAGTATAAGAAAAGTTGAGATTGCAATAGACTTCTAAGTTGTGAAAGCTCACACCCCAAACATATTAGAGAAAACATTCATTATGGGAGCCTCAAAAAAATAATAATTTAAAATTAATGGTTCAAGTGATACTGATTATAAAACTGAGTCTGAAAAATTGCATCAAGCCACAATGTGAGAGGGTATCCAGGAAATGTATTGCAAAAAAATACCTCCCACCCGAAAAAATGTGGATAAATTGAACAGAGAATCCCTTTTCACAACAAAACAAAAGACTTTAGATGAGAAAACAGTGAGCAGTTTGCCTATCTTTTTAAGACAATTCATCAATAAATATTGGTATATGTTAAGAGATATTGTTGGATAAGATCAAGCTAAAGGGACCCCTGACCATTAGGTCCAGTCGTGACCGACTCTGGGGTTGCGGCGCTCATCTCGCTTTATTGGCCAAGGGAGCCGGCGTACAGGTTCCAGGTCATGTGACCAGCGTGTTTGGCGAACCAGGGCAGCACATGGAAACACCGTTTACCTTCCTGCTGGAGTGGTACCTATTTATCTATTTGCACTTTGATCTGCTTTCGAACTGCTAGGTTGGCAGGAGCAGGGACTGAACAACGGGAGCTCACCCCATCGCGGGGATTCGAACCGCCGACCTTCTGATCGGCAAGCCCTAGGCTCTGTGGTTTAACCCACAGCGCGACCCTCGTGTTGGATAGGCACTCTATATGACATATTTTTAAAAGCCAAAAATATAGGTACCATAAGTACCTTTCTTAAAATAAAATAAAAATCACACACTTTGGTTATCAGTTGCATGGTACAAGATAACCTGTCTTTCATCTCACAGAATGTTTTTCACACATAGGTCACCAGAGGAGCAATTCCTTTACAGTATTTACTAAAACCAACAGAAAAGTACATCCTTCTTGTACCGCCAGAGTTCCCCAACTTCTATAGCTTCCCTACAAATAGCTGTTGCCCTGACAACGCGGGAGAATGAAAATAGAAGATTTTGGGCTGCCATAGCAGCAAGCTCAATGGTTTAAGTCAGTTTTTTACCAGTGCCAATATTTTTCAACACATGAAATACCAAAGAGGTTTAAACAGCATGTTAAAGCAAATATCACATTGCAACTCTAATGTTTTTATGCAGCGTTATGAAGACTTTAATTTCGTATCGCTTTATGTTTAAGTTTGTGACATTAAAAAACCCATCCCTTTGAAGGTGGCATTTTTATCAGTGCCTTTTACCAGCTTGGGCTGATATACCTACTGCATATTTACTTGCATTAGGTTGGTTACCGATTCTCTGGCACCAGAAGCAGCTCTCCAGCTGGGATAGAGCTATATCCCTGCAATTGGGTTGCTGTTGCTTACTGGGCTTGGGGAGCGGGGCAAAGCAGGGGGAAGGTCAGAGCAGGGCAGACACACCTGTGGAACCAATCCAGATCTTGTGCTGGTGCACCAACCACCTTGCTGCCCCCTTGACCTCCCAGTGGCATAGCCTGGGTAGCCAGGGCCCGGGGCCATGTGGAGTGGATGGGTGGGAAACAGACAGAGTATACATGCACATTCAACTGTCTAACAGCGTCTGTGTTACCCAGGAGATCACAGCTATGGAGATTAGAAAAGAATAGTTGTGTGGTTGTCTGGGGAGGTCACTTCCTGGTTTGCACGAATACCAGTTAATGTCTTTGCATTTCTTTCCTTTTCCCAAGCAAAATATGACATTAAATGGAGGCCAATCCCAACAGGAACTGCCCCCCCCCACATGTATACAGTGGTACCTCGGTTTACAAACACAATTGGTTCCAGAAGTCTGTACTTAACCTGAAGCGTATTTAACCTGAAGCAAACTTTCCCATTGAAAGTAATGGAAAGTGGATTAATCCGTTCCAGTCGGTCCGTGGAGTACTTAAACTGAAGCGTACTTAACCTGAAGCAAACTTTCCCATTGAAAGTAATGGAAAGTGGATTAATCTGTTCCAGATGGGTCCGCGGAATACTCAACCTGAAGCATACTTAACCCCAGGTATGAGTGTAATTGGTTACGGGAGTCCGTACTTAACCTGAAGTGTACTTAACCTGAAGTGAACTTTCCCACTGAAAGTAATGGAAAGTGGATTAATCCGTTCCAGACAGGTCCACGGAGTACTTAAACTGAAAACTCAAACCGAGGCGTACTTAAACCGAGGTATGACTGTATGTAAATTTAAAAGTTGTGTACATGATAAAAGAATGTAGTCAGAGCTACTTAGTTTAAGCTGTTCTAAATTGACTTTCAAAGTTTTCAGAAACAAATCTTCTGGGGAGAAAAACCCAATTATGAATGCAGAATTCTGATATTTGAGACATATGAATAATTTAATGTCTTATAATAATTTAATTATTAATGTGTTTGGAGGTGAGGGAACAGGGGGAGGGGGAATTAAATTTCCAATAGCTCCACTTTATTGATATATTAGCCTGTTGGTGCATACTCTGCTTCATGAATAACAATAACTGTATTAATATTACTATATATAGAAATAACATTTGCTCTTTATTCATCTGATTTCCTGGTTTGTGGCAGGCAGCTATATTGTATATAAATCATTGCACGGTGACATACCAATTTTCATTCCTTCCTAGTGCATGTATAAAACAAGCTCAGTAGGCAAATGGTGTGTACACATGGTGCATAAGGAATCAAAAGAGAGAACTTAATACAATGATCATTGCTGCTCACTATTTGTCCCTAGAAAGAAAACTGGGTAAAACTCACCGTTGCATTTTAGTCTCCCAGTTGGAAGTGGTTCAGTTGGAATTTTAAAAATGTCACATATTCAATATATATGCCATTTCTCAGCTTTCTATATTGTTCTCTATGTGAGCTATGTGGAAAGTTACAAATATTGTTTAGCCCCTCCTACTTCCTTTTATAAGGTTCCCTCGCTGTGAGAAGCCAAGTTGCAGGGAACCAGGCAGAGGGCCTTCTTGGTAGTGGCACCCGCCCTGTGAAATGCCCTCCCACCAGATGTCAAAGAGAAAAACAACTACCAGACTTTTAGAGGACATCTGAAGGCAGCCCTGTTTAGGGAAGCTTTTAATGTTTAATAAATTATTGTATTTTAATATTTCTGTTGGAAGCTGCTCAGAATGGCTGGGAAAACCCAGCCACAGGTGGGTGGGGTATAAATAAATAAATTATTATTATTATTATTATTATTATTATTATTACTACTACTACTACTACTACAGGTTCCCACATTTAAATTGCACACTTTTTGTAAGTGTTTTGTAAACATTTGTCATGTAAAGTACACAGTTTTATGTAAAGCATGTACTTCTAAATGCACTCATCAGTAAAAATACACACATTTTGATCTTCAGGCAGGTGCCTAAGCATCAGTATGGGGCCGTCTGCTGCAACAGGTGGACCATATCCAGTAAAATAGATAGAGCCACAAATCAGGGGTAGAACACCTCCTAGGTTCAATTCCCTACATTTCTGAGAGACTACCAAAAACCCTGGAGATCCACTGCCAATCAGCGGCCACAGTGGGAGTGTCTCTCAGCGTCCTCTCTAGGAAATTTACAAGACTCTTAGCTTCATCTCCTGTTATGTGCCTGTCTATCAAGCATGCATTGTTGGTTTGACTGAGTTGTAAATATCCCACAAGTGAAGAGTAAGATAGACCAGTGGTCAGGCTCAGTATAAGGCATCTTCCTATGTCCCTTGGTGACTTCCCAGTTGGTTTCTCAGAAGGCCTGGAACCAACATTGCTACTAATCTGGGCAACCTTAATAAGCTCTCTATGACCTTTGCACCCATCAAAGCAACTACACTTGCTATAAGTAAGAAACCTCAAATTAAATGCTTCACTCAAGGACTTGAACAGCTCCACCTAGTTCTAGCAAGATTCTACTCTTCCTGCCAAGTCAGAAACAGCACTGTGTGTGTGTGTGTTTCTTCGGTAGGGCAGACCTGCCCAGAATTCCCCTCCCGCAGCTCCAAATGGCTTCCAAAGCCCTGGAAACCCTTGTGCCTTTTCCCATGTGCCTTCCTCTTCCCTAACCCTTTCCGCAGAAAAGCACTTGGAAGCACTGAATCTCCTTATAGTAACAGATCTAATTAAGCCATATGAGTTACATAGGCACAGGTTTTGTTTAAAGCAGGGTGGCAAATCCTAAATGACAACAGTCTAGATGAGAACCGCATCCGTCACATTTTGATTTCACCAAATGTAAACTGGGATCCAAGCAGCCATGGCGACCTTTGGGCCTTCACATTTCAGTGCCCCACCCACCTCTTGCCTTCTGCTCTACATCATTGTTGTGGCACCCCCTTGGCTCAGTGCCCAGTGCGGGCAAACTAGTCATGCTCACCCAAATCCCCCTCTGTGGGCAGAATTGCAAGGACACTTCAAGGGGTTCACTGTGAGTTCACTGGGGAAAGGGGGAAATTTACCTTGCACTTCATATATTAAAATATCTCTTGTGGAGCCCTGCATACTAGCTGCTACTCTACGTGGTTGGTATTGTTTGTTTGTTTGTTTGCTTGCTTGCTTGCTTGCTTGCTTGTTTTTAAATTGAAATATATAAAGTGGGCAGTCAGACCACCCAGTCATGGACTCCAAAAGGACTGTTGATTCTGAGGTGGGTCCATGATCCAATCTGCACATTTGTCTCGATGGAGCAGAATTGATGCTTTTGAATTATGGTGCTGGAGGAGACTCTTGATTGTCCCATGGACTGCAAGAAGATCAAACCTATCCATTCTTAAGGAAATCAGCCCTGAGTGCTCACTGGAAGGACAGATCGTGAAGCTGAGGCTCCAATACTTTGGCCACCTCATGAGAAGAGAAGAATCCTTGGAAAAGACCCTGATGTTGGGAAAGATTGAGGGCACTAGGAGAAGGGGACGACAGAGGACAAGATGGTTGGACAGTGTTCTCGAAGCTACGAAAATGAGTTTGACCAAACTGCGGGAGGCAGTGGAAGACAGGAGTGCCTGGCGTGCTATGGTCCATGGAGTCACGAAGAGTCGGACACGACTAAACGACTAAACAACAAAAATCTCCTTTAGAAACTGAGTGCACCAGATATTTCCCTCAAGCATATCCTACTCATCTCCTTGCTCCAGAACATTACCACCAAACTTGCCTTAGTTCCTTTGGATCCTTGCCTGCTTTTCCTAGAAGCTGACCACTGGTCTATGGGGGCCTCACCATTTCCTCAAACCTACTGGGTCAAAAACTAGATGGGATGTGAGGCAACTCTAAATTATATGCTCCCACTTTTTCCCAGAGAGAATAAACACACATTTCCTACATAACAAGAGCACACTATATTTCCATTAGCCTGAGGAATTATACATAGCTTGGTTTGTCAACAGGAGGTTTGTGTGTTGACTGGAACTCCAGACAGCTCCTGAGTCATATACGATCTTCCTGCTACAAGCGGGAAAATAATGGGAAAGGTTGTTCAATTTATTCTCTTGCTATTGCTTGCAGGAAACAACACAGGGAAGTATGTGGATGAAAATGAATTTAAGGTTTGAAGTTCTACTTAATTTTATGACAAAACAAAATCTATTTGGGACAAAAGCATGGGTGGGAGGGTAACTCAGCTAGGCGCAAAAGCTAAAAACAATAAATTACACTCTGTAATAGCAGAAGCAGTACCATTTTCATTCTCATCTAAGGTGCATGCTCCGTTTTATTTTTACCCAAATTCCATAAACAGAAATGGCTCAAGAAGAAGAAAAAACCCCATATATTTTTGATGTGTTTTGAGAGAAAACATATTAAAAATATGAACTGAAATGTGAACTTTTATGTGGATGTTTTTTTAAGTGACCTACTAATTAATGTGAAAATAAGACAGAATGAACTTCAGGGAGATCACATGTCTAAACCGTATCCAAAATCTAATAACAATCCAGAATAACAGAGTGATGATATTGTGATGGTGACATTAGAGAGCAAAGTGTCTGCCCCAAGTTATTTCAGAGTATCTTCCTCTTAAAGATTAGGAAGGCCAAAGTTGTGAAATGTCATTAATTGCTGAACACCGGGTATCAGTTATTGTACCGGGACCCAGAGACTAAAAGTAATCTCAAACAGAACTTTCTTTGAAACAGCGGGAAGGTCAGAACATATTTTCTAGTGTAATAGCTTTCCAAGATGGAAAACCATGACCAGAAACTTTACTTGTCCAAGCTGAGTTTTGCTTTGTCTTTAAATACAAAAAAAAACCAAAAAACCACCCAAGAACACAGCTTACTGAGAAAGCTGATTAGAGGGGGGAGGACTTTTGACACTGAAAGATGAGAGCAGAGGGTAGCTAGGGAGGGAGAGATGAATTCAGTCTAAAGCTGACTGCCTCTGGTGGAACATCGGAAATGGAATACCAGTGTAAAGATGAAAATGAAACAGATAACCTGAGTGCAGTTTACACTTTTGATTGATGGCGTGGAATGAACGTAAAGTTATTAAAGTATTTGATGGTTTAAAAACCATGGTCTCTACAGAGGGCTGGGTGGGGGGACCAGCTCATTGTCTGAAATTGGAGATAGACAAGGATTCTGAAGCATTTTTTGTGCAAAGAGATAGGACTTTACTTACTGCGAGATCTGAGAATGTACCTCAGAGGATGTCGAATAGCAGTGACTATTTTGTATTGGAAGCAATTGCCGCTTGAGCCCAAAATGTGGTTTGATATAGTATTTGTGTCCCACTCTGTTCCTAGGAAGCTTAGAGCAGCATCCTTGGCTTATATAAACATCTAATGTGTGTTAGCCTGACAGAGGTGAAGTAACCAGGGAGATGTAATGAGCACCTGTAGGGATGTGAATCTGGTTTGTTGACACTCAGCCCAGATCATTCAAGCCCAAATCAGGTGGGAATGGCCACAAACAGAAGATGGAAGATGTTTGTGGGTGTGGTTTGTTTATATATATATAAGCATTAAATTCATTCATGCAACTTAGATGAGAAGTAAAAACATTAATTTCATCATTAGGTGTCATGATCCCCATGGTCTAAATGCAAAAGTTTACCCTAAATAGCAGAGTTAATAATCATCATTAAAAAAAAATAGAGCCAAAATGAACTGGCTCTTTTACACTGACAAATTGAATTTGAGTGCTTGCCTTCTTCAATGAATATCAAAATTTGGCAACTTAACTCTTGTGAATTCTGCCATATTCATTTTGCCACATCGTGTCTCATATTTTGATGCACTTCTTCATCTCATAAAAAATGGGCAAACTAGTTAGTTTAGGGATGCCACTTCATCATGGGAGGGGGGGCAAATAAATTTTAGCAGAGGATAGCGCAGAGTTTAGCCAGTTTTGCTATTGGATGCACTCAAAGATAAGCAGCAAGAAAAGAGTGGACCTTGAGATGGTGGATATTTTATTTTTATGCCCCACAGTCACACAAGTGCTGTGTCCGTTTGCTGGTTTTCACAACGTGCAATTCACATTTGCTTAGGGTGCATTTCCTGGGCATCATATGGGCCATAGATAGAACATGTACACCTCTCTGTGGATGGAGAAGGAGGTCTATCTTCTCAGAGAGAACAGATGGGAAATGACAGATGGGACAAAAATGTTAGGAGTATGTTGTCACCGTCACCATCATTTTATTGATTATATGATTCATGGATAAAACCAGGAGAGGATTCAGATCCACCAGATCCAAAGGCTTCTCATTCTCTGGTCCCCCTCTTAAAACAAGTGGCAATAGACAACTGGAGCTGGTATGCCAATTTACCTTTCCCAATACAAGGGAGCATACCTCTGAATATCAGCTGCTGGGAATCACAGGTTTGCAGAGAGCTGTTGAGGTCATGTCTTGCTTGGGGTCTTCCCAACGGCATTTGGTTGGCCACGATGAGAACAGGCTGCTGGAGTAGTGGCCAGCTAGGTGCCTATGGAATGCCCACAAGGAATAATAATAATAATTTATTATTTATACCCCGCCCATCTGGCTGGGTTTCCCAAGCCACTCTGGGCGGCTTCCAACAGAAAAATGAAATAAAATAATCTATTAAACATTAAAAGCCTCCCTAAACAGGGCTGCCTTCAGATGTCTTCTAAAAATCTGGTAACTGTTTTTCTCTTTGGCATCTGATGGGAGGGCGCTCCACAGGGCGGGCGCCACTACCGAGAAGCATAGCTGCCAAGTCTCCCGTATTCCCCGGGAAACCCCCGTTTTTCTGGCTGTCCCCAGCCGAAAAAATGGATTTTTTTGTTTTTTCCCGGTTTATTCTGGCGCGGTGGCCATTTTGGAACTGGGCGGAGCATGCTCAGAAGCGACTTTTGATGCTGCTCTGCCCAGTTCCAAAATGGCTGCAGCGCGACTTCTGGTGTGGTGGCCATTTTGGAACTGGGCACAGCAGCATCAAAAGTCACTTCTGAGCATGCTCCGTCCAGTTCCAAAATGGCGGCAGTGCTACTTCCGGTATGCTACTTCCGGTCCGGTCCCTTATTTTTCAGAGAGGAACTTGGCAGGTATGCCGAGAAGGCCCTCTGCCTGGTTCCCTGTAACTTGGCTTCTCGCAGTGAGGGAACCGCCAGAAGGCCCTCAGCACTGGACCTCAGTGTCTGGGCAGAGCGATGGAGGTGGAGACGTTCCTTCAGTACAAACATGAGAACAACAGCTCTCTCCTGGCTAGTCATAAGGCTTTTAAAAAAGTTTTGCTCATGGCTTGCTGCACTATACACTGTATCAGAATTTATTATGTATTACGATAAAGTTGCACATTGCAAATGACTCAGGGCTGCCAATCAACCCTCCATCCCTATGTGGAGTGTCTCCATTGCCCTGCTGCGACATTGCAATGGTGTGGGTTTGTCTACCAGCAATAGCCAATGATATCAAGCAGGGGCAGAAAAGCTTGATGTGATGATGGCAGGACATGGAGGAGGCAGTATTCATTCTGCAACACTGTACTTTCACCACCATAAACTTCTAAACAACAACAACAACAACCCTCCAATAACCATTTTAGGCCATGGTTATTATTGTTGTGACAATAGGCCAGATTGAACAAAATGCACTTTTATAAAGTCTGGCATATTTTGTTCCCTAAATTTCAGCAGCAAGTCAATGGCCTGACCTACTTTAACTTGAGCAAGTGCTGAAACTATTTTTGCCTTGCAATTTACCAATGAGTATTATTGTAGTTCAGGCTTCTGCTTCTTCCAGATAACACTGCGAAATACTCCTAATAACAACGCGCAATCTGTTGCTGTGTCAAACTGTCTGGAGCCAAGGAATGGTGCTCTTGTCATTTTGCTTAAATGATTGAGACGAGCATAATTGCTGTTTTTAAAGGGGAACTCTAAGTGCAGAGGTTGGGGACATTTTGAATTGCTGATATGTGCAGAGGCATATATGTAAGGGGGGATTTGCTGAACTTTGCTCCTAAGCTTAAAATGACTGTTTTAGACAGTCAATATTGAAATCTTTGCTTTGCTATGCTTTTTATAGCTTTAATATGCTCAAGTTACCATCCTTTTGCAGCAATATTCTAAGTAGGGTGGTACACACTGCCACCTTCACCAGTGGCTAAATCATTTTGTAAGGTACCTATGACTGTAGCCAAGATGCCAACCTTGTTCCCATGATTTTTGAAATAATTTCCTCAAAGAGCTAGAGTCAGTAATATAGCTGCCAAGTCTCCTGTATTCCCCGGGAAACCCCCGTTTTTCCAGCCGTTTCCCGCTGGCAGCCCAGATTTTTTAAAAACCCCGTAAATCCCCCAGATTCTTACCAGCCTGGGGAGGCTCCTTCTGCGCATGTCTGGAGTCTCTGGACATGCAGAGAAGCAATTTCTGGCGCTGCAGCCATTTTGGAAATGGGCAGAGCATGCGTAGAAGCAACTTCCGGTGCTGCTCTGCCCAGTTCCAAAATGGCCGCAGCGCGACTTCCGGTCGCAGCGCGACTTCCCCCGGATTTTTCAATCTGGGAGTTGGCACCTATGCTGAGTCAGTAATGGAAGTGCAATTGAATCATCAGGAATTTTGATCAAATCTACCAAATTCCTCAGCTGCTAAAGACAGGAAAGGAACTAGCAATTAAATCTCTTGGGCAGATTTTCCACATCTCTGTCCCATTTT
This sequence comes from Zootoca vivipara, assembly GCF_963506605.1. Classification (NCBI taxonomy): domain Eukaryota; kingdom Metazoa; phylum Chordata; class Lepidosauria; order Squamata; family Lacertidae; genus Zootoca; species Zootoca vivipara. The sequence goes on along the minus strand of NC_083276.1, from coordinate 111,077,563 downwards.
AAAGTACTGTGCCGAGAGTTTTTTTCAGGGTTCCTACATGAGAATGTCTTGTTGACATGTCTGTTTTCCCACACACACCCCGTAAACTGAACATAGCTCAGGAGTCAGACTTCGTACTGTGCTCTTGTGCCATCAAATAGGGCACCTCACCCTAGTTACGTTAGATTAAGAAAGCTAAATCAATTTGTTTATGTATGCTACAACAGCGGCAAGAATTATCTACGCGCAAAAATGGAAAGAAGTCCCAACGAAAGAAGATTGGCTTATGAAGATGATGGAATATGCTGAGATGGCTAGGCTGTTGGAATTAAAGGGCAAAATGAGGGAAAACGTCTTGCAGAATGGAGATATTTTGTGGAATATTTGAAGAAATAGCAAGGTTATGTTTAAACGTATGCAGGATTTGAAGTATAGCAACAGATGAGAATTGGTAGTTGAGTAAGTTAAAATTAATGTATATAATAGATGAAATATAAGTAATATAGCAGCTTTAAATGGTAAGAAAAAGAACATCATGGAAGGCTGAGTGGGAAGGCAACGGATATGAGAGATTTGTTCTTATTATTGTTTAAAAGAATTTGTAAAATTTGAAAATTTAATAAAAAAAGCTTATGGGGGGAGAGATTAAAGAAACTAAAATAAGTCCAGTAAAAGGTGGGGGACATGGTCTTATTCCTGCATTTAAATGAAACTGCCTTTTCCTATGGTGGATGTCCCCTTAGGCCAGCCCAGGAAACTTGCCATCAGAGTATTCCTGATTGCACATGGGATTCTGCCTCACCAAATCAACTTGCTGTCTTTTTCAACGCTGAATATCTTTCATTTCTTGAATCCTGAAATTCTGTTGTTACATTCCTGTGAAGCTGGGGCCACGCCCCCCCAAATATAGGCTCATAAGAACAGATAAGTAGCCCTGCTGGATCAGGCCAGTGGCCAATCTACTCCAGCCTTGTGTCCTCACAGTGGCTCAACTGGATGCCTAGTAATAATACGGTTTAAAAAGCACAGTCTGAAAAGCCAGGATGGGTGTAAATTTGAGATGTAAATTTGAGATGTGCCTTTATGAAATGAAGATAAATGTGTTGTACCTGGGGAAATGGTATCTTCATAGATTATGTCAAAGTTTACGACATGTGTAACTGATTTAGCTAGCTAAAGACAGATGAGACACACTGGGAATGAGGGAGATAATAGTTTTAGGGAGAAGCAATCATGATTACTATAAAACACAGTTTAAAAGCCATGAAGTAACTTCTTATAACTCAAAATTACTGCCATCATGTTGTTTTCACTGAACATATGCATTAATCTCTGGGGCAGATAGGTGTAGAACTACATGGGACTTTCCACGATTTTAATTCTTTAGATGTTTCCTTCTACAGTAACATCCTCATTTGCTTCATGCTTCTGCTTTAGGCAACTCTGCCCAAAATGTGGACAGTTTCTTCACTAGTGCAAATCTTCTTAACAGAATCTGCAGTGCTGGTGATAAGCAAATGATTCCCATAGTGGCATAGCTTGACTAACAAATAATCTTTCTTGATGTTTGATGTAGGCATCATGAAGGAATATGTGTAATTCCCACAGATAAATTTGCTAGTCCTATGAACGACACTGTTGTTGTTGTTGTTGTTGTTGTTGTTGTTGTTGTTGTTGTTGTTGTTGTTGTTGTCTGCCTCGAAATTCCAAAAATGTTTCACGCACAAAGCATATAAAAACGGGCAGATTTACCCATCTCTAATTACAGTAGGGCAAGTAGATCTCCTAACATAGAAGTGGCTTGCCCCAGGAAGTAAACAACATATGAAGATTCATTCACAAGCAAAACTTTCTGCATCAAAGTCTAGCAGAGCAATCCAAAACCTCAAGATGTTGTGCTGGAGGGGATTTGAATGAGGCAGAAGTATACCTCTGCCCAGCCCAGTCTGGATCACCCAGCCTCTAGCGGCAAAGGAGCTACACTGTTAGCAGGGGAAGCACACTAACAATAAGCACCCCAGTGGACCACCCCAAGTAGTGGTCTCTAGGGCAGGGGCCAACAGAACTCCTTCCCCAACAAGGCATTTCAAGGTCTATGGAATCATGAGCCAGGCCTTCTGCCATCATGTGAGCTTTTCCCTGTAAGGTCCCTTAAAACAGATGGTATTTGGGAAGCTTACAAAGAGCCAAGTCCCCGATGAAGGCTCGCTCGAGCCAAAATGCATCAGGCTATTGCCAAGGCAGGCTCATTATATGACCCACGAGAGCAGCAAAGTGACAATGGTGAAGGGAATAAAATCAGGCCAATTCTTTGTTGACAGCAGCAGGCAGGGCAAGGTTTGGCATGGCATTGGGTCCCAGGATCAACAAGCCACATGTTGATGGAATGGATCTGTCAAGTTTGGATCATTCCAAACCTGTTCCATGGGCGTTGGCCAGTGTTGAACCTTGCTGCGGTGCAGGCCAAGCAAGCAAGGTCTCACTGGGTGACCAGGGTGCAGATTCCTACCAGGCAAATACCCCAAGCTTGGAGGTGCTGTGGTCAATCCTCCCCTCAGGCCCAATATGGGGGTCCCCTATACTATGTTGATCCTTATCCAGTGCCGTTTCTGCCCTCATACAAACAAGGTTCTTTGCCTAACAAAGGAAGGCGATAATTTCAAGAGGGAAAGGCAAAAAAACCAAAAACCAACCGAGTCCCAATCAAAAAGTGTACTTAACATTCTAAAGCCAAGTGTCTAAAAGCACCAGGGTAGGATGGAAGGGCAAAATATGAAGGGCATATTGCTAGTGTTGCAGCCTGAGACATGGGAATGGGAATTTGATCTTCCACTATTGATTGAAGAAAGCTTTCAGATCCTACTTTCTCAGCTCATGTTTTCAACTAAGCGAGGTAATTAGAAATCTGATGAGCTTTGTGCTTCATTTGGGAGTGAAAGTTTCAAGTTAATGCCTTTGTTGCACGGCTGGTGCAGACAGAATATTGACTACAGTGGGTGAGAAATGATATTTATTACAACAAAAGGATTGGCATTTGCCTCTGACCTCTAACAAACCATACTCTCTAAGGAAAAATCTGTTTTAAAGAGTGAAATCTAGTGATAATCGATACATGGCTTTGGCACCACCTCTTAAAGTCTTATGACCTGAAAGACTACATCATCATATATCTTCATAAACACTCTCTCTCTTTCTCTCTCTCTCTCTCTCTCTCTCTCTCTCTCTCTCTCTCTCTCTGTGTGTGTGTGTGTGTGTGTGTGTTACAAACTCGCCTCACCTCAACCCATATTTTACTTATTGTTGGTAGTGTAGGAGCTGGTACCCTCTGATCCCTGTGAAGACTGTACAATGATTCACCAAAAGCATGCAGAATTTGTGTTAGAACTATTACTTTTCTTCCAGTTAATATGGTTCCAGAAACTGTTCATTGAATCCATACTGACCCAGATGAGGAATAGGAATGGGTGCAGACACATTCAAGATGCTCATGTCACAGTTGTTGGATCCCATGTGAACTTCACCCCTGGGATGACTGTTCTGCTGATATTATCATTATTATTATTATTATTATTATTATTATTATTATTATTATTATTGTCAAAATAGGCTTCTAAGTGGTTTACAAAGTATATAAACTCATTACACAGACTCTGGTTGTGGGAAGCTGCTGTTGTATAACAACTACAAATACACACTCAGTAAATTGTCAGGAGGTTCGCCAGTGCTGTTAATCTGGAAATCACTTGCCAGAGATATGAAAACATTACATAACAGTTGAACAGAGTTCAACTGGGGGGGGGGGGAATGGTAGGATTGCCATATATCAAAAAGTAGAAACCAGGACATTCCACTCCGAAAGAGCTTTTTTTAGGAGGGCACCAAAATTGTTGAGCTTTCTTTTTTGAAAACCGGGGATGCAGGACAAAGTGCCACCTTTCAGAAGTTCCTGCTGAATGTCAATTCTGCCTTTGAAATCCCAGATGTATAGCAGCCCTAGGAAATGGTGACCTTCTAGGTGGCTCTATCTCATCCTTGGAACTCTCCACAGGCCACGCCCATAGCTGTCAACTTTCAGATTTGAAAATAAGGGATCAGCAGCCTCACCTGTCCCGGGGACAGTCTACGGTATATCTAAGAATCCAGGATAGCAGCAGAAAACGGTGCTGGAATAAGTGAATTTCCAGCAAAAAAGGGGAAGGTTGACAGCTGTGGCTTGGAATAAGGGAGTTTCCTGCAAAAAAGGGAGAGTTGACAGCTATGGCAACGCCCCTTTCCCCAAGCCATACTTCTCACTATTCTATACAAAGATGGCTGAAGTTTACATCCATTGCTCCACCCACTTTAGCTTCCGGCCTTGCCCAGGACTGGAATGCAGCCTTTGGAAGGTTGTCCAAAAGGGAATGTGAGTCCTGGGCTGGAAAACATTCCTCATACCTCCAGTGGACCATTAGTATGTTTGACAAAAAGAGTAATGCAAGAATGTTCAGTCTTCCACACCAACAGACATTATTTGATATGAAAATTATGTCCATGAGAATTTTAAATGATACATCAATTATTTAGACATGTTGAGCTCTTTGAAGGGTTTCGGCCTTTTATACTGACAATCTCTCCTTTTTTTGAAACCATGTTCCATCTATCCATTCCTTTAGAAACTTCCTCCATTTAAAATGAACGGCTCTAATTCATTTCAGCTATGAACTCAGCAGGCACTGATGTCTCAAGGAAATGTGCAGTGGAGAAATGCAACATCTTGCTTCATGGGAAACAAAGTACCTTTTTTTAGTGTTTTGCAAACACAGTAGGTAATATTGGACTGTGCAGCAGATAATATTGGAACATTTATTTTTTAAAAAAACAAACTAGGGGGACAGAGCACCATGATTCTGTATGAAAAACAGATAGTTTTATGAAGGAAAACATGTGGAATTGAAGGAGGAAGGAGAAGGAAGCAGCAACCAAGGAGGAATGTAGGAAGCCTTTTGAGATAAAGCATGTCCGAGATACTGGGGGGCAGAATGGTGGTGGGTTTATTGTGGGTGCATCCTGGACTTCTACTTTATTAGTTCTTCTATGATGCTTCCCCAAAGTTATTACATTATTACCCTCTGGAGGAGCATTGTTGGGCTGTAGTGCAACAAAGTGGGACAAAAAATTAAACTGGAGCATGTGTCCTATAAAAAGTTACAGGAGCTCTGTAGGAAGGTACAGGACATGTTGACGGCATCCGTCTGTCTCAGGAGACTAAGGAAGCAAAGTCAAACCGTTGGAGAACACTGGTTGGAAATGAAACAATATGCCACTCCCGCAAGCGACAAATAGTATTGAAAAGTGAGATTGTTTATAAACATCACGGTCACAAATCATCATGAATGCACAATAAAAAGGATGTGTGGAGGATGCCGGGATTTAAAAACCAGATGATTCCATTAGTTTGTGCATTTCTTCCACCTACTATCGTTCCCTCTTCCATTGCCAGTAAATTTTCATCTTATTTTAGAGTTGACAAAAATCTGACCCAGTTCTTCTCGATTCATTCCCCATGGTAGCAGTCCACTCTGGTCCCTTCCTTGAGACTTGCATTGGAACCGCCAACTTCCTTTGTTCTAAGCAATGAGATTTATCTGTATGTCAGTGCTTCCTCGAAACTGTATTTTTATAGAGGCAATTATAGCTCAAAGTTACTGTTTCCATTTTCATTTCGTGTCTCCCTTGGAAGGAGGAGTGGCTGGTTTTATAATTCTTTCTATCTGCCTTTCAATCTTTGTGGGTTTTTCCTTTTTTTTCGTTTTTAATGTCTGTTTGAGTTTCATGTCAAGCCAAACATGTAAAATAGGGTGTTGGGGGACGGTATATAAAAATGCTCAGTGCTGTAATTCAGTGTTGGCTAACAGGCCAAAGTCACTTCAGTTTGACTGATGATCAGCAGTAAGCAGTGGAGACAAGGTAGTTCATCTAAGCTATTTTCACAGCCACATCAACAGCAGGCACTGTGCAGAAGCCTTTGTTATTACAAAATCAACTCTGGAAGATCAATGGTACACTATAAAATCTGGGTATTTCCTTGTGTAATATTCTGAGCTCACACAATGACTTTTGGAAGTCATCCCTCAAGCACAAGTGCATAGGGAAGATAGTGCTCAAATGAGTCATCTACAAATGTTTTTGAGGACTGCAGCTTCAGTGGACAGGCAGAAAGTCCTCTTGAGCAATGGACAAGTCCCCCTTTCTCTTAATGATTTGCTGGGGCTGTTGGTGTACAGAGATGGCCCTCTTCTCATATTGTGGAAGGAGGTGGGGTTGGTCTTAAAACTGCTGGAGAAGTCTTATGGTGATAGGAATTTTTCTTCTTCTTTCACCAATCCAAAGCAAGACAGGGCATGGGCACCCCACACATTAAGGTCAAGGTGGTCATGATTAGAGCACCACAAACTGCCATTTCCCCAGAACATTTGTTTTCATTCACAGGTGCCAGTGAACTTCTTCAAGTTCTAGCTCAGATCAAAACATTGAGCTACAGTATTTTATTTTATTTTATTTTAAATCAACATTTATTATTCTTGTCACTGTGCTATTCTTAACAATATACAGTGGTACCTCGGGTTACGCATTTTCAGGTTGTGCACCATGGGAAACCTGGAAGTACCGGAAAGAGTAACTTCCGGGTTTCGCCATTTGTGCATGCGCAGAAGTGCTAAATCACGCTTCGTGCATGTGCAGAAGCGCCAAATCGCATCACACATGAACGCTGCGGGTTGCGGACGTGCCTCCGTCACAGATTACACCCGCAACCCGAGGTTCCACTGTACTATAGAGCAGGGTTGTCCAACCGGTCAACCACGATCGACAGGTAGATCCCCAGGAGTTCGCAGTTGATCATGGTCAATCGCAGGATGCTTTTAGATCTCCTCATTGAAAAATCTCCTGCAAGAATGTCTCCGCCCCTGCCCCCCTCACTCTGTCCCTCCGTCACCTCAGTTGTGCGTTCTTTTGTCGTCGTCCTCCGACGATTGTTAAGACGTTAGTTGGCTGTAGTGCTGTGCGCGCCTGTTATCGTTGTATGTGAGCGTTTATGGCTCCCCCCCCCCCAAAAAAAAGCTTAACAATGTTGCCTTTCCCCCCCCCTCCAGGAAAGGGCAACTACTCTTGCCTTCCCCCCCCCAAAGCTAAAAAAACCCTGCCCCCTAAAAAAAAAAAGCTCAACAACTATGGGCAATCGTCCCCTTCCACCCACCCACCCACGCTCCTCCTCCCTCCAGTGACAATGGGTAGATCACTGCCGGTATTTTTATTCTGGGAGTAGATCACAGTCTCTTGGGAGTTGGACGTGCCTGCTATAGAGCTACTAATTCCCTTTGAAGATGTTTTGCAGCATGACCTCTTCTGCGTTGTAGTTTTTAAATGAGTTATCCCAGGGACATGCATTTTTAAATGATCTGTGCACTTTGTTACCATAAATACAGTAAGTTAAGGGGCGGAGATGCTAAATATACATTAGATTCTAAGTACTGTACATACATAATTCCAACCAGATCACAAGATAGGTCACAAAAGACCTGTCAACATAGCTTCAAATCTATATATACTGTATACTGTATATACCTACCTATGGATATATCAGTGTTTATTGTTCTAGTGTGTAATCATGTGATAATTAATAATATTGTGCCAAAATATTATCCTGCGTTTTCCCAACAATTCTCCATGAACTAATGAGATAAGAAATTGCATTAGAAAATTATCAAAGTGAAATAATGTTTCAGGAAATTCTCATGAGTGAGATGCAGGTCCTCCTTGATAAGCTTATCTTATCTCAAAACAGCCTACCAATTATATTTTAAAAAGAAAGGAACTATAAACAGTGTGTAGCCAAGGATTCCAAGAATACCCCCAAATGCCATTTATAAAAGTGGCTACCAAAATCCTCTTTTTCTTTCTTTCTTTTTTTGGTCTTTTACAAACACTGAATGCTGTATGTTTGCAAGAACTGGTTCCCCATGCATTTGCACGAAAATAATAGTAGTAATAATAATAATAATAATAATAATAATAATAATAATAATAAACAACCCACCCATCTGATTGGGTTTCCCCAGCCACTCTGGGCAGCTTCCAACAAAGTATTAAAAACACAATCAAACAATCCCTAAACAGGATTGTAGATATGCAAGAATGATCTTCTTCAGGGCTTTTGAAAGTACTTTGTTGCAGTGGCAGCTTGAAAGCTTTGGGCTTTGTTTTCAAAATTTGGTGCCCTGTGTGATGCCAAAATTCAGTGCCTCTCACCTTCCGTTCTACATCATCATTGCAATGCCCCCTGAGGCACCATCTTGGTTTGCGCTAGTGAGGGTGAACCGGTTGCTCTCCTCTAAATCTGCCTCTTATGGCTGTAGGCCTCCCCAAACATTAGCGTGTTGCCAAATGGGCAGCGGGTGGGATTTCACCAAATATTCTCTGGAGGACAAAGCAGGTTCTCCCCTTAAAGGAGAACGTGGGTTGCAGAAGGGTTAACAAGACATCCCAGGGTTGGTGGGACGGGTCAGTTTGGATGGCCACATGTGTGATTGGTTGACAGCTTTAGCCTTATATATGCATAGCGAGCAGCTTACAGTTCCACTTTGCTGCTCGCAATGAATCTCCCACCCGCCCTCCGCTAATTTTAGGTGTTCTTTGCATTGACCTGGCTGCGCCTGTCATGGGGTTGCCTGTTTTGGATCAGGGGCCTGGTAGGAATTCTGCCCACTTGGCTGATTGGCTGGTGCCCGGTGGTTTTTGCCTACTGCGTAGCAAATTGTCACAACTTGTAAGGTTGCAGTTAGGCATTGCTTCAAATTGGATGGTGGAGGGGTATGGATTTTGGTTGGGCCTGCCCCTCATGGTTGCTGCTGCCTTTAGGGGTATTCCGTTAAAGGAATCCTGGGGCTCCACATGTTTGTCCATATCCCCGGTAGGGGCCAGGACCGCGCATGAGCCTCGGGGAGCATCTGAGGGATGAAGTCAAGGGCTTGGGCCCCTGCCCCATCCTCTCTCAGAGGGTGCTCCCCTACTGGCTCCCCTACTAGGCTAGCGGAAGTCAGATCTGTCCCAGGCGGGGGACAGATGGCGGGAACCAATTACCTAAGCAACCACTCACGTCAGCTGTATATAAATAAAGTTGTGGCCAAATTAATGCCGAAAACCTTAAACTTAAAATATTGTGTGCAGTGTGAGTTATTGGGGGGATGTCTTGGTACCTCGGCACGCAAATGAAATTCTCCAAAATTTCACACAGGAGCTCATGAGCTGTGCTTGAATCACAAGAGAACCATTTCAGAGCCTTTACATTCTTGATGAACATAGTTACAATTTTAGATGTGGATGACAATAGTGCAAAATTAAGAGAGTGCCCACCCACTGCAAAAACTTCCAATTCCCATTTGTTTAAAACATTAACACTCTCTCTCTCTCTCTCTCTCTCTCTCTCTCTCTCTCTCTCTCTCTCACACACACACACACACACACAAAGCGCTTTTTCAATAGCATTGGCAACCATCTGTAATCACCAAAGCCTGTTCTCTAAATCATTCTCTCTCCTCAGTGTCATTGTCTAATACTTCACTCTCTCTTTCCTTATTGCTTCTGGGTCATTCACGTATGACCCATTCCTCCTTTGTTCTCTCCTTTATCTTCTAGTACTTATTTTTGGCCTGTCAGCCATATCTTTGTACATCAAATAATTTTAACTTCCTACCAAAAGCGTATTTGTGGCTAGTTAAGACTGAAGGAAATCAGCCCTGAGTGCTCACTGGAAGGACAGATCCTGAAGCTGAGGCTCCAATACTTTGGCCACCTCATGAGAAGAGAAGACTCCCTGGAAAAGACCCTGGTGTTGGGAAAGATGGAGGGCACTAGGAGAAGGGGACGACAGAGGACGAGATGGTTGGACAGTGTTCTTGAAGCTACGAACATGAGTTTGACCAAACTGCGGGAGGCAGTGGAAGACAGGAGTGCCTGGCGTGCTATGGTCCATGGGGTCACGAAGAGTCGGACACGACTAAACAACAACAAAGACTGTTTATCATTTTGATTTTTGATCCTTTTGGAAAATGTGGCAGAAAAAGATGTAACTGTGTGTTTGTCGGTGTGCGCACGCACGCACGCACGCAACAAAATTATATGTTGTAGATGAACATGTGGACTTTAGAAACATCATTTCATTTAAAAACAACATTTTAAAAAGAAACAGTGCACAATTTCTGAGCAATCCAAAATTAGCCAACATTAAAACACTTAAATCTGAATAATTTCTCTGGACTTTCAGATGAAAGAAGCACACAAGGAACATAAAACTTAACAAAAATGGAAGGAAATTAAATGTTAAAAATGAACATGTGACTTTCCATTTCTAAAAGACAGTCCATAAACAATTTGTCTGCTTGTTATCTTCGGGAGCAATGTAGTAACTGTTGTCAAAATATGTTTGATCTATCAGAAGAAGGGGATATTATTTTTCTTATGTGGAATCTGGGATTTTGAATTTGGTATCCATCAAGCCAAGTGCCACCTACCAGACTTATATGACATAGGATCTTGGTTTTTTTTCCTCGGACTACAAAAAAAAGAAAAGCAATCTTCAGTAAATGGAAAACCTCAATACATGTATATGGGCTGTGTTTGACTCCAGAGACCACAAGGTTCTACAAATCTATTCTATTTTAAAAAAAGAAAACAAAAAAAAATGAAACATAGACCTGAAGGGGACCTAAATGCTATCTTGTCTAAAACCTTGGTTATGTCATAGTCAAATATTTGCTTATACATATACAACTCAATAAATCTGATGTGCATAACCTTATGAAATTCAATGTGTGTCTTATGAAATTCAATGTGTGTCTTCTTTAAAATATTCAGGATCAGCAACCAGGAAATTATCAAGCCCCAATGATTTCCAATGGACATCTGCCAGATTTTACATTCTTGTAACTTTTCAGTCTAGATAGGAGACACCTATTTTATATTTGAGCATTTCAACCTGGGATAATCATGCATGCCTGTGCACACACAAGAGAGAGAGAGAGAGAGGAGAGAGAGAGAGAGAGAGAGAGAGAGAGAGAGAGAGAGAGAGAGAGAGAGAGAGAGAGAGAGAGAGAACACTAACCAATAGATGACACTGAAGTAATACAAAGGAAATAATTTGTGTGTTCAGACCTTTAATCCTCCCCCTTAAATAAATTCAGACAAGACTCAAATTTTGGTTTGGTTTTTGGCAGAATTTAGGCCACAACTTTATTGATTACAGCAAGTGAGTGGTTGCACAGGCTCTGGTTCGACCAGCTCCCTGCACCGTGGCAGGTAGCGCTGACCCAGGGCTCTATCGTAGGTCAGCCTAGGGTGAACACCTGGAATGGCAGAAAGCCGGGGACATGCTATGGCCACAACCCAGATGTCCCCCTGGACTCAGCCACGGGCACAACCCCTCGCAGGGTTGACCAAACCATTGAGTCCCTAGATTCCTTTAACGGAATACCCCTTCGCATAGGGATGGCGAGAGTGTTCCCCCATCCCTATCACCTGAACCAGAGCCTATCCACAACCTTACAAGTTGTGACGATTTGCTACGCTGCAGGTGAAACCCAAATGGCACCAGCCAATCAGCCAAGTGGGGAAAATTCCTGCCGTGCCCCTGTCCCAACGACAGACGACACACGACGGCATAGCAAGGTCAAGAGCGCAAGCCCTAAATATAGGGAGAGGTGGGCGGGTGTTCCGATGCACTGACCAAGAGAGGAAGCTCAGGGTCACGTGCATTGGCATATATAGGTCCCTTGATCCATTTTGGCTAGCGCCCATTGGTCAGATTGAACCCAGCATCAAGGGACCTACCAATCGGGTGTTGTGGCTATCCAATCGTACCCACCCACAACACAAGGGTTTGGTTGCCAGGTCTCACCCTCTTTGAGGGAGGACACAATTTCCCTCCGTGAAAATCATCACGCTAAACTGAAGATGTTCTTGCACTTGCAATGACAGTGAGGGTGTCTGCTGTTGCGGGATGAACAGTCTCGGTGCTTCATGTTAGATTCAATTTAATTAATAAATGAACCACCCAATAGCAGTTCTGCACACTGCAGTATTAGAGAGATAGTAGTACAGATAGCTGTATGAATTCAATGTGTCCTCGCTAAGAATCAAATGCCTCCTTACTCATTACAAGGGGTAATGAACTGTAGGAGGGAGACAAAACACTGATGCAAATGCAAAAGTGATTATCAAGTACAGACACAACACAAACAAAGTAGTTGCCATGGAAATTACCATGGGAACAGAATCAGATGAAGCTACCCCAGGGGGGTGGGGAAGGTTAAGTGAGTCTATATCTAGAGACGTGCAAGCTATCAGTCTCATTTCTTTGCTAAATTGTATGCCTTTAATTATGGTGGAGTTATAATTATCCATCTTTACTAACATGTACACGAGTCTATGGGGTTTAAACACCTGTAATGATTTCTCAAGGGCAGCATATCTTCAGATGCGTTCATCATCAACTGATCTTCCCACGCGCCAAAAAGAAGAAACCCACACCCTACATTCAAAGACTGTTCAAAATCTGCCAGGAAGTGTTAATAGCAAAGAAATCCAGGAAATAGGAAATGTGCCATATGTTGTGTGTGTTCCCCCCCCCTTTCTTCAGTGTTTCCTTGAACTCGCTGCTCATCAGTTTTGCGGAAGTCGCCTCGTCAAAAACTTGCAAAGGAGGGGAGGGATTGCTGCAGTTTCCCATTTGAAGTCAAGAGAGTTATTGACCAAATAAAATTGGAGCTCTTCCAACTTGTTAAAGGTGCTAATGATTCATGTGTGTCAGTTTCAAAGGAAGAAATGAGCCTCCGCAGTTTGACTTTTTCTGTCAGAAAGTCAAGCTGTTCTTTGAGTTCTGTAGTACTATCGTCTTTCCGAATATGCAAGGGAAGGAAGGGGGAAAGCGAGAGCAGACAGATCTGATGACGCATGTGCCATCTTCAAAACAACTTATCCCCTTATATTCCTGGGCAATGTGTCCTTTGAAAAGCTCTAGGCTTGGACTGGAAATCCATTTGTGGTGCCTGGCAAAGCATTCCGAAATCCTAACCGTTGTCTGGCAAATTCTCAGCTTAGCACAGCAGAGGACCCAATGTGCTTTTGATACTCTGCTTCAAAAATAGTTTTGGGGGTGATACATAGGCAGAGGAAATTTTGGAAAGGGTGTAAAGGGTGCCCTGTCCGTATACTGAGTCAACAAGGAACTACCTAAAAGATTCTATGCATTGAAAGTGGAGATCATAGATGTACCTTTCCCTGTTTATCTGTTAAAAAATATCCTTAATAAAAACTTGTGTGTGTGAGAGAGAGAGAGAGAAAGAGAGCGAGAGCACTATTGCTTCTGAGGTTGTGGTGGGGAGTATATAACTTTCTACAGTCAGTTTCTCAACACCCTCAAATAAATAGCACAACTGGGTTTTGCTACAAAAACAGTTCATGTGGCAGACAAATTACATTCAGAATTACCACCACAGCATGCACACACCAATATCTGCCTCTCTTTATCGCATATTTCAATCAGTAAGCATTAGCATTCCAGATGTTTTGCACTGAAAATCTTCTGCAAATGTCTCAAGGAAGGAGTGGGAGAGTAGCAGTAACATGGCTCCAACATCTTCTGAGACTCAGAGGCAGGGGGTGAAATCACTTAGGGAACAATCTTAGCATACAGTGGAACCTCGGGTTAAGAACTTAATTCATTCCGGAGGTCCGTTCTTAACCTGAAACTGTTCTTAACCTGAAGCACCACTTTAGCTAATGGGGCCTCCTGCTGCCGCCATGCCACCGCCACACGATTTCTGTTCTCATCCTGAAGCAAAGTTCTTAACCTGAGGTACTATTTCTGGGTTAGCGGAGTTTGTAACCTGAAGCATTTGTAACCTGAAGTGTTTGTAACCCGAGGTACCACTGTATTATGGAAGTGCACATATTGGCAGTGTGATTGAAAATAACACCATGCAAAACAGAGGTGAATTAAATCTTCTAGCCATGTTGGTTTGATTGGAAAGTTCCTAAAGGAAATGTCACCTAAATAATTAGGAAAGGGTAAATTAGTAAGGGAGAGGGAAGAAAATCACACAGAATTGATGCTAAAACCAATAAAAAAAATGGGGTAAGTTTTTTTATTATTCCCATCTCAACAAATGCATTAATAATACAGAAATGATAATAGATTGCATATTCTCTTCAAATCTCAGGAGTTCAATTTCATCTTTGCTTTAGCTTCCAATAAACTGTCTTCCAGACATTGTGCTATTTAAGTGTTCACCTGAAAAAAGAAGTATTCCTCTAAAAATGTTGAATTGCACTCTTTTAAGAAAAAGAGGAAGCTGAAGGCTAAAAAATAGCAAGACAAGGAACCGTTCAAAAATATATATTTTAAAATCATAGCACAAGTGCTTAGTCAATTACTTGCAGGGGTGTAACATTGGGGGGGGGGTCCACAGGGGCTGTGGCCCCAGGCATGGATTTTTGAGGAGGCGTGAAGCAGGCATTCCCGAGCTAAGAGACCACAGCCATCCTGTACTTCCTGCTACTTACTCATCCGCCATGCTCCTCATCATCACTGGACTGCTGGCCATTGATAACAACCTCCACAAAGATTTGTAACTCCGCTTACCCCCCCCCCCCAAATAATCTAGCAGCTCTTTCCTACTGGCTAGCATATACCCCTAAACAGAAAGGTGAGCTTACTTGTACAGTTTAAAATGTTTGCTGACACAGAACATATAGAGCAGGGGTCAGCAAACTTTTTCAGCAGGGGGCCGGTCCACTATCCCTCAGACCTTGTGGGGGGCAGACTATATTTTTGGGGGGAAATGAACGAATTCCTATGCCCCACAAATAACCCAGAGATGCATTTTAAATAAAATGACACATTCTACTCATGTAAAAACATGCTGATTCCCGGACCGTCCGCAGGCCAGATTTAGAAGGCGATTGGGCCGCATCCGGCCCCCGGGCCTTAGTTTGGGGACCCCTGGTATAGAGATTGCCTGCCTAATATATCAGATGAAGCCAGGATCTAATAAATCAGCAACTAAGACCAGTTCATAAGACTTACTATATTGGATTGGCACCACAACAGAATACAACACACAATGGCTAATCCTCTTTGCAGATCACAACTGCGCTGCACAAAGAAAATATAATTATTCAAAGGAGGATTTTCTAAATGAACAGCTGACAATAAGCTGAAAGCAAAAATAAAAATAAAAATAGACCATTTTACAATGTTTGGGGGCATGTTGCTTGAAACAATTGAACATTGCATTATCTAACAAGACAAAGCGAAATGTGGGGAGTAAAATCCACACGAGAAATGATCCACATATCTGCCTTTCCCTAGATTTGCATTTCACAGTGTCCTTGAAGTTTAGAGTAAGCAGCAGATGCATATTTATGTAGTTCTGTTCCACTCATTTTTCTGGGGCGTCATGGTGGTGCTACTTGAATGGCACCAGTCATCCTTACATGCTTTATTTCATCCATCGATCTGACATCTCTAGAACTGCAATCTCAGGTAAAGGGAATGACTCCCCCCCCCCATGTTACAGTAGTTTTTAAAAAAAAACAACCACAAACTTTTTTTTTTAAAAAAATGACAGTCTTCCTTCAAGCAACTCAAAACACTATCTATGCAATTCTATGTTGTGGCAAACAGAATACTTTAGTTCTCACATTCCACGAAAAGCATCTAAGGGTGACATAGTTGAGGGTATGAAAAGGACAAAAACATGCCACATAAAGAACTCTCATTGTGGCTACATCCATAAAAACAGAAATCCATGTCTTGATTTTGAATCCACTGGCATCCATCTGCCAGCAAGTCCTACACTATTTACCAGGGGTTCCTAGACAGTAGTCTGTGGAGCACCAGTGGTCCAGTAGCTTCACCCACCTGGTTTGTGGTGTGCCGCCATTAAATATGCAGAGTGATTTTTTAATTGCATTTTAATTGTGTCTATTATTTCATTATATTGCATTTTGCTGCCTAACTATTTGAATTCGGTGGAATTCCCACTGTTGTTTCATCACAGGACAAAACTCACGAAAGTCTGTTGTTTCATCAAAGGACAAAACTCCACACTTGCTATAGGTAAAAAGCAAGTGACAAGCTAGGGGAAGGTAGAATCACTGCTTGACAAACTGTGCTATCTTATCAAAACTGATTTCCTTGAGGCAGAATATTAAAATACTCTTGGGGGAGGGGGTGTTGGGAATTTTCTTTATTATAGGATGGCGTTAGAAACAAAAGATCAGTGGAAGTTGGTTCATTAGGGTAGAATGGAGTGCTGCCTCACCAGCCTCAATCTGCCCTCAGCCAACCCCCACCTGCCTGCCTTCTTACTTTATACCTGCCAAGTCTCCCGCTGAAAAATGCGGGACGCGGCACCAGAAGTTGCATAGAAACAACTTCCGGGCCGTTCTTCCCATGTGTGGGCACCAGAAATAGGGCAGAGCGGCACCGGAAATCGCTTCTACGCATGCCCAGCAGCCATCTTGGTGGTGGCCGCATGGCGGCAGCCATCTTGGTGACGGCCACCGCCTTGCAGCCACCACCAAGATGGCTGCCGGGCATGTGTAGAAGCGACTTCCAGTGCCGCTCTGCTCTATTTCCGGTGCCCACACATGGGAAGAGCAGCACCTCAAAATAGAGGCTCCCTAGCAGGTAGGAAATCCGGGGGATTTCCAGGATTTTTCTCCATTCGGGAGAACAGCGGGAAACGGATTAAAATCCGGGGGTTTCCCACAAAAAACGGGATACTTGGCAGCTAAGTCTTACCTATATCCAGCCCAGAGGATGGCCCTGGCTGTCACCTTCGCCTCCTTAATCTCAAGTACCCCTTATATAACCTAACAGGAAGGAAGATAAGGACAAAACTAGAATTATTCGGTTCTGCCTGTCATTAGCCCAGATTCTACTTACTGTTGGCCTCTTTGCCTTCCACCCTACCAGTCTCAAGATCACCAGCCACAGACCCCCCCCCCCAGTGTCACTATATTCCAGGGACGTCCCTAATTTAGAGAAGCCATCCCAGTTTCTGAATTGATCCCAGAATATCCTGCTTTTCCTTAGGACGTCCCTATTTTCATTAGAGAAATGTTAGAGGGTATGGAGTTATCCAAGCCCCCGAGCCATCTGAAGGCATTCCTGCATAGGGAAGTTTTTTTAACGTTTAATGTTTTATTATGTTTATATATATGTTGGAAGCCGCCCAGAGTGACTGGGGCAACCCAGTAAGATGTGTGGGGTATAAAGAGTAAAATTACCATTATGGAATGGGACGACGTCACTATTTTCATCAGATAAAAGTTGGAGAATATGCAGCCGCCACTGCAAAAAGTTTTAATTGTCTTAGGTAGATAGTCAGCTTGCCTGTAGTAGGTATTTCTGAGACTTATTATTTTTTAAAGGAATCATTTATCTTCATTTGCATTATTATTATTATTATTATTATTATTATTATTATTATTATTTTTAAAAAAAGTCCTGCTGTAGAATAAAAGTTAACATGACCACTGAGCGTTAGTATCAGTTTACGGAAATGAGCTTAGCCTACGTAAATGCATTCCGACCTTGGAATGGCTGCCTGTCGCCACTGACAGAATATTTAGGATTGCAGGCCTAGCTATCCATGTGACTTCACATCTTTGAAGCTGCTCTTTTCTTCATCTCCACATGCCTTCTGATTGTGATAAACGAGGGCAGCCATCCTGTTGAGGGGAATGACAACACTGCTGAGGATGACAGCGTGGCTGGCACAGAGAAAGAGCTGTGAAATTTTCACCACACACAAAAAATTCCACCAGAATCCGTTGCTGCTGCAAAGGTTTCACACAATTAGCCTTTTGTGTCATTTGTATCTAGGTGAATACTGAACCTGTCTTCCTGCAAGGGGCAGGAGGAATAAAATGTCTGCCTCTAAAAGTTTAGAACACTAAAAGCAAGTCATTCAGCTTGCCAGTCTTTCTTAAAACAGCCTTCTCTCACTCTTTGTTGTTGTTGTTTAGTTGTTTAGTCGTGTCCGACTCTTCGTGACCCCATGGACCATAGCACACCAGGCACTCCTGTCTTCCACTGCCTCCCGCAGTTTGCTCGAACTCATGTTGGTAGCTTTGAGAACACTGTCCAACCATCTCATCCTCTGTCGTCCCCTTCTGCTTGTGCCCTCCATCTTTCCCAACATCAGGGTCTTTTCCAGGGAGTCTTCTCTTCTCATGAGGTGGCCAAAGTATTGGAGCCTCAGCTTCAGGATCTGTCCTTCCAGTGAGCACTCAGGGCTGATTTTCTTAAGAATGGATAGGTTTGATCTTCTTGCATTCCATGGGACTCTCAAGAGTCTCCTGCAGCACCAAAATTCAAAAGCATCAATTCTTCGGCGATCAGCCTTCTTGATGGTCCAGCTCTCACTTCCATACATTGCTACTGGGAAAACCATAGCTTTAACTATATGGACCTTTGTTGGCAGGGTGATGTCTCTGCTTTTTAAGATGTTGTCAAGGTTTGTCATTGCTTTTCTCCCAAGAAGCAGGCGTCTTTTAATTTTGTGACTGCTGTCACCATCTGCAGTGATCAAGGAGCCCAGGAAAGTAAAATCTCTCACTGCCTCCATTTCTTCCCCTTCTATTTGCCAGGAGGTGATGGGACCAGTGGCCATGATCTTGTTTTTTTTGATGTTGAGCTTCAGACCATATTTTGCGCTCTCCTCTTTCACCCTCATGAAAAGGTTCTTTAATTCCTCCTCACTTTCTGCCATCAAGGTTGTGTCATCTCTCACTCTAGGCCACAAGTAATGCAAAATAACATACCTTCCAACATTTCTCCAATGAAAATAGGGACGGCCCATTCCATAATGATAATTCTACTATTTATACCCCACACATCTTACTGAGTTGTCCCAGCCACTCTGGGCAGCTTCCAACATATATAAAAACGTAATAAAACATTAAACATTTTAAAACTTCCCATACAGAATTGCCTTCAGACTGCTCGGGGGTCAGATAACTCCATACCCTCCAACATTTCTCCAGTGAAAATAGGGACATCCTAAGGAAAAGTGGGACATTCTGGGATCAAATCAGAATCCAGGCCGTCTTCTCTAAATCCTGGAAAATAGGAACACTTGGAGGGTCTGAAATAAGGGGGAAACATAATTATATTTTCCAAAACATTTTACTAAATCACACATGCTCACACCGCTGTATTGTATCTAATGCAAACATTTTTCTATGCGATTCTTCCTAACTTACACATTTTCCCATATTTCCCTTATAGAATTCATTTTTATGTCATTTTCACTAATAACTTGCATAAATTTCAAAGATGGCTGCATTTCTATCTGTGTATTGTTCCACAGGGTGTGAATTCGGCAAGTTCACCTTTAAATGCAAAATGAATTGAATATACTCCCCCTTCCTACCTTTCATCGAGAATGAAGGTAAATATAATAATAATAATAATAATAATAATAATAATAATAATAATAATAATAATTTAATTTGTACCCCACCCTCCCTGGCCGTATACATAAAAACAGGCATCAATTAAATAAAATACATCTTAAAATTCGTGACAGATCGTGAAGCTGAGGCTCCAATACTTTGGCCACCTCATGAGAAGAGAAGAATCCTTGGAAAAGACCTTGATGTTGGGAAAGATGGAGGGCACTAGGAGAAGAGGACGACAGAGGACAAGATGGTTGGACAGTGTTCTCGAAGCTACGAACATGAGTTTGACCAAACTGCGGGAGGCAGTGGAAGACAGGAGTGCCTGGCGTGCTATGGTCCATGGGGTCACGAAGAGTCGGACACGACTAAATGACTAAACAACAACAACATCTTAAAATTACTTCAGACAAATTAAAATCTGGACAAATGGCAGTTATCAGGTTAAGATTGAGAGCAGTTAATACTTGCCAGGACCAACTGTTTTCACTGATCATATAAGGACCTGTGAACAGGCTGGGATAGTGCTATTTGAAAGTCTGAAGAACTTCACATACATTATCTCAGTAATCCTCGGAGTACCCCTCTAAGTAGAGTAGCACTATTATTCCCATATTGAAAATGGGATGGGGTCATAGCTGCCAAGTCTCCCGTGTTCCCCGGGAAACCCCTGTTTTTCCAGCTGTTTCCGCTGGCAGCCCAGATTAAAAAACAAACAAACCGTAAATCCCCCGGATTCTTACCGGCCCGGGGAGGCTCCTTCTGCGCATGTCTGGAGTCACTGGACATGTGCAGAAGTGATTTCTGGCGCTGCAGCCATTTAGGCAGAGCATGTGTAGAAGCGACTTCCGGTGCTGCTCTGCCCAGTTCCAAAATGCCCGCAGCGCGACTTCCGGCACTGCGACCATTTTGGAAATGGGCAGAGCATGTGTAGAAGCAACTTCTGGTGTCGCTTTGCCCAGTTCCAAAATGGCCGCAGCGCAACTTCCGGTTCCGCGCAGCTGCCGATCCTGGATTTTTCAATCTGGAAGTTGGCACCTATGGATGGGGTCATAAAATACTATTTTCAGAAAACTATGTTTGGAAAAAATGTGTTAGAAATAGCATAAGACAACAACCTTAATGTCACATTGAAATACAACAAAGGCAGATGAAAAGTAACCTTTACTGTAGATACTGGTGAAAGCCCACAGCATAGCTTCCCCAACTTTTCATGTCGGTGACAAACCTTTTAGACGTGCATCATTTCACAACACAGTAATTCAGTTTTACTAGCAAAACAGAGGTTAAACTAACCCCTTTCCAGTCCCAGGAGCTCAGGGAGCATTTGTGTGACACCTACACACTGCAGCCGACACACTAACGTGTCACAACACAGTTTGGAAAGCTCTGGCCCGCAAAAATAAAAAATGTTTCAATTATCAGTGGACAAAAGACACCTGCATCCATGTTTGATGGGGATAAGTGCTCTACAGTATTGGTGCGCCTATTGTTGTATCATGTGGTGCTTTATCTTTAAATATGGTTTTTTGTGTGTGTGTCATGTGATGCCTCTAGGTGCTACTATAGTTTCTGTGTAAACAGCACAATAACCAGTGGGGGGTTGGACTAGGACCTACCTCACAATATTGTTTTGAGGATAAAATGAGGAGCTGGAGAATCATGGGGAAAAGGTGGTGTACAGAAATAATAAATAAAGACTAAACAAACAGGGACATGGGTGGTGCAGTGGTCTAAATCACTGAGCCTAGGGCTTGCCGATCGGAAGGTCAGCAGTTCGAGTCCCCGCGACGGGGTGAGCTCCCGTTGCTCAGTCCCAGCTCCTGCCAACCTAGCAGTTTGAAAGCATGTCATCAAAGTGCAAGTAGATAAATAGGTACTGCCCCGGCAGGAAGGTGAACGGCATTTCCGTGTGCTGCTCTGGTTTCACCGGAAGCGGCTTAGTCATGCTGGCCACATGACCTGGAAAAACTGTCTGAGGACAAACGTCAGCTCCCTCGGCCAGTAAAGCGAGATGAGCACCGCAACCCCAGAGTCATTCGCGACTGGACTTAACTGTCAGGGGTCCTTTACCTTTTTTTAAACAAACGAAATGAACAACAGGTTACACTCTAGCATAAGGTGGGAAGGATGGAGAAATCACAACTATTCTATTCTGTTGCTGCAGGGCAGTTCAGTTTTGAGCTGCTGTGTCCACAACCATCTGTAGGCAGAAACTCAGCTAAGGATGTTGGTCAGGTCTATCACATATTCAAAGATGAAGCTCCGCTTACTCTCAGTGATGCCGGCATCCCTGTCTACTTGCCTAGTCCAACTGAAAAATCCTCTACCCTCATGCAGGAGAGGAAATAAATTATTCAGCCCTATTGAATTTGAAATCCTTCATATAAGTCTGTAAGCTAGCAATATGTCTCAGCAACAAAAGCCAGTCACGGTCAGCAAAATATTTTCCTCAAGGGCCTGTATTCTTTACAGCAAGGAAGTAAAATATTTTTTTTATAAAAAAAACACCACAAAATTATTCCAGTCATGACAAGGAAAGGCCTCTATTTCCTGAAGAATTCTCTGTTCTGTGCCTTTTGAAGCAACCATGCTCAGTGCTTCACCTGCTCCACCTGGAAACCATGCTTCACCTGGAAAGGGAAGAGGCATGGTAAAGTGTCCATTATTCTACACTAGGTATGGCTCTGTGCTTTTAACAAAAGCCTGGTGCACAACTCTCCCTCTCCTTGGCATAGGTGTCAATAGTGCAAACAGTTTTACAGGATTAATTTTTGCATTTCTAGAGATTGCTAAAAGGCAACAGAGCTGGGCCAGTCAGGGCCATCTCTAGGCGCAGGCTGGGTGGCGCAAGGCGCCAGGGCGCCTGGCCACCAAGGGCACAGAAGGAGCGCCAATCTGCTTCATGATTCTGCTTCATGGGCTGGTGTCTCCTCCTCTTCTTGCCCATGAAGCAGAATCAGCGAGACTCCTGCCTAGAGCAGCAGCAGGCGCGTGGTGCCACTCTAGGCAGCAGGTGCCACTCTGAGGAAGCTCAATGGCCGTGCACTACTGCCGCCGGTGGGGGGGGGCGCCAGAGGATTTCTGCACCACGGCGCTTAGGGTTGCCAGACTCAATAGAGGACAGGACTTCTGTGCCTTTAATTGCCCTGCTCTCTTTTGAGTCTGGAAACCTTAAAGAGAAAACAGCAGACTCTTTGATTGGAAATTAAACAAAGGGTCTGCTGGTTTCTCTTTAAGGTTTCCAGACTCAAAAGAGAGCAGGGCAATTAAAGGCACAGAAGTCCTGTCCTCTATTGAGTCTGGCAACCCTAACGGCGCTGGATACCCTTAAGACGTTACAGGGGCCAGTAAAGGGGAGAGTCTTAATCTCTGGTGTGCAAGGCCTGCCCATTCAACACATTTTGCTGTTTGAGACAAAGAGGCAAATGGAGACGCTCTCCGGCTCGGAATTCCATGGAAGTCTTTGTATATGCAACTTGTATGCCACAAAGGCATAACCCTACAGACAGTGGCACCATACACAATGATAAGAAAGTAATAAGTACCGTTAAACCCAATCTGTGCTCCCAGGCTGTTGAACTCACAGGAGCAAGGAATGTACAAATAGAGTTTACTTCAGAGGGGCTTTCCTAAGTGCTAAGGATGGAGCCATTGTCACTTTGGGAGAGAGCTTCTGGCATTCTGCACATGATTAACTGCTCTGTGGTTAGTCATTCCCTCGCTGGCTCAGTGGCAAAGAGGAATTTCTCCCAGGTGAGTCAGCTGCAGACATAACACTCATTCCTCCTTGTGTCCAGGAGGAATGATATAAATGTCTCTATAACTGCGGAAAGTGTGGCACATTTGTGACATTTTTGGGCATGTATGTGCCACAGATGTCAGGATGAAGACTCAAGTCAGTATCCAAAGGTGTTTTTTTTTCCTTTAAAAAAAAATACTGAGAAAATGGTCCACTCTGCCAGAACTTTTGGTAGTTGTTTCCCACAGTGATGTAAACCTACTTAGTGCTTCTCTCGCCTGCCAGGTGTCTGAGTGTTCAGAATTGCCTTTATTGTCACATGTATGTTCCAAGGGCCTAACACAATGTATGGCGACTGCAGTTGGTGCTTAATTCCACAATGTTTGCCTTCACAACTCATTCTAATTTGTGTTGCTGGAGGATTGTGTTCACTGGCTTTTTCCCCTTTCCTTTTTTTAACAGTGCAGCTAATTTAACTGAGGCATGTAATTGGCTACAGTAGCTGAGTTGCAAAAGGATAATGGATGATTTCACTTCATATGAAAATAACATGTTCGGCACAATCTCAAGCTGCTGAAGGAAATTTAATGGAAGTGAGTGGTATGCCGCCATGTGTTGGTCATTCAAGTGAATATCTTATCGCGCCTAATGACACCTTTTGCCTGTAAAGGAGAAGCATTCTCTCTTTTTTTGACAAATCTTTTTTTTTTTTTACACACAAGCCTTGACTTCCTTCGACCTTTTCTAATGACTTTCTAACATTTTATCTACTTACTATATTTCCTACTTCTAACATTGTCCATATTTTTATATTGTTCTTTCATATTGTACTGTCCTTTCACAATGTCTTTTTTCTACTCATATCTACAAATATTATTTCAATCCTATTAACATTTTCGCTTCTGTACCACTGTCTTTCAAATATTCTGTAAATTTTGTCCAGTCTCTGATGAACTTTTGGTCCCGCTGTTCTCGGATCCTTCCCGTCATTTTGTCCATTTCTGCATATTCCATCAACTTTATAGTCCATTCCTCTTTCGTCGGTAATTCTTCTTGTTTCCATTTTTGGGCTAACAATAGTCTAGCTTAGGCATCCCCAAACTGCGGCCCTCCAGATGTTTTGGCCTACAACTCCCATGACCCCTAGCTAACAGGACCAGTGGTTGGGGAAGGTGGGAATTGTAGTCCAAAACACCTGGAGGGCCAAAGTTTGGGAATGCCTGGTCCAGCTGCTGTAACTGCATATTGGAACAGTTTCACATCTGCTTTCTTAATATCTTTACCTATTATTCCAAGTAGAAATGCTTCTGGCTTTTTAACAAACGTATATTTCAACATTTTTATAAGCTCATTATAAACCATCACCATCACACCTTTCACTTTTTTACACTCCCACCACATATGAAAAAATGTTCCTTCTTTCTCTTTACATTTCCAACACTTATTATCCACTTTATACATTTTAGCTAATTTTACTGGTGTAATATACCATCTATACATCATTTTAAGCATGTTCTCTCCTATTGCATTACACATTGTGTGGCAATGTCCCTCCCTCCCCAGAAATAATGCACAAGACACAGAGAAGTAAGTTTTAAGTGGGTGAAAAGGCCACAACTTTATTGGTTAAGGATGTTGAGCGGTATTGGCTTAGGCATTGGACCCTAAACGACTATATCCGACTGTAACCCGTGTGTTACAGTCTGGGAGAAATTAACCACCAGAAAGGAGCCCAGTGATATGTATCTACTGAGACACCTTCTGTGGCCACCGTTGGGGGGTGCTCTCAGGCCCTGACCTCCGTAGGCCCAGGACAAAGCTACCGCCCCCGGAACCCCTTTAACGGGATTAAATCTCCAATTTCGGGCAGAGGATGACGTAATCTGCCCCCACCATTCTTTATCTATGCAAATTTCCAATGCCTAACCGCCAAACCAAGTTGTGACGGAATGCTATGAGGTAGGCGAAAAAACCAGATTGGCTAATCCAAGTGGAAAAAATCCTACCCGGCCCCACGGCCAACCGAGGCGACCGACTAATTCCATAGCAGCGTCGGCCTACCTGCCTAACTGCCTAGCCAAGAGGGCGGGTGGGTGGGTGATCCGATCGCTTGGGGTGCCAGGAGAAGAGAGGCAGTGTTCCCGCCTCCGGCCGGATTTAAACGCGGGGAAGGCCCCGCCTCCCGGCCGGCCCAATTGGACGGCCGGGGTGTGACGGAGGCGGGAACACCCCTCTCGCGAGAGGGCTGAGCTACAGCCCCTCGCGAGGGTGGAGTCGGGCCACGCCCACAACTCCACCTCCGTAAATGCGGAAGTGGTTTTGTGTGGCAATGTCCCTCCCTCCCCAGAAATAATGCACAAGACACAGAGAAGTAAGTTTTAAGTGGGTGAAAAGGCCACAACTTTATTGGTTAAGGATGTTGAGCGGTATTGGCTTAGGCATTGGACCCTAAACGACTATATCCGACTGTAACCCGTGTGTTACAGTCTGGGAGAAATTAACCACCAGAAAGGAGCCCAGTGATATGTATCTACTGAGACACCTTCTGTGGCCACCGTTGGGGGGTGCTCTCAGGCCCTGACCTCCGTAGGCCCAGGACAAAGCTACCGCCCCCGGAACCCCTTTAACGGGATTAAATCTCCAATTTCGGGCAGAGGATGACGTAATCTGCCCCCACCATTCTTTATCTATGCAAATTTCCAATGCCTAACCGCCACTCGAGCCCCAAAGGCTCGCCGCCAATACCCTCACACCCGTAACCAATGCTCCAACCCCCTAATTATGTCACCTAACCAAATGTCGTTCCCTTGGGGTGAAAGGTGTACTCCGTCGTTACGATAAAGGGCCGCTTCAGTGCGAACTATCTCTGGGTGGGAAATTATCTGCCCCTTCAAATCAAGGACCCTGCGCAATACAAATGAATTCAATAGCCTCCTGGTTCTGTTCAATGCCTTCGGGCAGAGCCCCTCACGCCAAACGCGCCTCTGCAACAAGGCGGACCACAGCAACGTCATCCCCGGAAAAGAAGCCAGCAGCTTGTCAAAGTCCTCAAATATATTCCATTTCAATTCTACTGCGTTTCGAAACGCCAAATCATTCTCCCCCAGCTGTATGACCAGCGCATGGGGGGGCCCAACTGAAGCAGCCCTTGCCAAGACAGCAGGCAGGAGTTCTTTCCAGCGCATTCCTCGCCTGGTAATCCACGATACTTTGACATTTTCTGGGAGGCCGAGATCACTCCCAAGACCGGTTTCCAATGCCCTTTCTTTGGCCCAATGCACAATGCTGTGGCCCGCAATCCACACATTGATGCGGCGCCCATCTGAAAAGCAAACAGTGAGAGGCGGGGGGTCAGTTAGGGCTTGCAGCTACGAGGTGGGTCGCAGGTAACCCCTAAAAGCATTGGACTTCCACCTTCCTAGCTCCTGAATCCTTTCAGCTGAGAGGCCCAGGTGCATCGCGGAGGTTGCTGCACCAATACGAAAGGAGTGGGCGGAGAACTGGGTCGGGTCAACGCCACACAGCGAGAGGGCCTTGCGTAAAACCCGTGTGAACTGAGCGCGCGTGAGCTTAGAACTGTCCTGGTGGATCAACAGTGGCTCTGTGCCAGCCGGTCTCAGATATAGAAAGTGCCTGAGATCCCTCACAGGACAAGGGCCTTGAACGCCTGATGCTGGGAGGCGAATAGTGGCACCTAATCCTCGCTGATCCGTTTTTGAACGGCGGATGTGAACTACTGCCAATGAACTGGATAAGGATACATCCTGCATCCTGATCCCCCGGGAGGATCCATTAGGGTGGTCCTCGAATACTACCTCTCCCACTCTGAGGGCCCCAAAGAATGCCAGGGAGAAGGCTGCGGAAAACAGGCTCGCCTCGTAAGGGGACCAGCAAATGGATGCCAATTGGCTGTGGATGCTGCACATCAAGTCAAAAGTAATAGGCCTCCTGTTGTCGGCGGCCGGCGGCTGTAGCCTGCGCCAGCCTTCCATGGCCCTGCGTAGGTGAAAGTTATTGCAAGGGTCCTTGGAGTACAGCAACTTGCAGAAGAAGGAGATCGCCGCTGTGTGTGTGTTAAGTGTTCTGGCCGCGCGGCCCAACTCCCTTAGGTAAACCACATATTGCATGACCTCATGCTCCGTGGGGGGGCCTACAGGTGCCGGTGGGGGGCCCTTATCTCTGAATTTTAGGAAATCCGCCCACGCGCGTTCGTAAGAGGTCAGCGTTGAGGGGGCGACCGATGCAAGTACTCCCTTTAAAATTTCTCGTTCCCAAGGCTCCATAGGGATTCCGGGAACGGTTCTGGATACTGCTGCGCCTCCGGTGCCAGCAAGCGGAAGCGGTCCATCTGTGAACGAGACAATGCATCGGCAATATCGTTATCAACACCCGGAACGAACTTGGCAGTAAAGTGCATGTTTAGCTCCAGACTGTGCAGTACAAAAGCCCGCAAAAGGGCCGACACTCTGTCTGAACGGGATGATTGCCTAGAAATCACGCTGACCACCGCCTGGTTATCGGTACGAAAGCAGACCCTGCGGTTCCTGAATTCCTCGGCCCATAAGTGTACCGCCACCACTATTGGGAAGAATTCCAGAAAGGTCAGGTCCCGCGTGACTGCCGAATTCTGCCAACTGGCTGGCCAAGGCTGAGCGCACCATCTGCCCCTGAAGTAAACACCGAAACCAACGGACCCGGCTGCATCCGATTGAATCTGGAAATCCAAACCAAGGTTCAGGTTGTCCTGCCAAAGTGACACTCCATTGTAGTGATCCAAGAAGGTAAGCCAAGCCTCTAAATCGGCTTTCACTCCTCGCGGTAGACGGACCCTGTGATATGGCTGTTTCAGACCTATGGTAAGTCTAGCTAGGCGGCGGCAGAACGGGCGCCCCGGAAGTACAACCCTACATGCAAAATTGAGGTGCCCAAGTAGGGATTGAATTTGCTTAAGCGTAACCTTTTTCAGGGGAATTAGCTGCGAAATTAATTCCTTAAGAGCCGTCAATTTCTCAATGGGTAGGCGGGATGATTGGGCCTCCGTGTCCAATTCGATGCCTAAGTAAGTTAGTTTTGCTATTGGGCCTTCAGTTTTTTCATGTGCCAGTGGCACCCCCAGCTCCCGCGTAAGGGAGGCAAAGGCCTTCATGAGGCCGGCGCACTCCCCCGTATTAGCCCCGCCCACGAAGAGGAAGTCATCAAGATAGTGTGTAACACCTGCTAATCCTGTCTTAAAGCGGAGGGCCCAGTCCAAAAATGTGCTGAAGGCCTCAAAAGCCGAGCATGCCACGGAGCAACCCATCGGCATGGCTTTGTCAATGAAATACGCACCCTCGAACCGAAACCCCAACCACTTGAAGTCCTGAGGGTGGACCGGCAAGAGTCGAAACGCCGACTCGATATCGCATTTGG
Organism: Zootoca vivipara; assembly: GCF_963506605.1. Classification (NCBI taxonomy): domain Eukaryota; kingdom Metazoa; phylum Chordata; class Lepidosauria; order Squamata; family Lacertidae; genus Zootoca; species Zootoca vivipara. The sequence continues at coordinate 111,048,930 of NC_083276.1, read as the reverse complement.
CCAGCAATGCTCCTTTACCATATTGCCTGACAAGCTTAACAGCCTGGTCAAAAGATGCGTATTTCACCGTGCAAAGCTCATCTGGGATACCGTCATTTACTGATTTACCAACTGGGAAGGAGAGATTGTGAATAAGTCTGAATTCGCCCGGGGTCTTCTTGGGCACCATGCCAAGAGGGGAAATGTGGAGCCCTGGGATGGGGGGGGTTAGAAAAGGACCGGCTACCCGCCCCGCCGCGATTTCTTTATTAATTTTCTTGATTGCTATATCTGGCCTCTCACGTATAGATTTTTGGTTATTCGGGGTGCCTGTTAGAGGCGGGGTAAGCACCGGGATTCTAAAACCTTGAGAAAAACCTTCCCAGATATACGAGGAGGCGCTGGGATTAGGATAGACGTTTAACAAGGCACGTAGAGGGGGGAGTTTTATGGGTGAAGAAGCCAGTGATAGGGACAAGTTAGTATCTGTTCTGGCTGGCGGCCGATCCCTGAGCGGCTCCCTGGGGGTTCCTGGTCCCTGTGTTTGAGCCGCCACCCCTTCCGCCCCGAAAGGGCTGCCTCCCCTTGTAACAGGACGTACCGGGGTGCTGGCCGAGGCATTTCTCGCACTCATGCGCGTACTTACAGTTGGGCCTCTGACAGAGGCCCTTGTTATACTCCCAGCAGACCCTGCGACGCGGATCCCTCCTGGGTTCAAACCTGGCTGATTTTTGAGGCTCCACCTGCTTCTTTTCGACAAAGGGCACCACGTGGTTACTCCAGTAGTGCTGATTCCTCTGGTCCCAGCGTGTCCTTGAGTTCTGAGAGGCGTTTCTACGGAAATCCTCATCGTAGTTAAGAGCCGCCGCTTCCCCCGCCATTGAATAGGCCAGCCTGACATCTATTATGTAGGCCCACAAATGCATTGCCCTCTTGGGGTATGCTGCTGCGATTACTGCAGCCCAAATGTGAATACCAGTCTGCCAATTCTCAAAAGTACGGTCCGCACGCGGGGTTCTATATCTACGCTTACCGAATTGCTTCCTTTTTTCTCCTTTTCCTAACATTTGTGATAGGGGCAACAGTGTAAAAACATCGATATAATCGCCATTCAAGATCTTTTCACGTTTCCGATTAGACAGGTGGGAACCCACAATTATGTCAATGTCTGAATTGGTGGAGGATTTAACCTCAGGCACCAACCCACCATCCCGCCATTCAAGCGTGCCGTTAAAGCCCTTGCGATGGGAGCTCGCCCTCCTCCTATGCACCCAGACAGGAAGACCCATCTGTTCTTCTGCCTCCCCCCAGTAATCCTCCATGGGAACCTCCGCGTCGGAGTCGGAAGACGTACCTGAGTCCTCATCTGAGTCGTCCTTCCTGGTGCGCTTCCGCTTCTCCGTCTTCTTCTTTGCTTTACCTCCGGCCTGAGCTGCCTCGCCCCCCGCCGGCACGCCGGGGTGCTCGGCCACCGGCCGAGTGCCAGCATCCTCCCGCGATGACACAGATCCCGCGACCATCAAAGGAGGCCCGGAATGGGCTTGTAAGGATTGGGATCTAAAGAGGTCTGAAACGGACTGAGCAGACATGAGGGGCGAAACTGTTGTGCGAACCTGGTTATGAGTGGCCTGGGGCACGCTAGCAGAGGCGGTCTGGAGGCCCTGAGTCATGGATTGGACCTGCTGAGCGGGCTGCAGGAAAGAAGCCGACGTGCCCTGCTGGGCCATCATATCCTGTTGTGAGCTTTGAAGCAAGGCAACCTGGGAGGGGTTAGTGTGAAGCGGGGCGGCCTGGATGCCCTGAGCCATGGTCTGGGCCTGTTGAGCGGGCTGCAAGAGAGAAGCGGACGTGCCCAGTTGGGCTTGCGCCACGGCCTGCCTCTGGTGAAGGCTCTGCTGAAGGATCTGTAGGGAAGTGGCCGATGTGCCCGGCTGAGAATCCATGTCCCGCTGAGAGTTAGTGGGCAGGGCCATAGATGTGCCAAGAACCCCACCCCCACTGGACTGCGAGCTAAGGAAAGAGAGAGAAGAGCTAGATAACTGACTGTTGCCCGGGGGGATTCGGGAACGCAGGTTTGGGTATTGCTAATACCGTTCTGGGCCCCTCTGTTCGTGGAGGCTAGGGATACACATAAAGGGGCAAGAGTGGAGCACAACGGTCCCAGCTGATTGCAAATATTCTGCAAATTGGACGCCACTTGGGCCAGGGCATCAGGATCAAAGGTGGGAGCAGAGCCAGGCGATGTGACGGCAGCATCCGCTGCTGTAGCAGAACCCTTAGAGGATTTGCTGCGCATCCTGCGTCCCGAAGACATGTTCACACTGGTAGGAATAACTCCCAAATAGAAAGATACTAATCACCTCCTGGTTGATCAACTAAAGGCAAATGATTAAGCAAGCCAAGCGGGGAAGGGGAAACGATCACCAAATGGCACCAAGGCGGGGAAAGGGGGAACGATCACAAACTGGCACACAAGTGTCCGAGACGAACCGGCTATGAACACTTAATGCGCTAATTGATCAAAAGATGCTAATTATTATTAATTAATTTATTGACCGAGGTTTAAACCAGAATTGAACCACTGAAGCTAATTACTCCCCGAATGGGTAATCTAATCTAGCTAAACCTGAATTCACTTGCTTCACAAGTACAATTTAACAATTCAACTTAAGGGACCTATCCCACGGTCAGGTCAATTCCCCGTGGGTTGAACCAGCAGCACTTAAGCACTAGATGGTAAGCAGTACTTAATATTGAGGCTTGGGGTGCCAGGAGAAGAGAGGCAGTGTTCCCGCCTCCGGCCGGATTTAAACGCGGGGAAGGCCCCGCCTCCCGGCCGGCCCAATTGGGCGGCCGGGGTGTGACGGAGGCGGGAACACCCCTCTCGCGAGAGGGCTGAGCTACAGCCCCTCGCGAGGGTGGAGTCGGGCCACGCCCACAACTCCACCTCCGTAAATGCGGAAGTGGTTTTGTGAATTTCATTCCTTCCTCCCACAGCTTTTCCCAATCTTCCATCATTATATTATGCCCAACATCCTTTGCCCAATGTATCATTACCGACTTTACCTCTTCATCTTTTAAATGCCACTCCAGGAATATCTTGTACATTTTTGACAACGATTTATAATTATTATCTAATATTTCTTTTTCAAATTGTGATCTTATTTCTCCAAATCCATTTTTCTTCATATCCTCTTTAAACATTTCATTTATCTGATAATAATGCAACCAGTCATTGACATAACTTTTCACCTCTTTATATGGCTTAAGTTTCCATCTGTCTCCAACGTTTTGTATCAATGTTGCATACATTACCCAATTTTTGCTCATGTTCACTTTCATCACACCCATAGCTTCCAATGGTGATAACCACCAAGGTGTTTTTCTTTCTAGAAGATTATATATATATATATATATATATATATATATATATATATATATATATATATATATATAAGAATTTTCTGAAACAACAAGGCATACACACCCACACAACAGAGAAAAAAGAAGAAAAAGAAAAAAGAACAATATAAAAACAAAAGCAAAATACAAAATACAAAAAATACCACAATACAAAAATTACAAAAAGAAAACAAAAATTCTAACTTATAAAACTTATCTCCAATCTAATGACTTCCTCGTTCCCTCCCCTTCTGCGATTCTTTACATCACTTCTGTAGTAAAGTCTAAATCTTATATAAATTCTACTCATTACTTAATATTCCCTTATTTTTCTATCTTTTACATCTTATCCTTTTATATTCTATCTAAATCTTCTCAAAAAATTAAAAATAAAATCCTTATTTCTAACTGTACTTATCTCTTGCCGTTATATTATCTACAACCTCTAATTTTTCTCCCTCACTTCCCTTATTTCTAATCTACTATACACTTATTCTTTAAATAAATTTTGAATTTCTTCCAATCTTCTTCCGCTGCTTCTTCACTCCGGTCCTGGAGATTTTTATATCTGTCCCATACTTCAAAGAGAGTCCTCTGGAAAATGTGGTTGTTAAACCCTTTATGTGCCTTTATCTTGTCGTAATATAGATAATATAGATAAGCGTGCCAACCAAATCTCACAGCCCAACTTATGGTAAGGCAGATAGTTTTCGCTCATGGGTTTGCATTTTTCTTTCAGATAAATCCAAACCTGGCATGGAGGCAGGGTGTAAGTGAGTGTCCATTTTTTAGTGCAAAAGGGGAACAAGTTCACATATTTGCTTAGTTATCAACCTATTTATATACTGCCAACTCGCATAAGCTATCAAGATCGTACGCAAAAGTATATACGAACACAAGAAAACACAAAAATATGATGAAACAATGCAAAATGATCATTTCAACTGCCCACTCAAGAAAGTTTAAATAGCCACATTTGCCGCTATTACCTATGTGGCAGATGGTGTGGTTTAAGTGGCGGCGGCAGCAGCGGCAAGTATGGTGGCAATGGTGGCAGTAGCAGAGCGGCACTTCCCGTTTTGCCTCAGGCAACAGAATGGGAGTACCGCCCCCTGGCTCACAGAGCCACTATCAGTCACTGTAGACCGTACGGAACTCAATGGGCCTGTGGTTTGACTCGGCATAAGACAGCTTCCTTTGTTCCCATGATCCACTGCAAAAGTTGACAGTATGTGGACCGTTTTGTAAGTGACGCCTACCTGACAGCCAGAATGTGTAAATTTGTCCTAAGAACGGTTCCAAAGAGTCACAAGATTAGGATCGCTGTATTTATTTAACCAAAGGCTAAGGCACGTTAATTATCGAAGGACCCACGGTTAAGGTTCTCAAGAAATGTTTCCCTTTCAATAAATGTCATTCATTGCTCATTTCCTATTGCTCTCAAATGCACTTGTTGAATAATGCAACAGCTTCTGGCCTCCGCTGTCATTTTTATTTTATTTTTTATTTTTTGCAAAGCATCGTATACAAAATGATGTCAAAAAATCTCACAGTGTTAAGTAGAAGGATGAGAGGAGCAAGACCAAATGTGAGCATATCCTGACAGAACTCAGCAGGGATCGCTACAGGAATTGCTACAAAGCATATTTCATTTGAAGCAATGAACTTTTAATAGGAATTTCATTTTACACATGAATGTACATTGCGTGATAATCCTGAGCTTGTATATTCATCAGCCAGAGTTCAGGATTAGAAGGTGAAGGTGAAGGAAGTAGAAATATATATATATATACACACAGTAGTTTCAAAAGTGCAAGAAAAGAATGCTATTAACTCAGTTTGGTTATATGAACATTATAATAATCATCATGGGGGGGAGGGGAAACACTTGCATCAACCCATTTCCCCCTCCCCCTCTGGGAATGAGAATATGCGCTCACAGACCTTTGAACCTGAGCAAAAGTATTTATTAAAAAGCCATGTCTCTTAGGATGGATGTCACAGAAATGTGTGATGGATTATTCAGTTGATTAAAGGGAGACCCAGCCACTGCACCATCTCTTACAATGTATCATGCTGGGCTTCAGACATGGTAGCTTGCACTGAATTCCTAAGTTCTTATCCAGGCTTACTCAGAACTAAGTTCCACTGTTCAGCTGGGTCTACTCCTTAGTAAAATGTTTCACAGGAACATCAGTGAAAGTAAATAACATTCCCTTTTTGCCCAAGGGAAGGAGGTGTGAAGCAACATGCTTCTTATAGGCTTGATTTTTGTCAGGAAAATCACCATGATGTACTAAATCAAGACTCATCCATATTGATTCAGCAATGTACAAGATATTCAGAAAAAGAAGAAGCGCGCATTGACTGTCCTTATCCCTGAATTTCAGACAATTGCTCAGCATAACTTGACTTTCTATATCTCCACTCTGCCTTTTAAAACGTGCAGCTGAATTTCAGCTCTCATAAAAAAAACTGCGTCAATAATTTTCTGTCATCTTTGCATCTCCACATCAAGGAATATCCTGAGATCCAAATCAATGTGATTTCATGAATAGCAAATTCAGATGAGAGCAATAGCCACCCGCCATATCTTGTCCTGAAATGAGCTTTTTTTTCTTTCTTTCTTTAGGAAAGTTGCAAAAATAAATAATATATAGGTTGTGAACAATATTCAGATAGGATACTCCAACCTTCCAAAGACCAGTATCATTTAGTGAATGGTTGATATTTAAGGAGGTATGCCTTTCTCTTATGAAAAGGTCTCTGACATTCTGAAAACGTATGGATTGTTAAACCACTCTGGGAATTGTACCTCTGGGAGGGGAATAAGGACTTCTTAACAACTCTCAGCACCCTTAACAAACCACAGCTCCCATTTTGGGGGGGGGACCATGGTTGTTTCAGGTAGTATCATAGTGCTTAAAATGTAAGGTGTCGGTTCCCCTTGATAGGAGAAAAAACTGAACATAGGTCAGAAGGGGCATGGAATTGACTGGCTGGGAAGGAAGGAAGGAAGGAAGGAAGGAAGGAAGGAAGGAAGGAAGGAAGGAAGGAAGGAAGAGACACAGCGATATATGAAAAAGTGTAGAAAGAACCATCTGATTGGCTGAAGAGGTCGCTTTATGACTGATTCCACCTGAGAGGCTATTTTTAAATGTCAGCCAGACCTAGTAGAGAGCTCTCTCTAGATGTCAAAGAAGAAATCCAATATTGCAATGTAGCTGAGATTGTGCACAAGGGTGTCCACGCAACCTCTGCCGCCATAAAAAAAACAAAGCCAAAAGGAGAGGGGTGGAAACATTCAAAAAACAGCCCAAAGAGCACTGACAACGAAATTGAACCAATGATGGGATTGTGTGGATGAAAGGTGGTGCTATGCAGAGCGGAAAGAGCTCTAGTGGTGGTGCTCCTCTGATACTCACGGAACAGAGAGCAATTGCCCTTGTAGGGACTTTATGGACAGAGTATGTAGGGCTGCTGTGGGGAATCCTTGGCCCTAATATGTTGCTGAACTGCAACTCCCATCAGCCCAAGCAAGCATGGCCAATGGCCAGAGATGCAGTCCAGCAACACCAGGAGCGCCAATGGTTCCTTTTACCTGCTGTACTGTGACTCCATTCAAAAGATTTCTCAGTCTACAACCTTTCTCACTTACCTCGCCTGTCATTATAAGCTGCATTGATACAGCATAATCTGCCTATACAGTACACAGCCCCCTTTTTAAAAAATGCAAAGATTACCGACAGTAGTCTCAGTTCTCAGCATCTCGTGCTGCAGGAAGCATAAAATCAGACCTTTTTTTAAACATGTGGCAGAATATACCTTAATCCATTTTAGGTTTAAGGATTACACGGCAAACCATGCATTGTAAAATAAAGTTGTTTAAAGAATGAGAATCTAAAGAACATGGTAAAACCCAAGCCCGCTTTTCATCCCTGCCTATTTCCCCTTTGAGCTTATTAAGTACAATTTATCATTCCACTTTTTTAAAACTTCTTTTGCTTGATAGGTTCCAATCAAATAAATGACTCATTTAAGCACTTTTTTTTAAAAAAAAAAAAGTACTGCAGTAAAATGCTTTGCTCTTTCCTGAAAATTCAGTTGTCCTTAGCTAGAAAATACAGTTGAAATGCTGGGGAAAGGGGCTATTGAATACAGCAAAGTTCATTTAACCAAATCTGAAAACATATGGCCTTACTTGATTGAAGTATATTTAAAATGCAGTGCATAGTTCCAGTGAGACTGGAATGAACTCTCACTTAATGCGCCAGATGTGTCCTAGATGAGGTTCTCAAAAACTCTCTTCCATTTTCTCCACAATTTCAGAAGTGTCTTGTGAAAAGTCAACTGAGAGCTTTCCCTCTATGCCCTGGAAGCTTATACAGGGCACATAAAGGGGATTTTTTGTTGTTGCTTCCCTAGAGCAAAGTCCTTTGGAGTTAGGGATGGAGAGAATTTCAATTCAGTTTGCATTTAGAGGCAACCCTAGCTAATTTGCACTTTCCAAAACAATGCTCCAACAGAAACACAGTCAGTCACCTTTCAAAACTTGCATTTCTCTGAATTTTGCGATGCAGTTCTCCAGCAAAGTGATGTGTACAAAAATGCATAAACATGGATAAAGTGTGCATGTAACTACATATGTTAGGAGACACTGGCATTAAGATGCTCGTGACTTGTTTTAACACTATTTGTATTGATTTTCAATGATACAACAAATGTAACATAAAATCAATACAAAAGGAATTCAGACGGACTAAGAACAGTAAATAAGGTGAAGCAAGATATCAAACATAAGAGAGCAAGAGCAGCAGAGGATGAATCTTCATGAGAACTTTTTTTAAAAAAAGGCCACAAACTGAGAGAAACTTATATTGAGAAATTACCCCATCCCTGTTCAGGGCTGGCTCAGTATAGTCTTCTCTTCTTCCAGATATATCAATCTGGGAATTCTTATACCTTAGGTATGTGAGATAGACATACAAAAGGAATTTAAAAGAATTCAAAAAGGATCTCTCCAAACTAGATGAGTGGACATTAAAATGGCAAATGCAGTTCAATGAAAACAAACGTAAAATGATGTGGTATGAGGTACCCTCCCCCGCAATTTCACATTTACTGTGTTGTAAACTCAGCTGCCAGTGACCGACCAGGAAAGGGATTTTAGGGTTATAACAGATAATTTCATGAAAATATCGACCCAGAGTTTGACTGCTTCATGTTGGGAATCATCAGGAAAGGGATTGAAAACTACCAAGATCACAACATATTTAGTTCCAATAGAGCTCTTGGTTAAAAATAAATAATTGAAAATGTGCAAAAGTACTTTGAGTGCAAAACATGTAGCAATAGGTATTTTTGTGACCTGAGTGAGTAAAAAAGAGTCAGCATGTGGGGTTGAACTAGGGCACATTTAAATCATTCTAGATTAGGGCTGCCATACGTCCAGAATTTCCCGGACATAGCCGGGATTCATCCGTTGAAAATGGTATCTGGGCAGATTTTTCCAAAAGCGGCTAAAAGGTCTGGGAAAACCTGGGTGTATGGTATCCTGATTTCCCTTTTTTAAAAAAGTATAAAACTTCAATTTTGCAAGTGGGGTGGGGGAAATATTCAACAACTTTTGTGTCCAGATTTTCACTTTTTGAAATATGGCCACACTATTGTAGATCTCAGCAGAGGATAAACGGAATGTGACAGCAACCATAACTCAGCCAAACTTGAGTGAGTCAGTCTGCTTCTGACAAGGGCATAACTCCTTATCTGAGCCCCTGTTGGGAGACCTCTCAGACCCACCACAGGGCCAGGCAACTCCTGGTGGGTGAGCCCCCAAGGAATCCTGCGGCCAGCACCACAGGTCACACAGCCAGGAAGAGCCTGCCTCTAAAAACACCCCTCAACTCCAAAGCCGACAATGTTACCAATTTGGCCACAGTCATTACCTACACCCTTACAGCCACTGCATGCAGTAGTTGAAAAAACCTGCATGACAGAGCCAATTTGAGGATGAACAACAACAAAAATCCTTCTCAGCCCCACACAGATAGGCACACTAAGATATGTACAACAGCCTAGAGTGGTCCAGGTCAGTGCCAGAAATCCAAGGAGCAGGAGAGAAAGCAGGCATGGGTTTAAATAGCCCTCTAAGCCACACACCCCAGATACATACCGCATCACACACCCTGCTGGCCACAAATGATGCTTCCAGCTGGCAGTTTTGTGCAAAAATGCACATACAGTGGTACCTCGGTTTAAGTACTCAATTGGTTCCGGTGTGCCATTCGCTCCCTGAAAAGTACTTAATCTGAGCGCCTCTTCCACGCATGCGCAAAGCGTCGATAGAGCGCTTCTGCGCATGCGCGTGCCATGGGACCTGGAAGTAAACACTTCCAGGTCCGTGGAGTACTTAAACTGAAAGTACTCAAACCGGAGCATTCTCAAACTGAGGTATGACTGTATTCCTGCAGGTTAATGCATACTGTAGATGAGAAGGAACAGTTTAGTGAGTGAATACATGTGAAAGTGACAAAGAGCAGAGATAGACCATTTTATCCACCGCTAGATCCATCACGATTATTGCAGCGATATCTTGCCACTTCAAATGTAATACAAGCCCGTGCATTGTAATACATGCCCTAGCAAACTTATGAAAGACGTCCCCCATGATTGATTTCTTTACACCATTTAGACTGCCAGTTGCATGCAAATAGGGTTTTGTTTGTCTCTTTGATAGGTCTTTCAGCCAGGAGGAAAAACTTGAAAAGTTTGTCAAAACTAGACCTGGAGATGAGAATAATGACGATAGAAAAGAAGGCATTACCATATCTGAACGCTAGATTTTCTAAGATGCTTTTGGGGCTAATCTCTGAAATCCTTCTTAGTCATTCTGAATAAGAGAAAACCTTTGCCCAAATATTTCAAGCAGTTGTTCCTTTAGATACATAATGACCGAAGCAGCGATTTAATAATATTCATACATTTCTTATTCACTGAGTGATGAGTGACAAACGGGGTGGGGTGGGGAGGAGAGAGGAACAGGGAACAAAAGGGTGGCCAACTCAGATTATATTCATTTTTCAGTGACTTGCAGCCAGAGAAGGGAGGGTAGGGGGACAGCAGATAAGGTGGATGAGAAACATTTTAAAAGCTGATTCCCTAACGTAAAAAAGAAATGTGTTTTAACATTCCATGATGGGTTTTCTCCTGACAGGAGGAAATACATTTGAGAAGTGGCCAAAAAAGAAGCACTGAAACTTAATCTTTCAACTGTTCTGATATTTCACTAGAGATTTTAGGCTTTGGTGCTTCAAACTTCTTGGGCTGTTTCTCCAAGCAGTGAATGCTAAAGCTATACATTTTGCCATCCCCAGCAAAAGCTGCACAAATGAATTTGAGAGCAGGGAGCAAAAGGAAGACTCTGAATTTACCAAATGTTTCTAGACCTGCACTCTAATCCAACTAGAGGCCATCTGTGCAGGGAGGCAAAGCTGCCATGGTCGCCATTTGGGGAATTAGGCATGAAATCACGATTCCCTAATCTACTCTGCACCAGCACATACCAGGGAGACTTGAGGATTTCTTTTCATCTACATTTTTAACTGACGCAATCTGGTTCACACTTCCAGGTCTAATACACAGATTGAAAAACAGTTGTCCTTCAACTTTCACAGATCTCTGAATTTTGCGATACATTTATTGGCTCAAAAATGCTGCCAAAATGTATATTTGGGAGTAAACTGTCTGCAAAAATGTGGATTTTTAGAACAAAATGCAGACACAAATGGGTGCCTGGAGAGAGAGAAACAAATTCAGAAAAAGAAAAAGGGATTCCTAAAGAAATATATTCAAAGTCCTGCAAATTTTCATTTTAAAAAATCACAAATAATGCAGACATGGGAAGAAACAGAATCATGTCCCTGGAAGGTAGTGTTTGGCTCAGCTCAATGTCCCTCTTATTTTGGGAAATATTTCAAGTCAATCAATCAGGGAACATGACAGGCTGCCAGAGTAGTGTTTTCCTTCCAAATACTGCTGTGATTTACTCCCATTGTGCCTCCCAACACCATGACATCTGTTGACTGGCATCATTTAGAGGGGCCCTGTGCTATATGGATTTGGGTCCCAAAGCCTAATAGCACCATTGCTTGTAAGAATTTGAGCAGGAATGCGGGCACAGTCAAGTAGTAATGGGAAGATGGACTGCAACAGTATGTAACTATGAAGACTTGAAGAGTAGCACCACCAGAAAACCAATTGCAGCATTCAATCCTTGATGCTAAAATGGTAAGTTCTAAGTGTCATCTTTTTTCTGATGCAGGAACCCTTCTTGCTTTCAGACTCACTTGCTATTTTCTTATCAGAGAAACTAAGCATACAGATCTCAGGTTATCCTAAGCAGTCACGAAATTAAAAAGACGCCTGCTTCTTGGGAGAAAAGCAATGACAAACCTAGACAACATCTTAAAAAGCAGAGACATCACCTTGCCAACAAAGGTCCATATAGTTAAAGCTATGGTTTTCCCAGTAGTGATGTATGGAAGTGAGAGCTGGACCATAAAGAAGGCTGATCGCCAAAGAATTGATGCTTTTGAATTATGGTGCTGGAGGAGACTCTTGAGAGTCCCATGGACTGCAAGAAGATCAAACCTATCCATTCTGAAGGAAATCAGTCCTGAGTGCTCACTGGAAGGACAGATCCTGAAGCTGAGGCTCCAATACTTTGGCCACCTCATGAGAAGAGAAGACTCCCTGGAAAAGACCCTGATGTTGGGAAAGATGGAGGGCACAAGGAGAAGGGGACGACAGAGGATGAGATGGCTGGACAGTGTTCTTGAAGCTACAAACATGAGTTTGACCAAACTGCAGGAGACACTGGAAGACAGGAGTGCCTGGCGTGCTCTGGTCCATGGGGTCACGAAGAGTCGGACACGACTAAATGACTAAACAACAACAACAAATGCCAAAGAGAGTGCCAAAACACTTGGACTAACTCTGCATCACAGAAATGCAGCTGACAGAGATTTCTTGAATAGTTTTACCACAAGGAGAGGTTTCTCGAAGGGGCTGGGGAAGAGACATGATGGCTCTAAGTCTGATGCTCTATTTTAGAGCACTTTCCACCAATTTGATCCACCAATTTCATGACCGCAGATGTGCTTTACGGTTCAGTGGGGCACTGATATAATAGTCGAACTTGGTGGAAAGGTCAAGGGGGCCTTTGCACAGTTACATCTCTGTCATTCAGCCACTATCAGATGTCATTCAGACAGGAGATTTTTTCCAAGAATTACTGTAGCATACATAACTAGAATCCTAAACTTAATATAACAGAGAGTCAAAGAAAAAGTGAGAATCACAGAGAAAGAGAGAATACATTTTTTAAAAAAAACACGAAAACAAACCAACATTTGAAAACAAGCTGTCAGACTTCACATTTCTCAGCAGGATTAGGTGTTAACAGCAACATTTGGGAAACATAAAAACACAAAATATTTCAACTTTAAAAAATGTTCTGAACATGCACACCTAGGTTTTTCATTTTTTATGCATAGAGCATTATGTCTCTTTCAACCACTGTATATTGTCTTTTGCATCCTTTCCAAAGCTGGCCAAGTGCTAACTAGGCTTTGGGAAGCAGACAGGAGGACTCTAGGACCCTATCAAAGCTTTCATGTCTTCTTCCCAAATCCCACTGTTTCCTAGGCTTTGGGAATGAATTGGGAAGTGGGCCCCTTGGCTCCAGCACCCTGTGCGAGGGAACCAGCCATGCTGTCCTAAATCTGCCTCTGCTATCACCATCAGTGACAATAGTAGTGGTGGCAGCAGCAGCAACAGAAAGGGAAGTGAAGGAGATAAGTTGCTTCTACCCTTCATCTCACTACTTCTGCCACCGTCACCGCTCACTACAAGCAGGAAGGAGAATGGGAGAAAGATGTGAGATGGGAAGCAGCAGCATAGCAAGATGGCTGCTTTTGAGCTGTCACAGCCTGGTCTGCCTGGTCCTCTGCAGCTTGCCTAGGCTGCCCACTGTTTGCTCCATCCTGCCTACCTGGGCTGCCTGCCAGCTGTTATTTTTTTGCCATGAAAACTGCAGCATGACAACAACCTTACAATCTTATTATATACCCAGACATAGTGTACTCTTACTAAGAGGTTAGAAAAGTTGTTAAATAAATAAATAAAATCTGTCTTCTTTGGGAAGAGATTTTCCATAGCAGATTCAAGATAGGAAGGCAGAGTTTCACAAATAACAGGGAAATGTAGCTTCAAAAAAACAAAAACAAAAAAAACATTATTTCATCTACCACATTTTGTAGTGGTAGCATCACAATGAGGAATAATTGCAAGTGGAGTAGCTTGGTGTCTGTGCACATATGAATGCATTCTTCTAACATGGATGCCTAAAATAGGTGTTTTTTTCTCCCTCAGCATACAGTATATTTCTATGTGTAATACATGGGTATAATATGCATGAGGATAGAGCTCCATTAATCGGGAGACTTAATCAGGGTTGCCTGCTAGTTTCTACCAGTGGGAATCAGGCACATCATATTTTAAACATATATTTTGTGATTGCATATGCAAGGTGGTTTGTAATACACTTGCTATTAAACTGCCAAAATTAGGTTTGGGGCTTTGAGCCACACGGTAATTCAGTGGTATTACTCACCCATGAAATGGCTGCCTTGCATTTGCTTGTAACTGACCAATCTGCAATTGAGGGGGGGGGGATTTTCCAATAAGAGAAGAAGCATGACTGCATTAATATGAATATTATACACAATGTGCAGCCTTGAGATTAAAAGTTCCTTGCTAGAGTAAAGCAAACTTATTTGTTACTACTCAACATTTAGTTGTTTTATAATCTAGTATTGATCATTTCTCATGCAAACTACCTACGGTTCACTATTGTAGCTGCATATTCATTGTTAATTTGGTTATTTACTTGTGAGAATTAAAATTCAAGAAAAAGCCATTACATCCCTTCCCCTCCTTACATATCAGAGAACATGAAATTAGTACATGCAGTGAAAGTCTGTGATAACAGCTAGTCTAGCACATATGATTCTGGCTCACTGTATTGGCTCCAGAAAGCAAGAAACTTGCACAGATATATCCCCGCCCCCATCCCCTTATCTGTGTACACTTTAGACTGTACCAAGAGTGGGAGTCTGCGATAACAGAGTGAAAGCTTCCATCCCTTTTGCAGCATTTGCAAACTCCTTTCTTCTGAAATATGGATCTGGGCAAGGAGGATATGAATGCTAAGAAGAACTTGCAGTCACATAGAGCCTCGCCTTAGCTTTATATAAATATATAAAGAGCCAGTGCACACTGATAAGGAAGAGAGTGTGTGTGGAAAGAGGGAGTTAATAATTTAGAGACACTCCCTTACAAGCAGCACTGTAAATATTCAGTGAGCAGTAATTTGATGATATGCCCTAAATTCACAGCTGCCTTCGAGGCATGGGAAGTCAAGACTTACAGCATTTTTTAAGTTACAGGTAGGTAGCTGTGTTGGTCTGACGTAGTCGAAACAAAAAATAAAAAAAATCCTTCCAGTAGCACCTTAGAGACCAACTAAGTTTGTCATAGGTATGAGCTATCGTGTGCATGCACACTTCTTCAGGTACACTGAAACAGAAGTCACCAGACCCTTATGTATAGTCAGAGGGTGGGGAGGGGTATTACTCAGAAGGGTGGTGGGAATGGGTGGATTGGCTGATAGGAGTGGTAAACCTGTTGACGACTGTTAACGACTGCAATTGGTCTTGCGGGAAAAAGCAAGGGGTGAGATGGCTAAAGAAAGATTTATCATGTATAATGAGATAAGAATCCAATGTCCTTATTCAGACCAGGTCTCTCCATGGTTTTAAGCTTGGTAATGAGTTGCAATTCAGCAACTTCTCTTTCCAGTCTGTTTCTGAAATTTTTCTGTAATAAGACAGCTACTTTCCGGGTCATTTCAGCCCTGTTGCAGACAAAAGAATATATAAGGGAGACACTGCCAGAGACAGGTGGAGGAGACTTTATATAGAAAAGAATATCCTAGCTCTGGGCCATGATGGTTTCTCCACCTTCAGTAAATTCTTACTTTAGTATTAGTGTTTTGCCAATAGCAATAAGTTTTTGAATCAGCCCTCCTGTCTCCAGAGTGCTGGTGGAGCACACAGTAATCAACACACCAAATATCCATATAAAACGTACTAGCCGGCCACCTGCTGGATTTAAATTTCAAGTTGAATTGTCCTAAGAATTCTGTAACAGGTCTGAAACGTAACAGCTGCTTGAAAGGGCCGTAGATATATGCACTCATCCCTTTGACTGAGTTTGCAGGGTGACTTAAAAAAACAAAATTTGCAAAGGAATCTCCCAAAGGACATGAGACAGATAGCATACACAATAAGTGTATTTCTGCCCTGGGGCCTTGTGATTGCAGAATTCTGTCTGTGTCTCATAAAGCCTAGGTAGGCAGTTCAAGCAGGAAAATGATCAATGATACTGTTTTGAGGGGTGCTGGTAGTAATTCTTTACCTAGTATGCACAGATGCATCGTAAGTGTGTGACAGTAGTTCAGCCTCTTCAAGTTCCCAGTTGATCCCATGCTGTTGGTCATCTACAGTCTTAAACTGTAGGGGCTGTTGCTGTCCCAGCTTCAATTTATTGCACACAAAATGGATGCACTCTGAAAACCATTGCACTGGGCTTGAGTAAACCGTATTAAATCGTCACGCTCTGAATAATATATTTCTAAATAATGACTTGGATCCAGAGATATTTTGTGTTGGTGAAAAATTACTTGCCATTCCAGAGGCTCCCTTGATCTTGGCAGTGAGTTGAAGGGCACAGGTGGCTGCAATGGTGGTCAGAGAAACCCCATTGTGCAAGTGGAACCTCACTTGCCTATCTCTGGTTCTGAACAAATATTTATTTTCCAATGCAAAAGGCTGACTTGTTTTATTGATTGTATGAAAATGATACATCGTTGGTATCTAACACCGAGTAAACTGGCAAAAATGTAGAAATCTAAATCAAACAAGTATTGGAAATGTAAAGAGAAAGAAGGTTCTTTTCATCATATGTGGTCTTGTAGTAAGGTTAAAGCTTACTGGGAAATGATATACAATGAATTGAAAAGGATGTTCAAAATAACTTTTATTTTATTTATTAATTAAAAAAAAACATTTTAAAAGCTCTTTTTTTGGAATTACAGGGACATAACTAACTAAATTGTATAGAAATTTATTTATGTACAGTATGCTACTACAGGAGCAAGAATGCTACTTGCCCAAAAGTGGAAAGAAGCAGAAGTTCCAGCAAAGGAAGAATGGATACAAAAACTTATGGAATATGCAGAAATGGTGAAACTTACTGGAAAAATAAGAAACCAAACAACAAACTTTTTATAAAAGAATGGAATGGTTTATTGAGTACTTACAGATAAATTGCAAACAGATAAAAACATTAGCAGGATTTTTGTAATAACCTGCAGTTTCATAAGAGTATATATTTAAAGTAGATAATTAACTGAGCAAATTAAATGAATTTGCATATGCAGAAGATATTTAAAAATAAATTTAAGGAAACGCAGAAAGAGAGGGAAGGAAGTCAAACTTTGAAATGTTAAATTGATTGTAAAACTAATGAAATGTAGAAACCTGAAAAGCATAAATAAAAGCTTTTTTAAAAAAAGATTGTATGTCTTCAAGATATAACATAAGGTTCCGTGCTTAGCCAAACGTCCTATTTTGCCCTGTTTTTGAATTGTTGGTATATAGAAATCTCTCCAAAACCTAACAGAGCTAAGGTGTGGAAATGGAGATTGGAAAGATAATAGCCACAATTTAATATAATGTTTCTCTTGGAGTAGATCCTGGCCACCTGTCAGTTTAAGAAATCACCATCAACTCTGCAATATCCTTTCTGAGGGGAGGCAAGCGTTCAAGTGGGAAGAGTGCTGTTTCGCTCAGGTCCTGCTCGCAGCCCTCCCATATGGATCTGGTTGACTACTTTGAGAACAGGATGCTGGGTTAGGTGGACTTTTGAGCCTGCTGGGCTCCTCTTATCTTCTTACTATTCAGCAACGCCCCATGGCCAAAATCCTCCTACATGTTTCATAGCTTTAGTTCATAACTGCTACGAAAGCTTTACAATTTGAACGTTTGTTGAATTTCATTGCTTCTTGTTGATTCTGGTTTGGGGATTAAAGCTTAAAGCAGGCATCCCCAAACTGCGGCCCTCCAGATGTTTTGGCCTACAACTCCCATGATCCCTAGCTTAACAGGACCAGTGGTTGGGGATGATGGGAATTGTAGTCCAAAACATCTGGAGGGCCAAAGTGTGGGGATGCCTGGCTTAAAGTCATTCTTTTTCGGGTGACAACCCCACAGATTAATAATGGATAGCATAAAAAGGGTAAAGGGACCCCTGACCATTAGGTCCAGTCGTGACCGACTCTGGGGTTGCGCGCTCATCTCGCATTATTGGCCGAGGGAGCCGGCGTATAGCTTCCAGGTCATGTGGCCAGCATGACAAAGCCGCTTCTGGCAAACCAGAGCAGCACATGGAAACGCCGTTTACCTTCCCGCTGTAGCGGTTCCTATTTATCTACTTGCATTTTGACGTGCTTTCAAACTGCTAGGTTGGCAGGAGCTGGGACCAAGCAACGGGAGCTCACCCCGTCACAGGGATTCGAACCGCCGACCTTCTGATCAGCAAGCCCTAGGCTCAGTGGTTTAACCACAGCGCCACCTGGGTCCCTATGGATAGCATAGGGAAGAGAAATTTGTTATCCTTATTTATCAGCTAATACCCTGCCTCAAATGGATGTGGTGTCATATCACTAAACAGCAAACTACCCTACCAATCAACTGTTGTAGTGTGTGTGTGTGTGTGTGTGTGTGTGTGAGAGAGAGAGAGAGAGAGAGAGAGAGAGAGAGAGAGAGAGAGAGAGAGAGAGAGAGAGAGGAGTTACTTTCATATACAGTGATGTGATGGATACTGGTGGGGGGGTTGCTTAAACTCTAGGGGGGGAACTCCAGCCGACTGTGCAGATTAGGTCTATGCCAAGGAAATGCAGCTTTCAGGATAGAACATGTGGAAATCTCAAGATTTACTTTTCTACTATAACATGAAACTATAACCTGCCTTGACCTTAAAAATAGTATGGAGGAAGGGAATGACTTGGGAGACTCAAGGAACATTCTTTTTGGGGGAGGGGAGCTGCACACAGTATTGTGAAGTCAGCTGCCAAGCCAGATGCAAGGCAACAATTTGCAGTGTTCTCGAAGCTACGAGCATGAGTCTGACCAAGCTGCGGGAGGCGGTGGAGGACAGGAGTGCCTGGCGTGCTATGGTCCATGGGGTCACGAAGAGTCGGACATGACTAAACGACTAAACAACAACAACAACAACAATTCACAGCTAGATATCTTGGAAAGCTGGAAGGAGGAAACACATAGCCACTTAAAAACAACCTGCAGACTGAAGTAAACATGCCAAACTCCACGCTGATTAATACTAAACTAAGTCCACTGAAAGAGTGAGCAAGGGGATGGTTGGGAGTAGGAAACAGCAAGTACTAATGGAGGCTCGGAATCCAGCAGGATAGCAAGTACGGCAGGCCCTCCAGATGTTTTGGACTACAATTCCCATCATCCCTGACCACTGGTCCTGTTAGCTAGAGATCATGGGAGTTTTAGGCCAAAACATCTGGAGGGCCACAGTTTGGGGGGTGCCTGAAGTACGGTATATTTCCTATGTATGATCCAGATGCTGCAAAATTACAAACGATTTCAGAGATACATATATTAGTGGCATGCAAGGAACATTGTTTCAGTTTGTTATTCCATTAGTTTTTCTTATAAAGGTCGTCTTTCGTTTTGTTCTTCACTTTTTAGGCATTTTTCCTGGGCTTTTTATTGATTCTGCAGGTACTTTTGCTAACAGCTGCACAGCTGATTTCTGTGACTGTTCCTGATCGCCACAACGCAACCCCCCTCCAATGCTCCAAACTTTGCTTCATTCCAGAGAATTCTATAGTTGCAGACCCCAATAGTGGCTGGACTTTTTTTGTAGTGGGTACCATCCCCCCCCCTCCAAAAATCTGAACGATTGTTAACAGATGAGTTCCTTATATTTTATAGCAATGGGTCAATGAAAGAGGAGGTGGGAAAGGGTGTGGTATGTGTTATTAAAAAAATGAAATCTTCAATAACACGTTAGTTTAAACTATCTTGTCATTTGACAGCAGCTTCTCTCTAGTCCCAACTCTCCTGCCGAAACCTCAAATGGTATCCCTCATGGAGTAAATATAAAATGAAAGGGGGTGGTTGTCTGAGAGCACCTGTAAGTTAAATGTCTCAGCAGCATGCAAATAGTTAATTAACCGATCCAATGCGGCACTGCATCTGCGAAAGCCCTCGTGTGTCCTCGTAGCTCTGTGTTTGCACAGCTGGCAAATTTAAAGCAGCAATTACCAGTCCATTTCAGAAAGTTTGGGGGACTCTAAACAGCTTTCAAGAAGAAATATTAATTAGAACAAGTATGATTCAAATGTCTTATAGGGCTCTGAGGTACTAATGAACTTAATTATGAGCAATAATCGGGTCTAGACATTGAAAACAGTGGATTAGATATCATGGAATAAGGAGTCTATTTGGTGTCACTTCTTTAAGGTCATTTATCCTCTTGATGCCACAAATTTAATTTCATTTCTTATTAACACCATCTTGAAGCATGGGTGCTTTTTAGAGGTATCAGATCAATTTTCTTGAAAGCCTACAATGGGGATGGGGAGTGTGTAGCCCCTCCAGATGTTTCTAGACTACAACTCCCATCATTCCTAGCCATTGGCCATGCTGGCAGGGGCCGGTGGGAGTTGTAGCTGCTGTTTTTCTGGAAATTGCACCCCACTCAACCCAGCTTATCTTCAGTTCCAAATTTTGCATGCAAGCCTAGATGCTTTGCTCTGGTTTTGAGCATCTCACATTTTATTAAAGAAACTTAATGAAAAGCAATAAAACTGCCTGATGGAAGACTATCATTTTTAATCAAATGCAAAAGAAATTGCCAAAGGTGCATACAAAAACTATAAAAATCAATAGCCAGCAGGCACTCAAAGATTTTAATAAGGGTTTTTTTCCCCTTCTGTAGCCTTCAAAAGGAGATTTCAACAGCACTTCACTGTTATGGTCATGCTGTTTAATGTTTACCTTTGAATAAAGCTTTAGTAGAGAGGAAATATAGATTCCACCCTCACCCGCACCCACCCCTGTCTACTGTGAAAGTTATTATTATACACAGATGCTAGGGCTTGAGAACGTGGGCTTCATAATCTGCATTATGAACACAGCAAACAGCAAGGCGGAAACATGTGGGTGAAACTCTACAATATTGCAAACAGAATAACTTCAATAGGCCTTTGAGTCCGCTTAAAAGCAATGAAATAGGTGAGAAATGAGTGTTAATGAATGACAAATTACATATACTCCAGCACACCTATGTTGTTATGTGCAGCATTGCTTCCTTTTTAAGGAACAGCATGAATATTAATTTACACTAATTGCTTCTTTTTAAATAGGGGGAGTGTTTTAATAGTAATGACTCAATCATTTGCATACATGCGGCCAGTGTGGTGTAGTGGTTAAGAGCAGTAGACTCGTAATCTGGGGAACCGGGTTCATGTCTCCGCTCCTCCACATGCAGCTGCTGGGTGACCTTGGGCTAGTCACACTTCTTTGAAGTCTCTAACCCCACTCACCTCACAGAGTGTTTGTTGTGGGGGAGGAAGGGAAAGGAGAATGTTAGCCACTTTGAGACTCCTTCGGGTAGTGATAAAGCGGGATATCAAATCCAAACTCCACCTCCTCCTCCTCCTCCTCCTCCTCCTCCTCCTCCTCCTCCTCCTCCGCTTCCTCCTCCTCCTCCTCCTCTTCTTCTTCTTCTTCTTCTTCTTCTTCTTCTTCTTCTTCTTCTTCTTCTTCTTCTTCTTCTTCTTCTTCAATTACCACAAGGAGAGAACAACTTATTGAACCCATGCTTAGATTTGTGTGCACTGCAGGATACTATGGGGGGTCACCAGGTAGGTTTCGGTAAATTGGTGTTGCTCAGCCTACGCTAGCGTCTGAAGTGCGCAGCTCAGTCCTACATTTTTCTTTCCATCGCAGAGCCAGCTTCAATGTACTGCAAGAACTAACCCAAGCATACATTTCCACCACTTCTAAAATAACCTAAGCACCAAACTAGACAGGATGTCAGGGGATCCATGTTAAAAGTTGTTGCAATTATTAATTTCATTTAATTCCATTTCATTTATAGACCACTTCATAGCATAAAGTCATTAAAGTTGTGTACAAGTTCTTGAGGGTTGGTGGGCAGGGAGTCCTGAATTGGATCAGGGCTACAGTACTGAAGGGAACAGAGTTTAAGGGTTTAATCATATGCACACTTTCCTGGGAGTAAGTTGCAGGAAAGGTACACAGAGGTACTTTTACTTCTGGGCAAACATTCATAGAACTCTGCTGTAAAAAAAAAAATCCCCCATATTATTTTTCCTATCTAAATTCCTACTCCTAACTTCTATAGGCACCTGCATGCCTTTCTTTGTGGGGAAAACAACATTTTATGCTGGGGGGGGGCAGGATTTAGACCAGGAAAATGGCATGAGGAAGGGGGAGAGTTAGCACCAGATGAGTAGCTTTGCCCATCAGATGTCTAGACATTCATTGAAGATACATAATAAATTAGGGACGGGACAGGAGAGGCTGCAATTCAATGACCAAATGCAGTCAGCTGAGGGAGGAAAACAGAAACCTCAATACACCAAAACAGACTAATTAAAAACTGAATTGTATAAAATGTGTTATCTTCCTTTCTAGTCATACAGAGAAAAGGGCAAATTAGTCACAGTTACACAAAGAAAACCACTTCTGTGTTAAACAGTTGAGAACAGTTTATAAAGTTGGCATCGGATTATTGCTAAATAGGACCAAACAAAAATTGCTTCTCCGATTTCTCCATGTTATTTGTCATTTTGCCAAATTCTCCCCTGAGAAATTTTGACTCACTTGATATGAAGCCCTATTGCCATTACCTCATATAGGTGGGTGAGGGAAATGATGGGTTAAGAGAGGAAGAGTGGAAGGAGCAGGAGCCAAGCCCATTGCTTTCTTCAACAATTTGAAAATATGATAAGGTAGGGTTGCCATATTTCAAAAAGTCAAAATCCAAACATAAAAGTTGTTGAGATTTTCAAGAAGAAGAAGAAGAGAGCTATTTTTGTGCTATTTTGAAGGAAATTTGCCAAAAACTACACTTCCGACATGTGTTGACATACGTCCAGATTTTTCCGAACATTTAAGTGATTTCTGCCCGGACACGGCTTCCAATGGGCAAATCTGGGAAATTCCGGACGTATCACAACCCTATATTTAGCACTGTTAAAGCAGGATTGACTGTTTGGGCCCCCATTTCATGGGTGGTGAAATTGGGGAGGCCATCTTGCCAAACTCTTCCACTAATTCAGGAAGAATTAAAAAAGAGAAAATACTCAAAATGTTTGACAGAAAGTTCTTCTCTGGAAGAATTTCACCTCACATCTGTTGCTTAATGAGAGTTGGCTGTTAAAGCCAAATGAATACCTCTACCCATATGATTCTATGATTGCTGTCAAGTTCAATGACAGTCTAAGGCAAGGGTTACACATAGTTTTGCCTGCTTATTGCCTATGGCAATAAGGAACTGATGGTTTCTGATGAAGGGCCAGAGCCTGCCTAGCATTCCGCTCCTGGTGTGCAATGAATAATTTGGGCTCAAAATGTACAGGCCTTAGAAACAGACATCCTACCTGTAAGGGTGACTCCCTATAGGGAGCCAACCCCCATCATCCTGACGTCCACCTCGTCAAGTACAGAGAGCACCAGTGGTTCTGAAGCAGCCAGAGGGGGAGGGAGAGACTCGGAGGAGGAGAGAAATCAGAGGGAGGAACAATGGGAAAACTTGGGGGGGCGGAGGGATGCAGGCAGATGCTCAGGGATGTTGGAGAGCCAGGGCACCAACCGCTCAGGGAGGAGGCTGAAAGGGCATCACTTCTTCCCGCGCAAGAAGTAAGGAGAGCGCTGCAACGCAAGTCAAGGGGGCGGCATTTTGGGGTGCCCGACTACTTTGCTGGCGTAGGAATGCCATTGCCGGATTCTGATTCGGGATGAGAGGTCATGTTTTAAGCTATCCCTACACTATAAATAAATAGCACAATAAACGTCTTTGAAGACAAACTGGACTCAGGCGGAGTTACTCTAGAATAGCCACGATGACCCCTCTGACACTACCGTTCTCACAATAGCAGAGCTTGGAGACACTGAATGAAGATGAAGATCTTGGAACATTCAGGACAGATAAAATAAAGTAAATAAAATAAACACAACACATAGTTAAACTATGGGATTTGCTCCAATTTGGATGCTTTTAGAAGAGGGTCAGACAAATCCATGGAGGAGAAGTCTATCAGTGGCTATGCTCTGCCTTCATGGACTGTGGAGACAGTATGCATCTGAATAACAGCTACCGGACCTCAGAAGGTGAGGATGCTTTGTGCTCAGATCTTGCTTATAGGCTGGCCATGGGCATTTGGCTGGTCACTGTGAGAACACAGTGCTGGACTATGTGGGCCACCGGCCTTCTCCTGCAGGGCTATTCTTATGTTCCCATATAGAAAACGTTCTGGCAACTGCTTTCAAATACTAATCTGTTATTAGTTCTACTTCATGTCCCGATGGTAGCTTACAGCCTAGAACAGGCATGTCAAACCTGCGGCCCTCCAGATGTTTTGGCCTACAACTCCCATGATCCCTAGCTAGCAGGACCAGTGGTTGGGGAAGATGGGAATTGTAGTCCTAAACATCTGGAGGGCCACAGGTTTGACAGGCCTGGCCTAGAAACTCTTACGTTGTTGTTTAAAGTCACCAGAATCACTCTTCTTCTTTTAATGACACAGAGTGGGGACCGAATTCCCTATTACATGGGGAATCCAGCTGAAGTGGGGGAATTGAAGGCAACTGCAGAAGGAGGGGGTCACTATTGTGTCTCCACCTCAGAGATAGAGGCCCTCCAATTGTTGCTGGAGTCAAGCTCCAATCAGCCCCAGCCAGCTGGGCCAAAGGATTACCTCTGCTGTATCGCCAGCTCTGGGTGAGGATTTTGCACTGGAGAATCAGTGTGATGAGAGGGAATTTTATCACCTCTTCCTATGCTGTGAGAGCAATGAATTGTCTCATCTACATGCCTGCTTTAAAAAGGCGGGGGGCGGGGCGGAAATACTACTATGTAACATGGGTCTTCACCTAGAGTTGACTCAGATTTTTATTTTTATTTTTGCTAGCTTTTAACTTCCTGAATACTTCCCTAAATATAGGGGTTTTAAAAAATAAAAAATGCAATCATTAAAAGTTAATAATCTAAAAACTGCTACAGATCCATAAACTTTAGAGCAGGCATCCCCAAACTTCAGCCCTCCAGATGTTTTGGACTACAATTCCCATCTTCCCCAACCACTGGTCCTGTTAGCTAGGGATCATGGGAGTTGTAGGCCAAAACATCTGGAGGGCCACAGTTTGGGGGATGCCTGAAGTACGGTATATTTCCTATGTATGATCCAGATGTTGCAAAATTGCAAGCAGTTTGGGGATGCCTGCTTTAGAGCATTTAAGAAGCAAGCACTATCACCCACTGGATGAAATATCTGAAGAAGTGTGCATGCACACGAAAGCTCATACCAATGACAAACTTAGTTGGCCTCTAAGGTGCTGCTGGAAGGAATTTTTTTATTTTGTGTCGACTATCATCCACTGAGGGACCCAGGTGGCACTGTGGTTAAACCACTGAGCCTAGGGCTTGCTGATCAGAAGGTCAGCGGTTCGAATCCCTGTGACGGGGTGAGCTCCCGTTGCTCGGTCCCAGCTCCTGCCAACCTAGCAGTTCGAAAGCACGTCAAAATGCAAGTAGATAAATAGGAACCGCTACAGCGGGAAGGTAAACGGCGTTTCCATGTGCTGCTCTGGTTTGCCAGAAGCGGCTTTGTCATGCTGGCCACATGACCTGGAAGCTATACGCCGGCTCCCTCGGCCAATAATGCGAGATGAGCGCGCAACCCCAGAGTCGGTCACGACTGGACCTAATGGTCAGGGGTCCCATTACCTTTTTATCATCCACTGAATATGAAAATGAAAGTAGAGCTCAGCTTTTAAATCATATTTTGCATGCAACACATAATTTGTGCTTTTGTGATCAGATTCAAAAAGTAACACCACTGTCGGGAGAGTGTTAGGGGGTCTTCTTTAGACGGGGAAGCTTGCATGTCTCTACCAACATAGTCACCCCTATAAAAGCTGATCTGCATGCAGAGGGGTTGTTTTTCCCCATTCTGCACTCTGAGCAAGTGAATCCTGGTGCATGCAGTATTACTCTTTATAGCGGACTTGGACAGCTTCTGTATGGGGATGGATTGGTCAGTAACTACAAGATCTAACAATAACGGCAAAACCAGATGTTTACAAGCTAAATTACACATGGAGCAATCAAGCCATAAGTTGCATAATTAAGGAAGCAACAACATAATACTGCCATCTCATGGCAAAATCGTATGGTGGTTTTGCTCAAATCTATAAACAGAGACTTTTTGCTGGCCACAAACCTGTTTTAGGATTTTCTCAAAACAACTTGGACTATAAATCTCGCTGTCTCCTTCCACAACACTACCCTCATCCGGCTTCCTTCTTCTTACAGCAAAGAACATGAGCATTTTATTTACCTATTGGTATGGATAATAGTTGTTGTTGTTTAGTCGTTTAGTCGTGTCCGACTCTTCGTGACCCCATGGACCATAGCACGCCAGGCACTCCTGTCTTGCACTGCCTCCCGCAGTTTGGTCAAACTCATGTTCGTAGCTTCGAGAACACTGTCCAACCATCTTGTCCTCTGTCGTCCCCTTCTCCTAGTGCCCTCAATCTTTCCCAACATCAGGGTCTTTTCCAAGGATTCTTCTCTTCTCATGAGGTGGCCAAAGTATTGGAGCCTCAGCTTCAGGATCTGTCCTTCCAGGGAGCACTCAGGGCTGATTTCCTTCAGAATGGATAGGTTTGATCTTCTTGCAGTCCATGGGACTCTCAATAGTCTCCTCCAGCACCATAATTCAAAAGCATCAATTCTTCGGCGATCAGCCTTCTTGATGGTCCAGCTCTCACTTCCATACATCACTACTGGGAAAACCATAGCTTTAACTATACGGACCTTTGTCGGCAAGGTGATGTCTCTGCTTTTTAAGATGCTGTCTAGGTTTGTCATTGCTTTTCTCCCAAGAAGCAGGCGTCTTTTAATTTCGTGACTGCTGTCACCATCGGCAGTGATCAAGGAGCCCAAGAAAGTAAAATCTCTCACTGCCTCCATTTCTTCCCCTTCTATTTGCCAGGAGGTGATGGGACCAGTGGCCATGATCTTGGTTTATAATGATCTTGGATAATAGTTACCTTCTTTATAAACACACACACCATGAAAGCCATTTTCTCCTACCTGTGAACTTTGCTATTCTATGCATACTGTCAGGGGATTGTTGTGGCTACTCCCAAGTAAAGACGCTCCAGTCCGCTCTGTCTTTAAGAGCTTTATTGTGCATACTATTTACAGTGCAGAAACATCAGAAAACATGACTGCCTAGTCGCTCTCAGAATCCAGCAATACCGCCTTCCGGTTTCTGGTCCAACATAAGAGCTTGGGGACCCCAAAATGCCCACCCTTCGCCTTACGTCTGGGTTACGTGCCTCAAATCGGGCGCCGGAAGGGGCTGCGTCCCATCTCCCCTTTGTTGGCTGGGACGTTGCTGTGACTCCGCTGCGTCTTGGAGCCCTCCCTCCATACCGCTCCCTCCTGACCCGCTGCTGACGCTATCGCTGGGTGAAGTGCTGGTCAGGATGACTGGGGGAGGCTCCTTGTAAGGAGTCCCCCTGACACATACTATGCATGTTTCCTAAAAAGTCAGCCCTGTTGGGTAGCTCCCAGACAAGTGAGTATAGAACTGCAGCCTTTAGGATTCTACACAGAGGCAGTTCACTGCATTTCATTGATTTATAATAATGTAACATTATCTGCATCAGGAATCAAGTGTGCCGTATTGCCATAGCATTCTTAAAGAACACCTCTTTTTGTGTTTTAACCCTAAATGGGCCCATGTCTTAGGACTTTCCTCTTCCCGTAAAAGCCTGAAAAAAGCAGCCATGGTTGGTAAGGCTGCTGAACTTTATACTGTTATGAGTTTGTGGGTGCAGAGGAAGTAGGCTCTATGTGAGATCCTTCTAACCCCTGGATCTGGCAAGTGTTAAAATATAAGCCAGGCTAGCTTCCTATGTTGAAGTGATAGCCTGGGTGATGGGCCATTAAGGGAAACAAAGAAAACGGGCTCTGTGTGAGATAGCAAATGGGCTTGCGGTTAGTTAGAAGGATGGAGCAGAGTTTAGAGTTGGGTTGCAGTGATGTGACAAGCTGGACAGAGAATCAGAGCAACATTTGAGAGCAACGTCTGATTTCTGTTTGACTCCAAGGCTGGGAGGAACAAGACCCCTTTGGAACGTTAATGCTATGAACCCCTCCCGCATAGGCTCAGTTTGTGTATATATGTAAATAAACTATATTCACAGTCACCACTGTGTCTCAAATTTAAAAGGAAACACAATCCTGGGTAAGCACATGGAACCCCTGGAATCTTGTACTGCTTGGAGATCGGGGTGGTGCAAAACAATACTCACATGGCAGTCAGTATACGAATTAGTCCATCTTACAGAGCTTGATTGTATGATGAATAGAGCAACATTCTTCCCATGTAGCTCGTCTGTGGCTCAGAATGCTAAAAGAC
Source organism: Zootoca vivipara (assembly GCF_963506605.1). NCBI lineage: Eukaryota > Metazoa > Chordata > Lepidosauria > Squamata > Lacertidae > Zootoca > Zootoca vivipara. The sequence continues at coordinate 111,020,648 of NC_083276.1, read as the reverse complement.
ATTCTGCACATGAGCACTAAGTAGACCAGGTACTCGAGGCTAGTAAATCTGTAGAAGCCACATGTGCAAAATTAACCCTCATATTTAAAGGCTTGTTGTTTGCTGTGAAACTGCATGGACTGCAAAGCTAGCCACTTTGTAGGTAAACGCTTACAGTACTCTCCATGAAACTATCGTTGTTTCCTGTGAACCATGTGACTACCGTGTTTCTCATATTATAAGACACGTCTTATATTTATTTTTTCCTCAAAAAAACACACTATGGCTTATTTTCAAGGGGTGTCTTATTTTTTTCCTCCTCCTGCCGCGGCCAGCATTGCTGCTGTGCCTATCACTATGTCTTATTTTCAGGGTATGGCTTATATTCCTTGAATGCTTAAACATCCTGCTATGGCTTATTTTATGGGTATGTCTTAAAATATGAGAAACAGGGTAGACCACCTGACCAACCAGCATTGGTGAGCATCTTCTCTGTTTGTGTTTTTGTTGTGGAGCAAACATGTTACATTGTTGTTGTTCCACATCTAAAGTCCTCTCTTCTTTCAGGGGAAATGGAATTTCCGAACACCTTCCCTTTGTTGGTATAAAAAGTTACAGGATATCAACAGAAAGTTACAGTATGTGCATTGACTGGAAATGGAGCAGTATTCTCAGCCTGAAACTTTTGCAGGTGAAAGCAGTCCTGAAGGCAGTATAACCACCTCCAAACCATCATGAACACAAACAATAAATAAAAAACACATCTGGAGGGGCTGCAACATTGGATATGATCAAGTAAGTGCTGTTGTGGAATAATTGTGTGTGATATATTTAGTGAAAAGCAATAAATGTGCTATATGTCCTCATTCCATGAGCGAGATACATTGCAGTGAAGGGTGCTGGGGGAATTAAGTACAGCAATGATTACATCGGTTCAGTACTGAAGATTCTGAATCCAGAGGGAGCACCGTAGAAAGGCATCCAGGAGGGCAAAGTAGTCAGTCAGAAATCTGTTTGGGAAATCTGTCACAGCAACAACAGACTTTCCAACCAGCAAGCACAGCAGTCGACAATGTAGGCAGCCAAGAGAGCAAATGAGGTCAGGAAAGAAACAGCCAACACAGACCAAAACACGGCTAGAAGAAATAATAATACATGAAACAGAACAACAGTGTTTAAAAAAACACTCAGGTCATGGCGAAAAGCTGGCTGGGGCTACTAAATGGAAATCGGAGGCCGATGCTTCGGCTCAGCTCAGTTCAAGCTACAAACAAACTATTTATGTGCAATTTTGAGATGGAGGCAATATTGATTGTGGGCTGTGATTCCCCCCACCCTGCTTTTCAGTAAGTTTTATTTGGGAACAAAAGCAGTGAAAACACCCAGTATCAGGGTCACTGAATCAAGAGCAGATTGCAAACATGTGGCAGGGGGTGGCATGGTGGGTCTGTGCTACTTACTTGACACACCTCTGCCAAGTTGATGCTGCATGCTGGGGTGGATAAGGGGAGAGGAGACACATTGCAAATGCAACCAGAGAGCCAATGCAGTGCTTCTGCCAGCATGTCTGCAGCACTCCAACCTAACCTCTCTTCCTCTCCATCCCAATATGCAGCTGTGGCTAGGCCAGAGGGAAGTCAGAGAAGTTTTACCGCCCCAGCTCCTGCAAACACAGCTCTCTGTAAAACCTATGGGCAGCAGGATATCCAGATTGTGTTGTCTCTAATGCTTCCCTCACCCACCTTAGACCACACCTGACAACTGCACATTGAAATGTCACAGTAGAATAGGGTTCTAGGTGTGTCGTGTCCAATGTACTTAGGCCCAATCCACACAGTCATCACCATTTCTGGAGCAACAATTGCATTGCTTGAGTCTTTATGCACCTCGGCATCCATTAGACCAGGCATCCCCAAACTGCGGCCCTCCAGATGTTTTGGCCTACAACTCCCATGATCCCTAGCTAATAGGACCAGTGGTGAGGGATGGTGGGAATTGTAGCCAAAACATCTGGAGGGCCGAAGTTTGGGGATGCCTGTATTAGACTGTGGCTCCATCACACAAACATAAAGCAGAACCAGGGATTTGGCATGTGGGCTAGGTGCTCAGGAATAGCATCCTGACCCTGCCACCACCATTGTTGCATCTTTCCCCTTTTGTGTCTTTCTTTATCTCTCTTTTTATTACAGTCACATATCCCAACAGTAATTGCATGTGGAAACCTTTATTTAAAGTAAGCTATGTTCTGGTAAGAAACAGAATTCTTTAGCTGTTTCTCCTGAGAAACTATCATATAACTCAGTGACAAAACACATTTTAGCGTGTAGTCCCAGGTTCAATCCCTGCCATCTCTACATCTCTCCAGTGATTGTCCTATGTCTAAAACCCTGGGGAGTTGGTGGCAGCCAGTACAGAAAATTCGGAGCCAGATAGACCTAGACTATGACAGCCTTCTATGTACCTATGTACCATGGAGCAAAAGAAGGAAATAGAGAATTTTACTATCTATCATTAGAGTTTTGATTGAAGTCAGCCTTCCCAATCTGGTGCCCTCCAAATGTTTTGAACTATAAGCCAGCACATCTAATGGGAATTCTGAAGACCAAACTATCTGGAGGGCACCAGGTTGGGGAAGGTACAGTGGGGAATATGCTGAGGAACTCAGGACAAACTGAGTTCTTCATGACAGAATCTCTCTCTCTCTCTCTCTCTCTCTCTCTCTCTCTCTCTCTCTCTCTCTCTCTTTTTCCCCACCCCACCCCACCCCGTTCAAAAAGCCTGTGCTGAATGAGTCCTAAATGCAAACAGGCCATTAAGAAAGACTGGCTGTGGTAAGCAACACAGTAATTATAAAAGCAACATGGATAAAAAGAACAGTATACATTCCACCAAGAGCTTTATGAAAGTATAATGCAACTATAAATCACACATTATTTTATATTTATTATTTCAAAGGGCTTTTAAAATAGATGACAATGGTTTTAATTGATGAAAGGCTGTTGTTTCAGAAACAACAAAATATGACTTTCTGTTTGGCTGATCTTTGTTCCTGACATTTGTCAGTAGTGAAGAATACCCTATGGAGAGACTGTTAAATATATGGCAATTTGTCTCTATTAACCTGATGGTATGAACCAGCTGATCAGTCTGTTAAATGCTTAGGCAAACAGCATAACTTCAATTGTTAACAGAAGTATTGCATCAACACTTCTCCCTTCCTACGGTTCTCTTTCCCTGTCCTTTTTGCACTCCCCCTTTTATTTATGACGGGTGTTCGGCAACCATATGAGTCACCTTGTATCTCTATCTGCAGCAGGCCTGTGCAGAGGGTGGGGGCAGCTGGGTACATTTGCCCTGGGCCCCGGAGGGCTAAACTGGATGGTGGGGCCCACCAGGGACTCGCTGCTTTTTTTCTTTGAGTTTATAACTTTATGCTAACAAGACTCCTACTCTGGGCCTCAGACAAGCTCTGCACTGGCCTGATATGTAGCATCCAGAAGCAGCCCAATTTCTTTTGGATCTATTCTATATCATTCTGATTTGATTCATTATTCAGGTCCAAATAATGAAAATCCAAAGATTTGTTTCATCCTTACTGCCTATAATGGAGGATCTAAAAAACATAGCTTTGTTTGCACAAAAGCGAATGAAATTTGCAGGCAAAGGAATTCCTGCAGAATAGATTAAGCCAGCAAAATTTTAGGCCTATCTTCTTCCATTTGTGGTATAAAAAGTTACAGGATACCAACAGAAAGTTACAGGACATGCATTGACTGGAAATGGAGCAGAATTCTCAGCCTGAAACTTTTGCAGGTGAAATATAGCTTTGTTTGCACAAAAGCGAATGAAATTTGCAGGCAAAGGAATTCCTGCAGAATAGATTAAGCCAGCAAAATTTTAGGCAGATCTATCCAGGAGTTTTCATGTAGGAAACATTTAATGTGTGTGTTTCTTAAGTCTCTTTTTTATTTTCTCCAAGAATTGGATGTAAATTGTTCTTGCGGTTGGCCCTTCTGAGAGGATAAAGCCTGCCAAATTTCAGAAAGATGAGAGCAAAAGTTCTTCCACCAGGACAGATTTTACCCTTTGGGGGTGGGAAAATAGAAATGGCATTCCCTCCCCATGTCTTTTGTGAGCAATCAGTTTGAAAGCTGGGGGCCCTGGGTAAGAAATTTGCCTTTGTAGAACTTTTATGAAAACATTGTCCTAAGAATTTGGTTTTTGTTAGCTTTTAATAATATAATTTCACACAATGAGAAAACAGTAGATACTGCCTATTAATTTTCAAAACATTTAGGGGGTCATTTACAAACATGTTGTGGGCCAGTGCTATTACCATGATAAGTAATAGGGGGGAAATTCATTTGCAAAAAGTGAATGAACAAACACCATTTCTTATGTATCTACATATGAATTTTAATGCAGGCATCCACTGAATTTTGCAGTTGATATGCAGATAATATCACCATTTATATTTATGAACTACAAGCATTCCATAAATATAGGAAATATGAAATTATCACATCATTGCATGATTAACTTTCAAACTTATATAAATAACAATTATGAATGGAACATATTCAGTTTTCACAAATGCAAATTAGAGAACCATTATTTCATGCATAAATTAGTCTTTCAGATTTGCAATCTACATAATCCTTGTAATAGGAAAGAGGGCTAAAACCCATTGCTTCCTGTCCTCGATCGACAAGGTGAACAATTGACCCTCATCTTTAGGTGCCCCATTTACAGTACATGTTTAAAAATATATTCCTCTCTGCCTTTCTCTGGACTAAACATTCAACCTTTATAAATGATTTCTGTTTTGCATCACTTAATCCTCCTTCAGTGAAATATAGAAAAGCAAAACCCAACTCTGATTAGATTCAAGATGAGAACAGAAATAATAATAACAGTAATGATATATTAATAATTCAGTATTAATTATCAATTATTGTTTGTAGTCTCAGTACGCTACTGAATTCAAAAATGATGTGTTTGTTAAGTGACTGAGAAGGATATCCAAAGGCTTCCTGTTTCTGAAGCCTTCCATCCTGTTCATTTTCACAACAAGACTAAATGAGAGCCAGCTGGCATGAATGACATACCTATATTAGCATAACATGAAAGCTTTGCTGTATTATTAATTTCCCATATTAGTCCTCATTTCACTGATGTAATCTAGGAGAAGCTAAATGGTTTAACATTAGGTTGCTTACTAGCAATAAGATTATGCTTATTACCCTAAATAGGGACGGCCATGTAAAAAGATGGCAAACTATACTCAGAGGAGCCAATGGTCCAGAAATGGCCCTGGCTCTTTAACAAAAAAAGGAGCAAATATCACTTAGGGAGGCACATGAAGGCAATCCCCACACAGAAGAAAAAGTGGGGGTTTTCCCCCTTGCAGAGGCCCATATGCCCATCAGGCATGGCTTACAGCTGCTATCTAGGGCTGGCATGGATTTTATTGTATTTTATTTTTCTGTTGGAAGCCACCCAGAGTGGCTGGGGAAACCAACCAGATGGGCGGGGTAATAATAATAATAATAATAATAATAATAATAATAATAATAATAATAATAATGGAGGCTCTGAAGGAGAAAGCCCACCCCAGGGATAGGGATCCTTATTTATTCTTTTTATGTAGACAATTTTCTACCCCATGGTTATAACATATCTACAGTGGTGGCTGGTACCGAATGGAACTGGTGGAAGGCCAGGAGCCCTGTACCCACCCTCCTCATTTATTCCCATTTTAGCCTAATCATGCCACAGTCGTCTCCTAAAAAGAGCAGCTATGGGTAACATCACAAAGGGTTCCAAGGTCGTGCCTCTCTCTGCTCCCTAGAATTTGAGGACTGACACATTGTGCTATAGGGGAGCCTTGTTTTGACATATTTGTTTATCATGGACTTTGACTGTGATTCATGACCATCATAGTCTGAAGCAAGGTACAACAAATAAAACATGGGTGCTGAGTTCATTAGCATTTAATGAATAACAAATTGGCTCGCTTCTGCTAGTAATCTGAACTTGTCATCCTCCGGAGAGTTTTTCCCTCCTCTTCGTTTACATTATCTCCTTTCATGCAAATGGAAGGACTACACAAACAAAATTAGATGTGGCAGCTTTCTGCATAACCAACAACTGGAAGAGGATCAGTGAAATGAAATTTCAGAGCTTTCTGTTCCTCTCCATAGTACTCTTTAGCTTCCAATCTATCAACTTGGCCAGGATTCAAATCTTTGGGGAAAGTTTCTTTTCATTGTATTTTAAGCTTATGGTTGCGTGTGAAAACCTTTAAACCTCCCTCTTAAATAAATTCAGACAAGACTCAACTTTTTGGTTTGGTTTTTGGCAGAATTTAGGCCACAACTTTATTGATTACAGCAAGTGAGTGGTTGCACAGCCTCTGGTTCGACTAGCTCCCTGCACCGTGGCAGGTAGTGCTGACCCAGAGCTCCATCATAGGTCAGCCTAGGGTGAACACCTGGAATGGCAGAAAGCCGGGGACATAGTATGTCCACCTCCCAGATGTCCCCCTGGACTCAGGCATGGGCACAACCCCTCACAGGGTTGACCAAACCATTGAGTCCCTGGATTCCTTTAATGGAATACCCCTTCGCACAGGGATGGCGAATTCCCCCATCCTATCACCTGAACTAGAGCCTATCCACAACCTTACAAGTTGTGACAATTTGCTATGCAGCAGGCGAAACCCAAATGGCACCAGCCAATCAGCCAAGTGGGGAAAATTCCTGCCGTGCCCCTGTCCCAAAGACAGACAACACACGATGGCATAGCAAGGTCAAGTGCGCAAGCCCTAAATATATGGAGAGGTGGGCGGGTGTTCCGATGCACTGACCAAGAGAGAAAGCTCTGGGTCACATGCATTGGCATATATAGGTCCCTTGATCCATTTAGGCTAGCGTCCCCGTTGGTCAGAATGGGGACCTACCAATAGGGTGTTGTGGCTGACCAGTCGTACCCACCCACAACACAAGGGTTCAGTTGCCAGGTCTCACCGCAACACATGCCCTCCTTAAGGGAGGACCCGATTTACACAAGTAGTCAATAATTTCAGGGAGAAGGTAAGGCGGACCAAAGTTCAGCATGAGCTCAGAATGGTGAGAGAGGTTAACAATAATTTCTAAAAGGTTTCTTCAGCTATGTTTGAAGCAAGAGGAAGAACAAACAAATAGTAGGTCCTCCGTGTGGAGAAGATGGATAAATGCTATTGGGTGACAGAGAGAAGGAAGAACTGCTCCACCTCTATTTTGCCTCTGTCTTCACCCAAAACGAAAGCAGTGTTCAACCTGGTGATAACAGAATAAATGATGCACAGAGGGAGCTGCAGCCCCAGACAGGAAAAGAGGTGGTGAGGGAACACCTAGCTACTTTAAATGAATTCATATCTTCAGGGCCTGACGAGCTGCACCCAAAGGTATTAAAGGAGATACAATCTATTTACTTTAAGTAGGTCCTGCTGGCATCAATGGCACTTTCTTACGAGTAAACAGGCTTTGGAGCAAGGTGAAAAATATGCATTCAATACACTGCAGTGTTTCCACAAAAAACAACATAGGACCTCAAACCCAGCTGAAGCAACATGAACATTAGGGCTGCCATACTTCAGCACACATAGCAGTATATTTGAATGATACGTCTGTCTCATTGAAACGGAATAATCAGAATAAGTGCAATTGACAACACTGGTGCGTAAAGTACATTGCAGAAGTTTCTCATGCACTGCTACACACACGTACATGAAATCTACAGCTTGCTTTCCCCCAGAAGTAACATCACTATAGAGCTGACAAGTTCAAGGTAAAAATCTCACCTGGCTTGTGGTTTCACACTGCAGACATAAAACATGATTATTTCTTCTTGCAGTTGGGCCAGCCCAGGCATAACATAGACAATCTGATCACAGGTCAGTTAATGGCTTTGTTCTTCTTTTTTCTGTTTTAGACTTAAAGGCAAACTGAATCAGAGAAGTGGGGAGAAGTGTTTCAGCCTTTCATCCCAATCTTTTCCCCTCAGTTTAAATTGTCTTCTCCCCCCAATCTGCTATTAGCCACTTGGAGGGGGCGGAGAAGTATAATATATATATATATAAGCTTTTCTGCTTCCACTATGTACCGGGTATGTGTGTATAAATCCCCAAAATGGCTAAGCTTACCTTTTGATTCTGCTAGAACATATACTGCCTATTGTATACATCAGAGGTGGTGATGTTTCTTGGGTGGAGGAGATCACATGTCAAGGTAGGTGTGGCTAAATATAGGGTTTGAGCTTCTTTTTCTTTTCTTTTCTTTTTTTCTGCAATATCTAGGAAAAACCTCGACTTGGGTTGCCATACATCCCAATTTATTTCCCTGGACTTTTCAGCAATTTCCACCTGGACACTGTATCCGATGGCCGATTGTCAGCTATGTTCCAGACAGTGTGGTGTAGTGGTTAAGAGCGGTAGACTCATAATCTGGTGAACCAGGTTCACTTCCCCGCTCCTCCACATGCAGCTACTCCTTCAGGTAGTGATAAAGTGAGACATCAAATCCAAATTACTCCTCCTCCTCTTCTTCAGATGTATAGCAACCCTACAAAATACAAGTGGGCTAGGTCAGAGTGAAAATATTGTTGTGACCCATTGTCAAGGAAAAATGGGGGGTTGCTGGAGACACAAAAACCTTTTGGCATGACAGAGGGCTACATATGGGAGCAGTCAGTAAAAAGAAATATTTTCAATTAAAAATTACCTTATTTATTTGATAAATAAGGTTTAACCTAATTTCAAATCTATTTTTCTACTCTGCCTTGTGTTGTTTACATGACAGGTGGTATAGAAATAGTTTTAACAAATAAATGATGTTTTGCATTACCCTTTGTAATGCTCAGTGGGTATAATTTTCTGAGGACAAACTTGTGAAGCCTAAGAACTATGTGATTGACTGTCTTCCTGCTGTTGTTTTAGAATTTCTAACAGAAGACCCCCTCTATTTGGTCAGCCATTCATTCACCACACAGATCCGATGATTATATTGTTATAAAAGTTGGTTTTCTCCCCCTCTCTCTGCCTAGCAGTGGCAAGTGCCCATGGGGTTCCAGGCACTCACGCAGGATCTGTGTTCCTTTGGAGCAGGCATAGGCAAACTCTGCCCTCCAGATGTTTTGGGACTACAACTCCTGTCATCCCTGACCACTGGTCCTGTTAGCTAGGGATGATGGGAGTTGTAGTCCCAAAACATTGGGAGGGCTGAGTTCGCCTATGCCTGCTTTGGAGAATTGAGACACGGCAGAGACTGCCGTAGCTTTAAGAAATACAATTTATTCATCCATTTACACCTTCAGTCTGTATGGAGGGAGTCCAGATCTTACAGGACAGTCCTTTCAAAGGGGGCTTGTACTCCACAGCAGTGTAGCCCTGGAATCCAAGTCATCTCCCCCAACCAGCAAGCAGCCAGCCTGCCCAAGATGGATCCCAGTCTTTCTTCCTTGTTCTTCTTACCAGAACACCTTGCTAAAAGACTCTTTTTCTGTCACCTCACACCTAGTCTAGTTACCCTGGCAAGCTTCCAATCCCCCAGACTCTGTTCATACATTAGGGCAAGGGGGAAGGACAATTCTCCTGCATTTCCAATGGTTCTCAACGGCTCCATATTGTTTCTCATTGGTCCTAGGTTGGCCAGGTCGTTTTGCATAGGCTAGCTCGGGAATTCCTCTGCAGCTGGTATTTCTCCCTTCTCACCCCAAATAATCGAAATCCTGCCATTTATTAATTTCTTGGGTTTAGGGGGGTTCCCCCAAAAAACTATAATATAAACGTGTGTACATGAGTGTCTGTATTTCTGTTGCACTGATAAGATGAAAAAATCTGCATGGTTAGCAAAAATATAATGTGATCCCTTCACTTGTACGGAGCTGCATTTCTGCAACTCTTAAAGGTGAGGCAGCCCTCCAATTAAAAACCTTATTTGGATTTCAATAGGCAATTTTTAGTTGGGGTGGGAGAAGCTCAAAATAACCTCATAGGTAGAGGAAACAATAGAATCAAATGGCAAAGTGCTTCTGTAGCAAGTGATCAAGTGTTGTTCTTATTGTATTATCTCATTTTCTTTTTTATGCTGAACCAAAACGTATGTGAGATGCAGTGATCAAGTCATTTGCTTTTTGCAGAAAGAGCAATGCTTTGGCCTTCTAATGCAATCAAGAGCTTCCCACACACATTTCTCTGATCCTTTCAAGCTTGCAAATGGTTTAAGCAAAAGGGGGAAAGGATTTTGAAGTCTGGAGTCATTAGTACAAGATTCCAATTGTAAATGATTACCAACAGGAGGAAAAGGTTGTGTGTGTTTTTTTAAGGCTTTTAAAGTGTAAATTAAGGCAGCCACTAGTAGTGGAAATGCCACATGGAGGCATTTGTGTGTTTAAAATTAATGATAACATGTAGGCCTGAAACTGGAAGACCAAAGGATTAACACACTAATAAAGAGATTGTAGTAATGATGATATATAGAATAGACAAATGAAAAGAAGAAGGCAAACTGTAAAAACAAGACAAAACAAAAAATGGTAGGACATGCAAAAGTAATTCCATAGACACACTGGAATATTGACTCAGGTTGAGTGAAAGATTCCTTCATTGCAGGTGGTTGGACTAGACAGTCCTCATTGTCCCTTCCAACTCTACAATTCTATGATAAAGTCTATGGAAAGATATGGGACACCCCTCAGCAGCGCTTAAAGAATTGACGATCAGAGTACTGAATCTCGAAACTAACACTGATACAGGTACAGATTACAATATGGCATCAACACCAAGTCTCTAGATTTAAAATGTGACACTTCTGAGAATCATGGTTTTCTTTAGAAGAAGCATATCACTAAACAGATTGATTGTATCTTGACTGTTACTAAAACCCAGTAAAGTACAATGTGTCATTTTTCCTTTAACAGTCTTAGCATTCCAAGTGTTACACCTGAGAAGGATGAACTGAGGGCACGGGAAGAGAATAAAGATTCTAGGACCTGGAACCTAAGTTTATAAAGCTACCTGAGAAATATTTACAAGCAAATATCATTTTGTTAATCATGCTTATTATTTTCCAACTGTGTATTTAAAAGTAATCCAGGTCACCTGTAATTCTCAGGGTTTGGCGTTCTGTTTATAATTCTGCTCTTAATTATGACAAAATTTATTTCTCAATCAATTACATGCTGATGGATTTTCAAGTAAAGAGTAGGGCTTCTAAATTCACTGGGGGCTTCACATATAAAACAGCTGGAAAACGGGCTAAACAGAGAACAGCGTAAACAGGGCCCTGAATGTGAGAAAGAGGACAGCTGAGGATGTTCCTGTAATAAATATGATGATAACAGAGAATAATGAGTTTAAGGAAGATTGTTCAAGAGGGTCTGCTTCCACACTAAGTGCAAAACAACACACATTTCTAATTGTAATGAAACCAGACATTGTTTGCAGCTTTAGCAACATATTTATACCAAGTTTAAATTCAGTAATATTCAGTAGTGAGTTTAAATTCTATCATTTTCTGTTCCAGTTATGGTTCATTTACTGTTGTGCCCTGGAGATGTTTGTCTTCTAATTTTTGCCATATTTGATAAAGAGATCACATTGTTTTGAATTGCCTTTTATTGCATTTCCATCTGATTTGCTTCTCCCAGTATTTGGTAGTGCATATTTAAATAAAAAAGGAAAAGGAAATCCCTGAAGGGCTACCAGATGGTGCAACTACTGTCAAGCCAGTTTATACTTAAAGCATGCAGCAAAGTTTTAAATTAGCATTTTCAAAGAGGAACAAACATTCTAGCACTGTATGTTTGTGTGTGTGTGCGTGCGTGTGCGCATGTGCACAGGCAATTCAGATATACACACACATGTGCTTGTAATGAATGTACATTGTTGCTGTGTGTGCATAGTGTGTTTGCAAACTGGTAGCAATGTTGTGTAACCCTCTAAGTTTCACACTTGAAAACTCCCTTACATTTCCTGTTCCACCATTCATATATCCTTCATGGGCAGCCTGCTGTTCTCAAGAAGCTCAGTTTGGCTAGATCAGGCGTCCCGAAACTGCGGCCCTCCATATGTTTTGACCTACAACTCCCATGATCCCTAGCTAAAAGCACCAGTGGTCGGGGATGATGGGAATTGTAGTCCAAAACATCTGGAGGGCTGAAGTTTGGGGGTGCCTGGGCTAGATGTCTGCACATGCCCTGAGATGATGGGACTGGATTTTCTCTGAGCCAAGATTGCATGAGTAATCAGAGTACGCTATGTATCATATATTCAGGGAAAGTCCCCGAGGTTCCTGCCAACCCTCACAGCACCCCACCATATTGGTGGTTGTATAGGGGGATTTCCCTACGCTGACCTAAAACTTAGAACTTCACATGGGCCATGACATTTAATGCATACCTATTTAATCCCCCAGAACAAATGCCAAAATCTAATACAGGCGACACCTCTCTTCCAGCTATTATCCCTTGAACGCAATGAATTTCCTCTAGTAAGCATGTTTTGTCCCTATTTATCATCAATCACTTTATTTGTATGCCACCTTTCCAAAGTTAAAACCATGCCCAAGTCAGCTTACAACATATTTAAAAAAATTGCAAAACTACAAACACAACAAAAGTAGTAATAAACAAGAAACAAACCATCGAATTGTACACAACCAAACCACATAAATCAGAAGAGCCAAAAGAATGCTACCAACTCAGCTACATCCTAAGTAATTTAAGCCAATCCCCACTCCATGAATTTCAGATTCTCACCCCACACATTAATCTTCAGAAGAGATGCCTGTTTCTCTCTATTAGAGCTCCTCATCATACATTTACCCTCTATGATATCATTAACTCTAAGCTCCAAAACCATCTTTGTTGACTTAGCATGGTGCAGCCTTTCCCCTGCTCCAAAATAATACACCAGGCTTACATTCTTCCAAAACAGAGATAAAAGGAGACTGAGCATGTCTTCAGGTTTTGAATGGCAATGCCATTTTGAAAGCAGATCCTCCCCAAGTCATTGAAAAAAATCTTCCAAAGCACAGTATTTTGTATGGCATCTACAGTCTTTATCTATCAAATGACACCCAATATACCATATTAAAGCAAACTGAAATCTCTCATTGTTCACATGGTATACTCTGAATAGATGCAAAACCATTCTCAACTATCTACAGGAGTGCACAATGGGTACATGTTTGAATACAAATTTCAACAATTGTCTGCCGTACAATAATAACAAAAAAAGGGACACAATAGGAGGACACTTCAGCAAAGTCAATTTGAATGAGATGCCCATTTTTCTTTAAAGAGGAAAGATGTTACATTAAAGTGGTCATTCATGATGTAGAAGCAGACACAATAGGACTGGGAGAGAAAGTATGTACAGTTATTTTAGGAAAATGGAAAGAAATTGTTGCTACATGCGATAAGATAAGCTTATCAATGTACTGCTTGCCTCTCCACCAATGGGTGCAGTAATCATGATGATAAGACTCTAATCTATAAATGGTTTCAGATGTTCACGAGAAGCCGTGAGAGAAGTGTGAGTTATGCTTCTTCTCATATTTCCAATAGTAACTTATTTATTTGTCATTTTACTCAAAGTGACTCAAAAATGAGTCAAAGTAACACAGTAAGCAGAAACATATGGGATATTAGTTAAGTAGCAGAATACAGAGTAGGAATAAATGGATTATTCTTCAAATGGAGGTATGTAGAAAGTGGACCCACAAGGGTGAATATTGAGACCTGTGCTTTTTAACTGGTTACTAAAGTAATTAGAGTTAGGGGTGAGCAGTGAGGTGGCCCAGTTTTTTGATACTCAATAGTTACTGACATTTAAAACAAAAAGAGATGGCAAAGAGCTCCAAAAGAACATAACCAAACTGAGGAAAGGGTAGTAAAATGACAGAAGCCTATTCAATAATGCATGTCAAGGCAAAAAAAAATGACTGACTAGCAATGAGACATTGGGGTTCCGATAGTTAGCTCAATGAAGATGTCAACTCGGTGTATGACAACTGTGAAAAAGACGAATTCCACGCTAGGGATCATTAGGAAAGGAATGGAAAATTAAACCAATATCAAAATACTGTTAAACCTATGGGTCAACCACATTTGGAATACTGTGTACAGTTTTGGTCGCATTCCCTTAAAAATGAAATTGTAGAGTTACAATAAAAGGGCAACCAGAATTGTAAAGGGAAGAAGCAACTTCCCTGTGAAAAAGTAGCTTCATCCCATTGACAATTTCCCAAAGGAAGAGAGAGTGCTCTTGCGCTCAGGTCCTGCTTGCAAGTTTCCCAGAGGGAACTGGCTGGTCACTGTGAGACTCAGATGCTGAACTAGTTGGGCCATTGGCTCAATTCAGCAGGCTCTTTTGACCTTCTTGTGAATCTGAAGCTCTAAAGAAAGTGACCCCTCAAATGGTGAGATTTCAATAAATGGAGCAGCATTTACAATTGCCACCAGCACTCCCCATGTTGTTCTTCTGTTCTCTCCAGCTGCAAGAGGAAACCCAAAGCAGAAATGAAACGCTGTCAACTCTTCCCTTTTTCGATACAGCTGGTTTAATTAGTGATAGTTTAGCATCATTTTAGCATAGCTTTTTGTGGAAAATGGATTAAATGTACAGTCTTTTTTGGGACAAATTAGCAAAAGAAAATCTCTAGGAATGCGTAATGAGCTTTTTCAGTGCCGTGTTAATCTCGGTTACCAACAAATGCAAAACGACTGAAGAAAAATTAGGCATTTTGTAGTGTATTGGGCTTCAACTAATGATGATGATTTGGTGATGTAAAATTAATGCATTTTTAATCAACATATTATTAGAACATCCATTTACATGCAATTATTTTCATGAAGAATTAAGTGCAAAGGGGGGGGGATGTTGCTGTGCCCGAGACGCAGAAGTGTGGAAATAGGATCTGTAACAGGGGAAGATAACCTCACGACTGTCACACTTCCAAGCTCATTTTCTTCAGTAAAAGGACAAAAAGAATTAAGAGCCAAGCTATGCTTTTGCAATGGGGATTTCCTGCCTCCTCCTTCCACCCTGCAGCCTATTATGATCACACAAAGCAGCTTGCTCCTGAGGGTTAGGTCACACATACACACATGCACAATGACACAGGATGTGGTTTGGAGGGCTGCATACACCAGAAATTGTCTTATACTGAGTCAGATATTGTCTCCATCAAGACTGGCAGCAACTCTGCAAGGTTTGAGACAAGGGCCTCTCCCAGCCCAACCTTCCGCATGCAAGCAGTGCTTTTTTCTAGCCAGTGTGTGCCAGAGTACAGTTCCGGCACCTCTCAGGTGGGTGCCATCATGGTCCAGGGCTCCCCTGCCCGCTTCTTTCCTGTACATACTTCTGAGACACCCCAAACGAACGTTTCAAGTCCGAGCAGTAGCTGGCCAGCGTGTGTGAGTCCTACACTTTTTAAAAAGATTTATGACTCCAGCCCACTCCTAGCCATGATGGGGCGGGGCCAACTTATATTTCCTTTTCTTCTATCCTTTTCTCGTGTATCAGCAGCAGATTAAGCTTTCCAGGCAGGCCTCTACCATTGCACACACACAAGTTTGTGTAAGGACCCTTCCAAGCTGCCCTCGCCATCTGCCTGAATCTAAGAAAGACATAGCTGCCAAGTCTCCCGTATTCCCCGGGAAACCCCCATTTTTCCAGCTGTCCCCAGCCGAAAAAATGAATTTTTTTGTTTTTCCCCGGTTTATTCTGGTGCGGTGGCCATTTTGGAACTGGGTGGAGCATGCTCAGAAGCGACTTTTGATGCTGCTTTGCCCAGTTCCAAAATGGCGGCAGCGTGACTTCTGGTGCGGCGGCCATTTTGGAACAGGGCAGAGCAGCATCAAAAGTCGCTTCTGAGCATGCTCCGCCCAGTTCCAAAATGGCGGCAGCGCTACTTCCGGTCTGCTACTTCCGCTCCAGTCCCTTATTTCTCAGGTTGGAACTTGGCAGCTATGAAGAAAGAGGGAGGCGGGGGCACATTTATTTGACCTGCACCAGAACCAGGGGGCGACCCCGCCAAAAACCAGCTTGCCGTGGTTTTTAGCACCTCAGTGAGTGGTGAACGCAGCCATCGTCAAACCGGCATCTGTTCAGGGCTGCCCCCAAGTCTCCTGGTGACTTACTGTAAGAGCTTCATGGTGAGCTCTGGCACCTATTTTTCTTGAAAAAAGCACTGCATACAAGTCACATGCTCCACCACCTTCCCCATGAGAAGCAGCAGCAGTAGCAAGAGATTCCAAGTGTGAGTTAGAGTGGCTTTCATACGTATAAAAGGCTCTCTGGATCCTGCCCAGTGAATGCAAAGTATCTGGTCCTTTCCTACTTACTCTGCTGCTGGGTACGCAACAGCTCTAACACAAAAACAGACTGGGAAATATTTCTACATAAAGGTCACATTAAAAGAGGGCGGTTTTGGACTACAGCTCCCATCAGCCCCAGTGAAGTTAGCCAGTAGCCCAGGGTGATGGGAAATGTAGTCGTTTGGCAGGTCACTTAAGCTCTTTCTCTTCGGACATTTCCATCTAAAGGAGGTGGGGGAATATTGGTTCTCCATATTTTAGAACTTATCAGAGCTGGATTCAAAGTGTGATGTAAGTCTTATAGGTAGAATCAGAGCGACAAGAATGATTGGGTGGATCTGTCCCCTGGAAATTATTTTCCATTTGCTATGTTTGCAAAATAATAATGCACATGGACACGAAATATGCCGTGTTTCCCAAGGAACTCATAATATTTATTTAGTTGAAAGATTCATTACTTGCCCTTCAACAAAAGGCCTCAGGACAGCTTACAGTAATACAATCATGCAATTAAAAAACAAAGAAAAGAAATATATCAGTTTATGTATGATTTTAAAAAAATCATGTAAAATGATTCCAAGGAAAAGCAGCATAGTATAGATCAGGCATCCCCAAACTTTGGCCCTCCAGATGTTTTAGACTACAATTCCCATCTCCCCCGACCACTGGTCCTGTTAGTTAGGGATCATGGGAGTTGTAGGCCAAAACATCTGGAGGGCCGCAGTTTGGGGGTGCCTGATCTAGCCCAACTCCCTGCAATGCAGGAATATGCAGCTATCCCTTACGGGAATCGAACCTGCAACCTTGGCGTTATCAGCACCACACTCTAGCAGGCTGAGCTGTCCCCAATAACTGCTTTCCTGTAAAAATATAACTAAATCAGCCACTCACCAGATGGTATTTTGAGGCGTTTTAAGATAAGCAATTTTGTCATTTTAGAAGATTTTATTAGTGAACTGCTTAGAAAAAGAGTAATTAGAAACCTGGGCAGAAAGTAAAACTGAGTCATGCTCCCTGTTTTCATGCTGCTTTGACATGTCTGAAATGGAGGCTCACACATGTCCTCCGTGGGAAGCTCCCATTTTGAAGAAGCACAAAGATGGGAAGAACAAGCCCCCTCTGCTCAAAATTTCCCCATTCCTTAAATGGATTATATTGCTGCATGCCACCCCAATCTCTGAGCGGTGCAAGATTCCAGGGGTTCGTATTTCCCTTTGGAATGAGGCACAGCAGAGACTGTGGTGTCTTTATGACACATGGTTTATTTATATGCAACCTGAGCAAGAGCCACTTTATTTGTTCCAGTAATGGCTCATTACCTAGGCCACGGGTGTCAAACACAAGGCCCGGGGGCCAAATCTGGCCCGCCAGACCTCGTCATGTGGCCCGCCGAGCGCCCCAGCCAGCGGGACCCAGCCGACAAAGCGCCGACAAACAGCTGGGGCCTGAGGGGGGGGTAGAAAGGCAGCCGGAGCAGCGCTGCGTGGAGCGCCCTGAGCCACAGCAGGAGAAGGAGGAGGCAGCTTGCCAGGTCAGCGCCCAGCAGCGCCGCATGGAGAGTCCCGAGCCTCTGCGACGCAGCAGTGCTCTGTAGCACTTTGAATCCTCCTCCTCCTGCCACGGCTCGGCGCTTGGAAACAGCTGCTGCTGCTGCTGCTGCTGCTGAAGCACAGACAAAGCACCCAGCAGTGCCGCGTGGTGGAGGAGGAGGATTCAAAGTGCTACAGAGCACTGCTGCGTCGCAGAGGCTCGGGACTCTCCATGCGGCGCTGCTGGGCGCTGACCTGGCAAGCTGCCTCCTCCTCTTGCCTCACCTCCACCTCCACCTCCTCGTGCCGCGGCTCAGCCTCATGAACGTGAGCTCAGCAGCGGCTCAGCCTCATGAACGTGCAACTCTGAGGCTTTACGCACGTCTCCTAAAACGGACACCCGCTGCCTCACGCTGCACGGGAAATGCTTTTTGCCCCTGGGTCCCTTCGCGCTCTTTTCTGGCGCTGAATCAAGGTGGCGACCCCCCCTTCCCTTCCTTCCTTCCTCTCTCTCGTTCTTATTCTTTCTTTCCCTCTCTACTTCCTTCCTTCTTTCTCCCTTTCCGTCTTCTCTCCCTCTTTCTTTTTCTTTCCTTCTTTATTCCCTTCCTTCTTTCCTACTCTTCCTTCTCTCCCCTCTTTCCTTCCTCTCTCCCTCCTGCTCCCTCTTTTCTTTCTTCCTTCCTTTCTTCCTTCCGTCCTTCCCATCTTTCTTCCTCTCCCTCATTCTTATTCTTTCTTTCCCTCTCTACTTCCTTCCTTCTTTCTCCCTTTCCGTCTTCTCTCCCTTTTTCTTTTTCCTTCCTTCTTTATTCCCTTCCTTCTTTCCTACTCTTCTTTCTCTCCCCTCTTTCCTTCCTTCCTCTCTCCCTCCCACTCCCTCTTTTCTTCCTTCCTTCCTTCCTTCCTTCCTTCCTTCCTTCCTTCCTTCCTTCCCATCTTTCTTCCTCTCCCTCATTCTTATTCTTTCTTTCCCTCTCTACTTCCTTCCTTCTTTCTCCCTTTCTGTCTTCTCTCCCTCTTTCTTTTTCTTTCCTTCTTTATTCCCTCCCTTCTTTCCTACTCTTCTTTCTCTCCCCTCTTTTCTTCCTCCCTCCCTCCCCTCCCCTCCCTCTCCCTCTCCTCAGAAACATAGGATGCTGCTTTATACTTCTGGTCCTTAAACCCTGGAACCAGGAGAGCAGCTCCAGTGAGTCAACCTCAGCCAGTCCCTTTGGTGAAGGGTGGTGGCTCACTGGCAGAACATCTGTCCTGCATGCAGAAGGACCCCAGCATCTCCAGGTACCAGTAGCTCTGCAAAGCTCCTGCATGAAACCCTAGCGAGCCTCCACCACCCAGTGCAGTTACCAAAAATCATTTTTCAATAAATTGTACAATAATTGTACATTTGAATATCTACTTGCCATTATTCTGACTAGGTTTCTGCTTTCAGAGCTAGTTATTACTTACATTATTACAAAAAAACAGTAATAATTGAATGCAGTGACAATAATTTATGATAATAAAGAGTGGACACATAGTCCTACAGATACAACCGGCCCTTTGAGGGTGACCAAACTGCTGATGCGGCCCCCGATGAATTTGAGTTTGACACCCCTGACCTAGGCTATCGCCTCACCAGGAAGCTAGCTTGGCTGCTCCAAGAATTAGAACGGGGACCAAGCATTCAGCCTAACACACACGCGTGCACACACACACACACACACACACACACACACACACAACCTCATAATATTTACTATCACTGAGGGTTGCCATGAGGAATAATATTTGTACAGTTCTGTGTGAATATGAAACACTACACAGATACTACACAAGTCTCTTGTTTTCTCAAATTAACATTACTTCGCTTTTCACCATTGTTTATAACTTAACCCCTCAGGGACATATGGACTACATTAGTCAAAAAACAGCATTTTGAATGAGTTATAAACATGCAACACCAGATGGCGCTGGAGAACAAAAAAAAATTCAATGCGATTTTCCATAGCGTTTTTTCCTCTTTTGTTATAACGGTTTGATTTCTGTCTTATTTATAGTGTTGTTTTTCCCCTTTGTGTGGATCCACCCATGGAGACTTCATCAACTTGTCCCATGATACTCTTTGTCTGGTTGTATTGTTGGGAGGAATAAATCCGAACACTACATTTCTCAGATCAGTAAGAAAGCCACCTGAACATTCCCCACTTATGGAAGACTCTTCAGTGTGTCTATAGACTGCAGATATATCCTTCCTTTGCAACAATGCTTCCATATCCTCCCTCATAGGAGTCACCTCCTAGGGGCTGATGTGTCTTTGTACTCCCCCCAATAAAATATTTGTGGGGACCCACGCCCCTACAAAGCTGATGGGCATTGCCATTCAAATGGTATGTGTGCCCCGTGTTATGAGATTGATTATGTGGGACAGGGCTTACTTGGCCCCTTCCAAATATTTTAGTCAAGTTGGAACCCCTGTCCTCCCTTATGTACCAACTTGGAAAGCCTCCTGAAAACTTTTGTATTCTACCAAAAAACAGAATCAGCACATGCTGAGATTTGACAGGACATGAAGTTTACAGGGGGGTAATGTAGTAACGATACGGAAGGGAGAATTCTCGTTCATACACTCACTGCCAAGCTCTGTACAGGCAGGAGATTTCGCACAAAGAATGCAAAGACTGCTCAGAACCTTTCAACCTAGCATGCAAATTAATTTGTACAAAGACTAATTTTCTGACACTAAAGTTCATCCAATTTATTTACTTAAATTACACTAATTCACCCTCCTGACCTTTCAAACAGCTTATATTGTCTCGGCTGACAACTGCATAACAGTACTTAGCTGTCTCTTAACCAGCGCACCATTTACTTAATTCTGAAAGCTAATATGAAAATGCCTCATGTGTTCTGATCACCCCCTTCAATTTTTATAGCCCCTCTACTCCCTTCCCTTTGCATGGGACTCAAACAAATATCATTGAGAATCACACTCAACTGAGGAGTTAAAATTAGATAAA
This sequence comes from Zootoca vivipara, assembly GCF_963506605.1. Lineage (NCBI taxonomy): Eukaryota > Metazoa > Chordata > Lepidosauria > Squamata > Lacertidae > Zootoca > Zootoca vivipara. The sequence continues at coordinate 110,999,779 of NC_083276.1, read as the reverse complement.
ATAAAAACACATGCTCAAATCTCAAATCCATTTAAAAGCTCAACTGGGTAGCAAAATCCACCCCAAACTGAAGCATCTTCTATAGTAACAGCCACCCCACTTATCTGCATGCAATCAAATTTAACTGTCCTTCTGAACAGCTTTACCATCCCAAGCACAAGTTTATCTGAAACAAACAGAAGGATGGAGGGTAACACAGGAGAATTTGAGGGTGATGTCACTGAAATAGTAAATGAACAAAGCATTGCAACTCCATACTAAATGCCTACTGGGGAAGCAACCCTTAACTATCCCACAAACCTTTAAAACCAACAAAAACATTGAGGTGGAATATAGTCAGACTTAAGACGTGGTGAAGAACTGTGTTAGAGTTCATCCACACTTTCGCTTGACCCGTATTTTGTGTACCAATTAATTCCCCCAGGTCTGAGAGCATCTCTTGTTGTTCTGCAGCTGTGGCTAGTGAAACTCCAATCTTACCCACTGAATTGGATCTTATAAGATTCACAGGAAATCCAAAGAAATATTTTGCTTAACTGAGCTTCGCTTCAGCAGGTAAGGCTGGATTTTCACAAGGCAGAGCCACACAACAATGAAGAAAGAACTTGGACCTGGGTGGCTTAATCTGTATACAATGTAATAAAAAAAAATTCAGGTCAAGCAAAAGTGTGGGTGATTCAGTATTTCCTAGGAACAGAAGCAGCTCTCATCAAAGCTCTGTTTCAGAGTTCTCACTCGCATGAGTGACAATCCTATGGATCTGCTTCATGGACTCCATTGTAGGCTCATTCCCTTCACATGATTAATAATAATAATAATAATAATAATAATAATAATAATAATAATAATTTATTACGTATACCCCGCCCACTCTGGGCGGCTTACAACAGAAAAATGAAATAAAATAATCTATTAAACATTAAAACCCTCCCTAAACAGGGCTGCCTTCAGATGTCTTCTAAAAATCTGGTAGCTGTTTTTCTCTTTGACATCTGATGGGAGGGCGTTCCGCAGGGCAGGCGCCACCACCAAGAAGGCCCTCTGCCTGGTTCCCTGCAACTTAGCTTCTCGCAACGAGGGAACCATCAGAAGGCCCTTGGTACTGGACCTCAGTGTCCAGGCAGAACGATGGGGGTGGAGATGCTGGCCAGTAGTTATTTAGATTTTCTGAGTCCAAGGAAGATTTCTTGATGAGTGGTCTCATCACTGCCTCCTTCAATCAGGCAGAGACCACCCCCTCTTGCAAGGAGGCATTAATCATCTCCCTGGCCCAGCTAGTTGTCCCCTACCTGCTAGTTTTTATCAGCCAAGAGGGGCAAGGGTCCAGAGCACAAGTGATTGCCCTAAAGCCTAACCAATCCAAGCACCTTGTCCACATCCTCAAGCCTTCCTAACTGAAACTCATCCAGCATAACAGGACAAGACAGTGCTCTAGACACATCTCAAGATTCATCTGCTCTAACAGTAGAGTCAAGGTCCCAGTGGATGCAAGCAATTTTATCCCCCAGATGCTTTGCAAACAAGTCACAGCAAGCCACCATTGATTTTACCACCTCCCTTGGGCCAGACTGTAAAAGGCCCCGTACTACCCGAAAAAGCTCTGCCAGGCGGTATGGTGAGGATGCAGCGGAGGCTGGAGGCTCCAAATAGCAGGAGTAGGGAACTGACAGGGAATGAGGACATATCTGCTTGCTGGTCACAGAGCAAAAAACAAGAGTAGTCAGAGACTGGTAGATCAGAATCATTGACAGGTTCAAAGGTAGAGACAACTTCTTCCAACAAGGGGTCCTTGCTGGCTGAGATCGAATATAGTCCCTCAGCCTGACTGCCCTCCCAGGTTCTGCCCTCTTACTGGAGAATGGAGATCATTAAAGAGATGGGCTTCTGGAATGAAGCCTGGCACCATGTTTTTTCTCTATTGCCCCCTGCCTGCAGTGGAAACACTTTGCACATGTGACCTTTTGGGGGAAGGATGACCTGAAGGCTCAGATGCTGAAGTCTCTGGGGGCCTTGACTTCTGGACTTAAGTTAGAAGTCTCAGATCTCTGGTCCAGGGTCTGGTGGCACTTACTGACTCAGTTAGCCCCTCTCCCAATCAAGTCACTGTTGGTAGGTTAGGTTGTAACATAGACTTGATGGAGTCGACAGTATTTTTAAAAGGCAATCATACATGAGAGACTAGTATGTTGACTGTCAGTCACTATGATGCATATTTATTATAGCTTTCAAAATATACCAGCAAAATCGCAACAGCACTTTGGAGATACCGTAGCACGGAACTGAGAAGTAACCCACACAATTTCTGTTCCACTGGGACTGCACTTGATTACTTGTTCACACCCCAGAGTTAAAAGGAATAAAGAGAAAAATCATAAAATGAATTAGCGACTGAGGCAGAGTGAGAGTTACTTATTATTATTCCCTTCATACTACCCTGTTTCTCATATTTTAAGACATACCCATAAAATAAGCCATAGCAGGATTTTTAAGCATTCAAGGAATATAAGCCATACCCCCAAAATAAGACATAGTGATAGGCACAGCAGCAGTGCCGGCCACAGCAGGAGGAGGATGAAAAAAATAAGACATCCTTTGAAAATAAGCCATAGTGGGTTTTTTTGAGGAAAAAATAAATATAAGACGTGTCTTATAATATGAGAAACACGGTAGGAGGGAAGCAAAGTTTTTTTAGTTCAAGGGTCACATGGTGGCCACATGCTGGTGGTGGGTAGGATGAGGGGCAAGTGGGTGGGAACAGATGTCACTACATTCAAGTCATGCAAGAAGTCAAGGAGTAAGTCCTTTGTGGTGTATAGCCTGAGGAGAATGCAGGGCCTGTAAAGAGCCGGGGGGGGGGGGACATTTGGTCCATGGCCCCTGATATAGACCATCTCCAGAACATGCTCTACCTGCTTTGAAAAGTCAGCAAGGAAGGTTCCACAGCTTCTATTGCCCAAAGATTCTTCCTGATAGCAAGAAGAGAGAATTTCCTTCCAATCCTAAGTTTACCTTGGGTCTGTAAACTTGACATGCAAAACTTTTGAGGAGTTCCCATATATACAGTATCAGCTCTCCTGTGTAATAGCGTCAGAGAATTTCAACAGAAATGGAAATGAGAGCATGTTTAGTTCCACCCTAACTCACCTTTAGAAAAAAAAATCAAAAGGTGGTTGTCAATATTCCTTCTAATTTATCGCTATGCAGTTCAAAGTTTGTACTGTGTACTAATAGACAAAACTTTAAAACAGTGTTAAATGTCCAAGTGTTGCAAAGGCATGTAGTTTTAAGTTATATTTCATTTGGAATTCAGCTGACTGTCCTTGGTTTGTAAATGACTCACCATGACAATCGTGTTTGGGGTGCTGCTGAGTCAAGGCGGTCATAGGAATCAGTTTTGCTTATCTTGTCAGCACAGCACAGCTCCCTATATAGAGTTTACCCATCCTTCAACGCAGTAGGAGCCTCTGCAGTAATCCTTTACATTTCCAGCACATGGAGGAGAAAGTTAAAGTGAGGGCAAGTAAGTTTGGGGAGGGATCCATCTTGTTTCTCCATTGTTGCCCAACATCTTGGCGGTTTATGAAAAAGAAAGCTTCATATTTTGGTCCTACCATTGATCTCCCCCTTCCACACAATGCAGAGAAAAATGTACAATTACATCATGTAAATCCACAAGAGAGTTCAAGCTGAGAAAAATAAGATATTTTAACTATAGATGAGGTATTGCACTAAGCAGGGGTGTTTCTAGATGCTTAAAAGAATTGGGCACAACCCCATGAGTGACATAAATTTGCACAAAATAGGCATATGCTAATTTGTATGTGTAGATACAGTGGTACCTCGACTTACGAATGCCTCGACTTACGAATGCCTCGACTTCTGAAGTCTGCTAACCTAGAAGTATTTTTGCCGTGCACGTGTTCGTGTGGTCTGCACATGCGCAAAGCGCAAAATCACGCTTTGCGCATACGCAAAATGGACGCTTCAACTTATGAAGGATTCGACTTCCGAAGAGCGCCACGGAACGGATCGTCTTCGTAAGTTGAGGTACCACTGTACAACTTTAGGGTGACTTTCAAAAGGGATAAATACAAACTCGGTGTTTGTTGTTGGGGGTTTACTATGAACTGCAGTATGGAAATGGAATTTTCTGGGTCCAGAATGGCTTAGGGCGGTTTTTCAAAAAAGTTCCAACAACTATTTGTGTCCAGATTCTTACTTCTTGAAATATGGCAACCCAAAGCTATTCATATACTCACATGTCCACTTTAGGGATCAGAAGCTTGTGAGATGCACAAAAATTTCGTTGTTTGGTTAAAAAATACACCAAAAAACAACCTGAAAGATTGTAACACTTCTCTAATTCTCAATTCCAGGTATAAAAAAATGATTTTATATTTCTGTCCCACTCAAATTTCCAAGAGACATTTTACTTATTGGGTTTTGGTACAGTAGAAAAGACTCGGGCTACCCCCTAAAACGATGCCATGGGCACTGAAACTATATACAATGAGAATTCAGGATGGATGAGAAGAAACTGAACCTTGTTTTTCCTATAGGCAGCTTCGCCCTTACTTCTTTTTTTTCTTTTTCTTTTTTGGATCCTGAGATAGAAATGGAAAGCATAAGAGAAGAGAGGGGGATTTTTCTTCTCCTACTGTAGTCTTTGTATCACTAAAATCTATGATCGCTTAGCTCAGTGGAGGTTAGATATTTCTAAGGCCCCTGGTTTTATTCTTCCCCCATTGTTCCCAATTGTGCTGGCAATTCATCAACAGGACAGGATTCTTCCCCAGCGGTGTCAGCACGAGAAAAGTGCAAACTCTTTAAGGCTTGCCCTTATTTAAATGCTCTACAATGAGAGAGTTTAAAAGGGAACACAGGCAATATATTCATGAGATGCTTTATTTGACAAATCCCCCTGGAAGTGCATAATGTTTTCTTGTTATATATCATCCATTGGCCAGCCTGAACACCTTTTTCATTTCAGAGCTGTCACATCAAACTGCATTTGACTAAAATAAACCTTGGGAATCAAATGTTGATATACACTAAAGCCCGTTCTGTGGCCCATAAATCATTGGGCTATTTGACTACAGATCCCTTTTTCATTTGGATGAGCTTTCATTCCAGTCTGACTTGGCAGTTATAACTCATAGCCATCTTTATTTATTACCTCTGTCCTATAACGCTGCCCAACAGCAGTAAACATGAGTCTAATGATAACAGAGGTTTGAGATGGATGGGGAAACACCCAGTAGGAGCTGAGTCAGCCTTGGGTAGCTTTTGTGCCCCTAAGAGCCTCCTGCTCCTGGAATATAGAGGGAGGAATTAAATGCTGCTCAAAGGTGAAGGTTCCACCAACATAAGCATTTCAGCTTGGCTGATGAAACAGTCTCCCCTCTTCTCCCCGTGTGGTGTTCTGGGGGTTCTACTACCACCACCCCACTCCAGAGCCAATTTTGGGGTGCCACAGGGGAAGGAGAGGTGATCTAGTGCAACTAATTAGTTGAGTCTACCCCAGAGGGGAAATACATTAAAAGTAATACTAATTTCAATGCAGTTTTTTAAAAGAAAGGAAGGAAGGAAGGAAGGAAGGTTGTCCTGAACCCCTGGCCTGCCTGGCAGCAAGACACTATGCCAAATCCAAAGTTCAAAGTCCAGGGGTCAATCCATTTAAGCAAAGTCCAAAATCCGGAGGCCAGGAAATGCAGTACAAGGCCAATCCAAGTAGCCAACTCTGAAGTCCAGCAGTCAGCATGCAGTGCAGAGTCAAATCCAAAGCACAGTCCCCCAAAGAGGTCCAGGAGCATCCAAATCAAGGTCCATCAACATGGGCAAAGCTCATTAATACATAAAGATTAATGAGGGTTGCGAACGGACCTCTAAGAAATGAGTGTGGGTGTTGGGGGGCGGGCTTAAGCCCACCGGGAGCGGCTGATTGGAGGGCGGCGAGTTGCTGGGGTAAATAGGATGTATCTATTCTTTGATTGACAGGGGAAGGCTTTAAATACTCAGCGTGTTGGGACGATCGCCATTCTTGCTATTGATTTAATCTGTAGCAGGGAGCACGTCGCTGGAGCTCAACTACGGTTGGAAATTTCCTTGTTTTACTGCTGATTTGTTCTCTCCTTTCTCAACTCTTTTCTTATCCCATTCTCTCCTTCTTTTATTTGTTAAATACCCCCTTTCCCCCCCTCTTTTTTCCCTCATTCTTCCCCTTCCCCTCCCCCCCCCCGAATATTGGGACCCACTTTTGTTTTAGCGGGCTACGGAGGCAATTTGCTAGCGGTGTGGGTGCTTCGGAGCTCTGCTCCAACGCAGCAGCCCGGCCTCGGCTGCAGGGGCTTTTGCCGCTTTTGGCTTCCCTCCCCCCGCTGCTGCTTCGGGCCTTAGCTGGGGGGGGTTATAGTGCCTGGGGGACGGGTTGCTGGATTTGGGCTTCCCCTCTGGTGGGCCAGCGTGCCGCCCGTTTCCCCCTGCTGTTGGCGATCCCGCTGCACAGCTGATCGGCGGGATCGCCTGTTGCGACTGCGGAGGCGCCTCCGGGAGCGTGCGGAGGCTCGCGCCGGCCTCCAGCCAGGCCCAGGATCGCGCTGTCGAATCGCGCGGCCCCCGCGAAAATAAAGATCGAGGGTGGGGTCGTGCAGGGCCTGGGGTGCCCGCGGCCTCTCTTGGCGCCGTTTGCTGCCCCTCTCGCCCCTCCATCCGCTCCGCGGACGGGTCAGCGCTTCCTCTCACCGCCCCTTGTTTGCTCGGGGCGGGGGGGGAAGGCGCACCTGCGGCTTCTAGGCCCCTTCCGGGTCTGCCGTGGGTGGTTTGGGGGGGCCTGTTGAGGCGGTGAGGGGGCCTTTTGGTGTAGGCCCCTGTGGGGCCTCGGCCTCAATTTTTTGGCTTGCCTGCTTCCCCTGAGGGAAAGCTGCAGCCTTCTACTCCAGATCTGGTCTGAGCCTGGTGCGGCTGGGCCCAGTGCTCCCTCTGGTGGCGGTTGCCTGCATCGCAGGTGAATTTAGTTACCTAGCACCCTGCTGTCGGCTGTACGCTCCCTCTGGTGGGTGGTCTGGGTAATCGCACCTGGGATTTTAATTTCTTTTCCTTGGGCCTCAGTCTCAGCCACGGTGGGCCGCTGATTAGGCCCGTCGGATTCCTGAGTCATCCTTTTGGGTGGCGGCCATTTTGTTGGTGCCTCATAGGCGGCCGCCATTTTGTGGGAGCTCGATTCATTCAACCTCCTCAATTGTATGGGTTACATCTAGTGAGTGCTTATTTCTCACCAATTTTGCGATTCATTTTGCATTTTCTTAATTCATTAGTAGTTTATTGTTGCCTTTTTAGTTTGTTTCTTGCAGACGTTCCATCATGGCTGAAGGCCAAGGGGGCGCGCAGCCGCCTAGCGAGGCTCTATCGAAGAGGATTATTAAGGGTCCTTCACAGGCCCTTCGCTCTCCTCCCTCAACGTCATCGGCGGGTCGTGTGCAGGCCTTTTTAGCCAGCATTGCTGGTGATGCACAGGCCTTGGCCAGTTTTGGCTCTGGCCTGGACGCGCTCATGCAGCAGACTGCCACGGCTGCAGCTTCATTGTCAAGTGCACCTTCGGCCTCCACGTCAGCTGCGGCTTCCGCTACTGTCACAACGGTGGCACAGGTCCACGCTGCCTCCCCCTCAGTAATTCCGGAATCCCCTCCCGAATTGTCCTCCTCAGATGAGGACAATGTTGTACACCCTTCAGGGGTGATAACGACATCCACACAGGTTGGTCCTGCGGTACTTCTTCCTTCTCCCCCATCAGTTGCTAGTAAGAAGAAGGTGCCGCAGGCCCGTGGGCCTACCAAAAAGCAGGCCAAGAAGAAGGGTGTCTTGGGGTCAGGGGGGGCCATGCAACCTGCGGCGTTGCCCGCTCCTGTCTCCTCTCTTGTTGTCTCTCCTCAGGTGGCGCTTCCGCTAGAGGGGCAGGATCTATCTTCCACGTCCTCGGCCGAGGACGCGTTGCCTGTGCCGGATAAGACCTCGCTCGGCGGGAAGCGTCGTCATAAGAAGAGGTCCAAGAAGCGAGCTAAGCGTCGCAAGGACGACACTTCCGCAACCTCTTCGACAGGTTCGTCCACTTCTGACGCGGAATCTGACGCGTCAATGGGCCTCTATTGGGGGTTTGGTGAACGGGCTGGGGGCTTCCCTCTTTGGGTTTGGAAACGTAGAGCCAACTCTCACCGTGCACGCTACGGCGCGGTGCAAGATTGTTTGAATGGCACACTTCTCCCTGAGGTCACAGTGTCCACAAATAGGGCCAGGGACATCATCCCTGGCAGCCATCTGTCGTCAAGGTTGCGGTCTCGCATTCTTGATGGGCGTTTCGTAGATATATTTGAACTGGCCCCCCCAGAGGAAGAGGTCCCGGTCCAGGGTAAGCAGGTGACAGCACCTAAAAAAGGGGTCCAGTCTCGCAAGGTCGAGAGGACTTTTGAGAGATGGCTGGATTGTTTTCAGGTCTTCGCAGGTGTTGTAGTTGCTGCCTACCCTCGCCGGGCAGTGCACCTTATCGTATATTTGTCAATTGTGCGCTCCGCATATACAATGGCGGGCGAGGCGGCGGCTATAGCGTATGACGAACGCTTTCGCCACCGGGCTGCCAAGATTAATTCGGCAAGATGGGACAGGAAAGACCTCGATGTTTGGACCACTTACGTGGCTCCGCTCGTCGAGAAAAAGCCAACTGAGCAACCAAAGTCAAAAGCGACCCCCCAAAAGCCTGTTTCCAAGTTGGTTTGTTGGGATTTTAACAAAGGGCTGTGTCAGCGTCAGCCTTGTAGATTTGCTCATCACTGTGATCGCTGCGGCGGGAATCACCCCGCAACTTCCTGTTTTGGGGGTCGGCGGCCCTTTCGGGGAGGAAGGGGGGCTACAAATCATCCTCAAGGGGGGCTCATCTTGCCCTCCCCGCTCCCCCAGCCACCCCAGCAGCCGCAGCCTCCAATAGATCTTAATTTCTCTTTGGCCTTTTCTCCCATTAGGCTGGCACCCCTTTTAGAATGGTTAAATCGTTATCCCAACACGGGAGCGGCGGCTTACCTGAGGGACGGTTTCTCTTCTGGATTCCGGATTCCGGTGGCATCGCGTCCCGTTGCGCGGAATCCTTTGAACCAGAAGTCGGTGAGGGAGATGTCGGGGGTGGCAAGGAGGAAGATCGATAAGGAAATTGCCCTTAATCGCATAGCCGGTCCCTTTGAGACCCCTCCTTTCCCCAACCTGCATCTCTCTCCCCTAGGCATCGTTCCCAAAAAAGCTCCGGGGGAATTTCGCTTGATCCATAATTTATCGCACCCAAAGGGGTCCTCAGTTAACGATATGATTCCCCCCGAGCTTTGTTCAGTAAAGTACGCCTCTCTGGACCATGCGGTAGAAATAGTGCGAAAATTTGGCCCCGGGGCATTGCTTGCAAAATGCGATATCGAGTCAGCTTTTCGCCTCCTTCCCATCCACCCTAGTGATTTTTGGCTTTTGGGCTTTCAGTTTGAAGGCGCCTTTTATTTTGATAAGGCTATGCCAATGGGCTGCTCAGTAGCCTGCGCTGCCTTCGAAAGTTTCAGCACATTCTTGGAGTGGGCCCTCCGTTTTAGGACCGGTTTGGAGGGGGTCACGCATTATCTCGATGATTTTTTATTATCGGGCGCCTCTAACACGGGCGATTGCGTGGCCCTGTTGCAGGCTTTTGCTGCCCTCACGAAAGAATTGGGTGTCCCCCTGGCCGGTGAAAAAACGGAGGGTCCCACTACTAGGCTAACCTATTTGGGTATCCTATTGGATACCGTGGCCCAGACTTCATCATTGCCTCCGGAGAAGATTGTTAAATTGAAGGGCGTCATCGAGGAGGTTTTATCAGTTTAAAAAGTCACTTTGCGACAATTACAGTCTTTGCTTGGCCATCTTAACTTCGCGTGCAGAGTTGTGGCGCCTGGGCGCCCTTTCTGCGCGCGTTTGAACAAACGCACAGTGGGTCTTCGCTCCCCGCATCAGCATGTGCGTTTGCACCAGGGCGAGAAGGCCGATCTTAGGATGTGGCTTGAGTTTTTGAATGATTTTAACGGGGTGTCCTTGTGGCAGGATGTCTTGACCCTGCACAACGACTTTCAAGTTAATTCTGATGCGGCTGGGTCCTTAGGTTTCGGTTTATTTTGGAATGGCAGGTGGTGCGCTCAGCGCTGGCCTCCTGCGTGGCAGGGGACGGCCATCACGCGGGACTTAACTTTCCTTGAGTTTTTTCCGATAGTTGTGGCTGTTCACCTGTGGGTCGAGGACTTCAGAGACCATCGCATTTGCTTTTGGTCAGATAATCATGCTGTTGTTGACGTCCTTGCAAAACAATCTTCAAGGTCCCCTCGGGTATCGGCCCTTCTCAGGGCTTTCGTTTTACAATGTTTACGTTTCAATATAGCTTTTACAGCGCGTTTTATTCCGGGACTGTCTAATGATATTGCTGATGCTTTGTCCCGTTTCCAGATGGAGCGATTTTGGTCCCTGGTTCCGGACGCCCAGACGCAGCCGGAATATTTCCCGGAAAGGCTGTGGAACCTTGGGAGCTCCTAGTTTTGCAGGGAGTAGCTGCGTCTGTATCTCCCTCCACAATGCGTGCCTACCAGAAAGCCTGGACTGATTTTTTGTCCTTCAGACAGCAGTCCATGGCAGTTAGCGGGTCGGTCCGTCCCACCACCGCTCAGGTGTTGCAGTATCTGGCTCACCTGTTTCAATTGGGGAGGGCGGCTCAGACTATAAAACTCCATTCTGCAGCCATTTCTTTCTTTAGTAAATCATTTTTCGACAAAGACCCATGCGCTAAATTTGTAGTTCGCAAGGCTTTGGAGGGTTGGGGCAGACTTTGCCCCCCCCCGTGGCGCTAAGAGAAACCCTATTACTTTTGAGCTTTTGACTAGCATGCGCTCGCAGTTGCGGGTCGTATGCTGGTCAAAATATGAGGCGCGCCTTTTTTCCGCTGCCTTTGCCGTGGCCTTTTTTGGGGCCCTGCGGGTTGGAGAGGTGGTTTTTGAAAAAGCACGAGCAGGGACTTCCAAGGGTCTTCTTTTACAAGACGTGCGTCTTTCGCCATCCAAATTGCACTTGACAATTAGGAGTTCCAAAACCGACCAACAGGGTCGGGGTGCTGTGATGCGCCTCTTGGCCACCGGCAAGAAGGGCCCCTGTCCCGTGAAAGATATGGCCAAATATTTAGCAGGCAGGCCCCCGGGGGATGGCCCCTTGTTGAAGCATCTCGACGGTTCGCCTCTGACCAGGCAGCAGTTCGCTAGGGTGATGAGGAGAGTAATAGCGGCTTGCGGTTGTAAGGCCGTTGATTACGCTCCTCATTCATTCAGGATTGGGGCGGCCACCACTGCCGCACACTGGGGGCTGTCTGTTGATCAGATAAAGGACTTGGGTCGCTGGAAGTCTGCGGCTTACAAGTCATATGTGCGCAAGCGTCGCTGACATGTTCTTTGTCCTTATTGTTTTCATCCAGGACCTGCACCGGTGCGCATTTGGTTGGCTGGCCATTCTATCGTTTATTGGGCCGGCATAAGGGCCGGTGAAACTGACTTCGGGCGTCAACTTGGTCTCCCCCAACATGTGCAGGTCTCCTGGATGGGTCAGCGAGGAATGCGTTGGGGGGAACTTCTCCCTTTGCTGCAGGATAAGGTTCTCAGGGAGGGTCCACCCCACGCGTTAGTTATTCAATTGGGGGAAAATGATCTTCACGAGTGGGATTGTCTGTCCCTACGGTTGGCCATTAAAAAGGACTTGGTGGTTTTGAAGAATTGGATGCCTAAGGTGCACCTTTTCTGGTCACAATTGCTACAACGCAGAGCCTGGCGCGGCAGCACTGACACAGCTAGTCATGCCGCTTTTGAACGCACGAGGAAGCGCATCAACAGTGCAGTTTCAAAACAGATTGTTGAGCTGGGGGGGTCGATAATCGGGCACCCGGGGATTAAATCTTGCTCCACCTCCCTTTATCGTGATGATGGGGTCCATCTGTCTCCCACAGGGAATGATTTGTGGCTGGGGGCGGTGGCTTGGGGTTTAAAAAGTTGGTTAGGGTTCTGAGTGTTGGCGGGAGCCTGCGGCTTCTGTGGCGGGTTAGGCTTTGGTTGATGAGTTTGGGAGGGGCATGGCATGGAGGTGCATGCCCCTCAGTGCTGCTCTATAGAAGTATTCCGTTAAAGGAATCCTGGGGCTCCGGGGCTCTAGTCCTTACACCCCCGCAATGGGGCGGGGCTGGGGCCGGTACAGAGCACGAGCCTTGGGGAGCATTTCTGGTGGGGGAGATTGCCTGGTCGCAGCTATCTCCTCTACCAAGGTAGTGTTTACTTGACTTTCCTATTGTAGGAAGTCAGAGCTGGTCCTGTCCCATCGTGGGGCAGAAGATTAACCAAAGCCTAAGGCCAACACTCAAAATTAATTTGTAATTTTAAATAAAGTTGTGGCCAAAATTATGCCAAAAACAAAACCTAAAATGATGTGTCTGTCTGAGTTTTTGGGGGGAATTTCTGGGAGGTCTTGGATCGCAAAGCTCATTAATACATAAAGATTAATGAGGGTTGCGAACGGACCTCTAAGAAATGAGTGTGGGTGTTGGGGGGCGGGCTTAAGCCCACCGGGAGCGGCTGATTGGAGGGCGGCGAGTTGCTGGGGTAAATAGGATGTATCTATTCTTTGATTGACAGGGGAAGGCTTTAAATACTCAGCGTGTTGGGACGATCGCCATTCTTGCTATTGATTTAATCTCCCACCCACCCACCCTCTTTTTCTTGCAGGTTTAGGTTGACCTTGCTATGGTGCCGCCTGTATTCGGGGGCCGGTAGGAATTTTTTCCATTTGGCTGATTGGCTGTTGCCATCTGGTTTTTCGCCTACTGCTTAGCAATAGTCACAACTTGTTAGGGTTGGCGGGTTAGGCTTTGGTTGATGAGTTTGGGAGGGGCATGGCATGGAGGTGCATGCCCCTCAGTGCTGCTCTATAGAAGTATTCCGTTAAAGGAATCCTGGGGCTCCGGGGCTCTAGTCCTTACACCCCCGCAATGGGGCGGGGCTGGGGCCGGTACAGAGCACGAGCCTTGGGGAGCATTTCTGGTGGGGGAGATTGCCTGGTCGCAGCTATCTCCTCTACCAAGGTAGTGTTTACTTGACTTTCCTATTGTAGGAAGTCAGAGCTGGTCCTGTCCCATCGTGGGGCAGAAGATTAACCAAAGCCTAAGGCCAACACTCAAAATTAATTTGTAATTTTAAATAAAGTTGTGGCCAAAATTATGCCAAAAACAAAACCTAAAATGATGTGTCTGTCTGAGTTTTTGGGGGGAATTTCTGGGAGGTCTTGGATCGCAACTAAGTAGACACAGCACCCCAGCTCTGCTTCCTTTTGTACTTCCTATGCTGACTGCAGCATGCGGGCTTGACGAGGCTGGTGACCCTTGCTTGCTCCAAGCCTACTCCAGCTGAGGAATCACACACCTCTTCCTAGAGCTAGTGAGCCCCACCTGGTCAGCTAGGGAGCTGGGTTGTGGGCCTTTGCCTGCCTCAGCCTCCTAGAGCACCCCTCCCACTGCTCCCTATGCCTCAGAGTCCACTGTGTTTGTGGAGACGGGCCCTTCTGGTGATGGAACCTGCTGCTCTGGTTCCACCCTGTGAGTACCTCCTTTCCCATCCCCAGTTTGCACCAGTGTGTCCCAGTCCCAGCTATACCCTTTGCATGGATCCTCTTCCTCCTCCCCATCGTCCTGCCAGATCATAACACAGATTGATGGAAAGGACATATAAATAAACATATGCAAGGAAATAGTCTCCTCTGTCCATCTCTAATCTCTGGAAGCTGGTTGAATCGTAAAACTGCTCTCACTAGCATGTTGCTGCTAATGTTCAGCTGAAATCTATCTTCCTGTAACTTAGATTAGATCGAGATGTGGCCCCTGGATCGGCAGGGAAAATGTCTTTGCCCTTTTCTATTTGCATGTTCATACATGATATTCAACAAATGTACAGTCTGTACCTGTATACACCCTTGTTCAGGTGTAATGTTCAATGAGCGCACAGCCTGTGTACACAGTAGCTAAGCTGCACAAATCAAGAAGTGCCCACTCTTTCACGGAAACACTTGTACATGTGTAGAGGCAGCTTGTGAACTGTGTTAAGCGTAACGTAAGGACAAGCCTTATGTGACATTCCTTCAGGAGTCTGATGAGTGTTCTCCTGTCCACTCATCTTCAGTTTAACTGCTCCAATCAACAGTGACTGGCATCATTAAGAGAAAACTGCAAATGCTACATTTGCATGTACTACTTCACATTGCCGCATATAACACAGCTCTCTTGTTATTTACAAGTTTAGGCCAGTGAGCCTGTATTGGATGTCTGCAACTATAACAATACATTTAAATCTAAGCATGCCAAGGACTTGGCGTGGGAAACAGTAATTATATGAGAAGGATTGATCCTTGCCTGTGGAGGTCTCTCAAGGTCTCACATGAAGGCCCAAGTCAAAGAAGGTCTAACAAATTATCAGATGAGCCATCTGCTTAGTTAAATGTCAGCTGCCAAACTTACGGTGCTCCTCATTGATCTATTGCAGTCTTTTTTTCTTGGTGGACAAAAAAAAAGGCGAGGCTGTGAGTATAATTGATTCTGTCTATTTATTTGTCATCATTGAAATGCTTAGAGCAAAAATGTACTGTTATGAGTCTGCGGGGTGCCTGGACCTCCCCTCTAATTCCTGGGTGACAGACACTGGATTTAGCATGTTAAAGCACAAGCCAGGCTGGCGTCTTGTGTCCAGGAAATTGCCCAGGGAATGGCTTAGGCTGAATTATTACCTCTTCCCCACTTCTAATTCCTGGATCCAGGAATTCAGTTGCCGAAATAGCCAGGCTGTCCTGGTAATGACCCACTAAAGATGGGTTGTTAGGGGCACAAAGAGAGTGCCTCTGTGGCAGAGGGCAAGTGGGAGGAGCCCCTCCCTCAACTCAGAATTAGATAGAAAGACAAAAGCCTTTGAAGTAGAGTTTTAGGGTTTTCCTGTGATGTGAGCTAGAGAGGAAAAGTGGGAGCCTGTAAAATCCAGCAAGCTAGAGAGAGGGTCAAAGGGGGAAACAGGACTCTGTTCTGCAAAAGCTTTGACTTCTTTAAGCAGATACAGTATTTTTGAATTCTTGGGTAGGGGTAGCAGAGAGCCAAACAGTAACAAAACCTGGGATTTTATTTATTAGTTATTTGTATTTATTAAAACATTTCTGTACTGCCGTTCACATCGGATGTTGAGGTGGTATAAAATAGCATTTTAAAAATAGATTTCAAACAATGGAAATGCAATACAAGTGAAACAGTGCTAATAACCCTGAGCAAGATTAAAATCACAAGCAAACCATTAGTATCAGGTATCCAGAATAGACTGGGGAAATCTTTTTAATAAGTGCCAAAATGCAAGTAATGTTGGTGTTTATCTAAGCTGATGGAAGATGTTTGGACACTACTCCATCCTTGTATGAACATCACTATATATTGTTATATATATTGAATGCTATTACTTGTTAAGTTTTTGATGCGTTGCTTGGAGCTCAGTCGAGTTGCTGGAAAAGTGGCACATATATATGAAATAATTTAAAACAAAACAAAACACCAACCTGCTGGTTTTGTTGTATTGTTAAACTCTCACAGTGCTTCCCCTGGCTGAAGCAAAGAATTCAAATAAAGGTCAATGCAATCAATTTAAGTTACATTCAACATGACACCTCTCTTTCAAGTTATCCAGATTCTTTTTTAAAAAAAGTTTCAAGATAGGTCAACTGATCAGGTAAACCACATTTTAAGAAGAAAGGTGGAGTGCAGGGGGGAGTTAGTATACGTTTGCTCCAGAAAGCTGCATTCTGACAAATAGATTTGCTCCAAGCATCAAGTGCACAGGCAAAGCCAAGCCAGCACTCCTGTCAGTACATTTGCAACAGCCAACCCCCCTGCTGCCACTTCCCAGTAAGCAACAATGACCGCCACCAAGCTGCTTCTTCTGTCAGCATTCTGGGCTGATCCACAGAGTCACAGGCCAAGACAGTAGTCAGGACCAAGGGACAAACCAGGAGGTATGAGCGAAGAATAGCCAAGGATACAGGAACACACCAGAGCTCAGGAAGACCTTGTTGTTCATGCAAGGTTAAATTGAAATAGAAAATAGTTAATACTCCTCGCTGCTCAGGAAGATCATACCTTTCAACATTTCTCTGATGAAAATAGGGATCTCCTATTTCATCATCATCACCATCATTTTACTATTTATAGCCCACCTATCTGACTGGGTTGCCCCAGCCACTCAGGAAAGCTTCCAACATACAGTACATAAAAACATACTAAAATGTTAAACATTTTAAAACTTCTCTATACAGGGCTGCCTGCAGATGGCTCGGGGGTCATATAACTCTATACCCTCCAACATTTCTCCAGTAAAATTAGGGACATCCTAAGGAAAACTGAGACATTCCGGGATCAAATCAGAAACCAGGACAGCTTGGAGGGTCTGGAAGATCCAATGGCCACTTTGATTGGACAAAGTCAGTCTAAGGCAGGCATCCCCAAACTTCGGCCCTCCAGATGTTTTGGACTACAACTCCCATCATCCCTGACCACTGGTCCTGTTAGCTAGGGTCATGGGAGTTGTAGGCCAAAACATCTGGAGGGCCGCAGTTTGGGGATGCCTGGTCTAAGGCCTGAAGGTACCTCCCCTGAGAAGCTGCCTCCAGCAGTTCACTGATTTGCAAGCGGCCCTTGAGAGGAACATATATAGGTATAGGCATCAATTCTCAGAACTAGCAATGCAATCTTTTCCAAAACACATACATTTTGTGATGAAAGCTAAGGGAGAATTATTTCACTCAGTTCCATTTTGAGTGGGGGCGGGGAGAGACAGTACCTGTGGTCAAAACGTTTTTCTGTCACCTTCTATGCAATTCTCAGTCAGACTCCAGACCTTGTTTGCACAGGGTTAAATGTCACCGTGGATGTGAGGAAGACGGGTCTCCTGAATGCCAATTTAGAACTGTCTGCAAAACAGAATTGTGACCTTCTGTGTTTTGCTTGCAGCACGGATTCAATAGCTGCTGCTCACTGTAAAGCTGTTTTAATTTTCATGGCAGGTAAACTGGGGATTGTTTCAGAGCCCTGGCTTTCTAAGTGTGAAATGAGACTTCAGAAGCAGTTGGTAGGGGAAGAGTACATTTGTACATAACTTCATCCCAAGCTTGTATGTGAGTGTTCACTAAAGGAGGTGTTTTACAACTCTGCGGTCTATGTGTTCCCCACCATAGAATCATAGAATCATAGAATCATAGAGTTGGAAGAGACCACAAGGGCCATCCAGTCTAACCCCCTGCCAAGCAGGAAACACCATCAAAGCATTCCTGACAGATGGCTGTCAAGCCTCTGCTTAAAGACCTCCAAAGAAGGAGACTCCACCACACTCCTTGGCAGCAAATTCCACTGCCGAACAGCTCTTACTGTCAGGAAGTTCTTCCTAATGTTTAGGTGGAATCTTCTTTCTTGTAGTTTGAATCCATTGCTCCGTGTCCGCTTCTCTGGAGCAGCAGAAAACAACCTTTCTCCCTCCTCTATATGACATCCTTTTATATATTTGAACATGGCTATCATATCACCCCTTAACCTTCTCTTCTCCAGGCTAAACATACCCAGCTCCCTAAGCCGTTCCTCATAAGGCATCGTTTCCAGGCCTTTGACCATTTTGGTTGCCCTCTTCTGGACACGTTCCAGCTTATCAGTATCCTTCTTGAACTGTGGTGCCCAGAACTGGACACAGTACTCCAGGTGAGGTCTGACCAGAGCAGAATACAGTGGTACTATTACTTCCCTTGATCTAGCCACCACCACCACATTCTAGGCTTTTGTGATACTGACAAAGGCAGGTAGGTCTCCAATTTTGCAAGGAGTGCAATTTTTCAAACCTGTTCAGGGATCAAATGGCCTTGCGCCCTTTGCAATCCTATTCCATTTAATAGCAGTCTAAATTTGCATAGGACTCCTCTGATGATGAGTTAGCTTGAATCAATCAGAATGTATTCAGTGAATGTGCATATATGGGCATGAGAGGTGACATCACAGTGGCAAGTTCCACCCAAACATATGTGGCTTAACTGGTACTTGTAGAGAGCCAGAGCAGGAGCCAGTGCAATGAGTCCCCGCGACTGCAGTGGGGCTTTCTCCCCTCTTCTTCCTCCATGCACCCGCTGTGCCCTTCCCAAATCTGTTTGGGATAGGAGAACCCATTGAACAGGGGGGCACTGGGGGGACAACATCTGTTGTTCTGTCTGCCAAGCAAAAATGCTTGTGCCAATGGAACGATTCCTCTCTAAATATTCTGTATGGGTACATTTGTTGAATTCCACCCTAAATATTCTGTTAGGGTCAGATTGCCAGCTGACTTGGGGGTGGTATTGGAGCTCAATCCACTCCTTTCCCTTTAAAAGTTGCTTGATTGGGAAAATTACAGGGTAAATAAACATTACACCCTTCTTAATTTTGGGGGGGTGGGTATTTTTTTAAAAGAATATACTGTTGAAGGCACAGATACAAAATCCTCTTAAAAGTTAGCAACCCTGTGTTAGTTTCCAGTAAACAAGCCCACTATCAAGTGACTTTGGTTAGATGCAAGCCAATATTTCTGCAGCCTTGCACAACATTGTCTTTTTCGTAAGGTTTCCTTAGGGATGAGTTGAATTGGCTATTTTTGTTCAATCCCCGAATGTCACTGCAAGATAAAGAAAACACAAAAAATGTAAAGCCCCCCCTTTCATTTAGAGCCGACCGCTATATTGTGCTAAGAGGTCCATTTCCATTTAAATTATTTCATTCAAGCAGAGGTCAAAGGCTGCAGAAAAATCATAAAATATCCAAGGGATGGCTAATTTGCTGCTTTCGCTACTACGCTGTTCAAACCTCTTGTACATGTCCAGCTTTCATTTGGTGGTCACATTCTCAAGGACAGGCATGTCTACTGGAGGTGAATGTTAACTGATTAAAGCAATAATAATATTGTTTTCTTACCACACGGTCCTGAACACATCATTTCGGGAATCAATTTCATCGAGGGTTTTTTGCTTAGTGGTAAGTATGCTTATAATTGCAACCTTAGATGTGTCTATTCTAGTATTGGCCCTTTAAACTGTTTCAGGAGCACAACAATATTGCCTCGTCAGAGATGCTCCCTGCCAAGTCATCACCTCCACAACAATACATTTAACAAATGCACAAGTAAGGTGCATTTACTTTACAAGTAAGGTGCATTTGCTTTACAAGCAAAACCTTTGTAAAGGGACCCCTGACCGTTAAGTCCAGTCGCGGATGACTCTGGGGTTGTGGCGCTCATCTCTCTCTACAGGCCGAGGGAGCCAGCGTTTGTCCGCAGACAGCTTCCGGGGCATGTGGCCAGCACGACTAAGCCGCTTCTGGCAAACCAGAGCAGCGCACAGCAACACCATTTACCTTCCTGCCGGAGCATAGCTGCCAAGTTATCCCTTTTTTAAAGGGATTTCCCCTTATGCTGAATAGGCTTCCTCGCGAGAAAAGGGAAAACTTGGCAGCTATGCGCCGGAGCGGTACCTATTTATCTACTTGCACTTTGATGTGCTTTCGAACTGCTAGGTGGGCAGGAGCTGGGACCAAGCAACGGGAGCTCACCCCGTCAGGGGGATTCAAACTGCCAACCTTCTGATCGGCAAGCCCTAGACTCTGTGGTTTAGACCACAGCACCACCCGCTGACCTATCCCTGACCTATTTAGCAGTGCAAAGGTAAGCAAAAGCAAAGTGTTGACATAATGATATTTGTCAACAGAGAAGGTCAGATCTAAAAAAGCACTTGAGGTCCACACTGCAAAGAATCACATTTTTCAAATAATAAATTCATTTCTCCACATTTCCACATCAGTTTGCATTAAAAAAAATGTCTCTATCAAGATTTTACTGCAGATTTCTCCTGATACACACATTTTTACAAAGCAAGTTTCCAAATATATGCATTTTTATGCACGCTTTATCCTAGTAGATGCACTCGGTACATGTTTCTTGGCTGGATAACTTCATTGCAAGATACAGAGAAGTGTGGATTTTGAAGGATGGCTGTGTTCCCCTTTGATGTTGTTTTAGAAAGTGCAGATTGGTTTGATGAGCCTTTAAATGTGAACTGAATTGAATTTCTCTGCCATTCCTAATCATTTTACTAAAAGAGTACAGAGCCAGAGAAGAAAACTAATTTCTATTATCCAGTTGGATGCATGTTAATTTTAGTCCAGTTCTCTCACCAGAACTAAAACCTGAATGCTCTTAAAAAAAAAAACACTATCCTATTCCACAGGATTGATCAAGACCCAAAGTCCATCTTCACTTTTGAAAATCCGGTTGTAACTTAGGTTAGAGAGACGGCAGCCCTCAAACCCCTTGCCCCATGTGCAGCCTCATTTCTCCAGAGCGAGCGATCCGAGGATTGCCATTATAAATCCTTCACACAAATCACAGATGAATGCTGGCAGTCTGTACATAATCCGCTTTCTTGTTCTTTTAAAAACGGCCGTTTTTCCGCTTGACAACAGTGAGGCTTTTGTAAAAACATTGGAAGTTAGGAGCATTACCATATTTTGAGGCTGTCTATTGTATAGAATGTGTCATAGAAATAATCCTCATGCATTTTAAGAGCTTTCCTGCCTGTTCCCCAAAGCAGCATGTTTTCCAACAAAAAAAAGGGGGGGGGAGATATAACCACTATAAAAAGAGAGCGCCTGGGGAAAATCTCTTACACCCACAGCTAAATCAAAATATCATCTGCTAAGTTTGCCTGGTACTAAAAAGAAATAAGAAATAGACACTGGGCTGCTGGCTTCCACTTCAACCATCTTAACCCTCTAAATGAGTTTTGATGGTGCATAGCCAAGCAACAGACCCTCCAAGTGTCCCTATTTTCCAGGGACAGTCCCAGATTTACAGACGCCATCCCAGTTTCTGATTTGCTCTCAGAAAGCCCCACTTTCCCCCAGGACACCCCTATTTTCATTGAAGAAATGTTGGCAGGTATGGAGTTATGCGATCCCCGAGCCAAGGAGATAAGTAAGTACGCAACCCTTAGAAGACATCAGAAGGCAGCCCTGTACAGGGAAGTTTTAAAATGCTTAATGTTTTGTTATGTTTTTATATATGTTGGAAGCTACCCAGAGTGGCTGGAGCGATTCAGTCAAATGGGTGGGGTATAAATAAAAATATCGTTATTGTTATTATTGAATAGGACATTCCTATTTTCATCAGAGAAATGTTGGGGGGGGGTACGAAGCAAAGCTTCTTTTTTGGTCGCCTTGCTTCTCTGTAAGAATGCAACAAAGGAAGCTGCCTTGGGCTGAGCAGAACCATTGGTGCATATGGCTCTATATTGTATTGTCTACACTTTCATTGTCTACACTGAAGGAGCGTCTCCACCCCCATCGTTCAGCCCGGACACTGAGATCCAGCGCCGAGGGCCTTCTGGCGGTTCCTTCCCTCATTGCCAGAAGTGATGTTACAGGGAACCAGACAGAGGGCCTTCTCAGTAGTGGCACCCAACCTGTGGAACGCACTCCCACCATATGTCAAGGAAATAAGCAGCTATCCTATTTTTAAAAGGCATCTGAAGGCAACCCTGTTTTAGGGAAGTTTTTAATGCTGTATTGTTTTTAACACTTGATTGGGAGCCACCCAGAGTGGCTGGGGAAACTCAGTCAGATGGATGGGGTATTAATAAATTATTATTATTATTATTATTATTATTATTATTATTATTATTATTAATTATTATTATTTCAGGGCTTCAGACAGAGCCTTTCCCATGCCTACCTGGGCATACCAGGGGTATAAACCCTGGGTGCCTTAGAATGCAAGGTGGGTGCTCTTTCATAGAACTACCCCCCCTTCCCACTTGTGATTTGCAGTCCCAGGCCCAGTGAACCAACCAGCAGTGGGGGCTCAGGCATGAGAGATGTGAGAAACACAGGACAAATATCTTAGGATTAACAAAGAGAAGAGAAAAAGAAGAGTTTGGATTTGATATCCCGCTTTATCACTACCCAAAGGAGTCTCAAAGCGGCTAACAATCTCCTTTCTCCCACCCACCCCCACAACAGATACCCTGTGAGGTGAGGGGGAGCTGAGAGACTTCAGGGAAGTGTGACTAGCCCAAGGTCACCCAGCAGCTGAATGTGGAGGAGCGGAGACGCGAACCTGATTCCCCAGATTACGAGTCTACCACTTTTAAGCACTACACCACACTAGCTCTACACCCCAAACCCACAACTTGGTTGATTACGATGTCAGTAGGCTTTGGCATAGGTATTGGGTGTGTATCTTGAATCATCTAACCCATCTGCTGGTTGATTGCTTGGCAGGGTCAATCCTGGTTTCAGTTTATAACATCTGTCAAATCAGGGTGACTTCCCCAAGATCAACACCTGGGCAGGGGGTGGGGGCAATACTAAGGTCTGGGCATCTGGAAATAAGTACATCCATATGTGTGTGTGTGTGTGTGTGTGTGTGTGTGTGTACACACACACACACACACACACACACACACACACACACACACACACACATATACACATATATGCAGTCGTACCTCGGGTTGCGAACACCTCGGGTTACGAACAACCCGGGTTACTAACTTCGCAAACCCGGAAGTATTTTCGCCACGCGTGTGTGTGCAGAAGTGCCGCGTGCCTTTGCGCATGCGCAAAGCACGAAAATAGCGCTTTGCGCATGCACAAAACGGCGGTTCGGGCCCTTTTCGGGTTACGAACTGCGACCCGGAACGGATCGCGTTCGTAACCCGAGGTACCACTGTATATATATATAGTGGAACCTCGGTTTACAAACACCTCGGTTTACGAATTTTCGGTTTACGGACGCCGCGGACCCATCTGGAACGGATTAATTCACTTTCCATTACTTTCAATGGGAAAGTTCGCTTCAGTTTATGAACACTTCAGTTTATGAACAGACTTCCGGAACCAATTACACCCATGCTTCGGGTTAAGTACGCTTCAGGTTGAGTAATCCGCGGACCCGTCTGGAATGGATTAATCCACTTTCCATTACTTTCAATGGGAAAGTTTGCTTCAGTTTATGAACACTTAAGTTTAAGTACTCTGCGGACCACCTGGAACGGATTAATCCACTTTCCATTACTTTCAATGGGAAAGTTCGCTTCAGTTTATGAACGCTTCAGTTTATGAACAGACTTCCGGAACCAATTGTGTTCATAAACCGAGGTACCACTGTATTCTGGAATCAAATAACAGGACAATGAGAACTAAACATGAGCTATATTCCATTAGATTTTCAGAAGTTGTTTTAATAGTATGTCATATGAAAGCTCAAACATAATGTGGAAATTTACAGCCAGGGAAACATTAGAGAAAAGGAATAAACTGCCATGGGAATGCAGTTCTAGTCTCCAGGGTGGAGAGTAAAATGCAAACGCTGGCTTATCTGTTGGTTTTTTTTTTTAAAAAAAGTGATTGTATGTTGCCTTCGGTGCCATGTGATCAGAAACATGTTCAAGAAGGAATAGCAACAGTTGTTGATTGGATCCAGATTTAGTCGTGCTTAAGAGCAGATCCATGGAAATCAGTGTTCATGTTTAGTCTGGATCCAGTCCAATAAATTATACATGCCTGATTTTGGGGCATTTGGCTATTTGCATGCACAAATATTCCTGCCCCATATCTGCAGAGAAAATTCTCATGCATCTGCAGAATTATCTGTATTATTATTATTATTTTTAAAAAAATCAGCATGATGCTTCACACAATGAAAGGGGCTGCCAATGTCGCCTGGACTCTTGGAAATGTATTTATGTTCCCAGAGGGAAATTGCCCACACTCTCCCTTTCACTTTTATATTTGATAATTATTTATTTTGTTCCTTAATTGGCTAATTATGCCTGCATTGTGGCATCTTGGAAGCAAACCGTTCAATATAATTGCTAATGAGTAGGTTTTGTATTTTGTTGCAGAGAATTCGTAAGTATTCTCTGCCTGGTGTTAAGAGGTTTGTAATGGGTTTAGTGTGCTAATTATTAGTTATTTTGGCATAGTGCGAAAATTCTAAGAATACGGGAAAACTAGACTTTGGACTGGAAATTAACAATGTGCCAAAAATACTCCAAGCTCCTTAACTAACTGTGCAAAGTTAGCGCCTCAACATTTTTTTCTTTTCTTTTCTTTTCTTTTTTGGTTATAGAATTCAAGGAATCATAGCAGCTTCTGGTATTATAGAATCATAGAATGAATCATAGAACTGTAGAGTTGGAAGGGACCCAAAGAATCATCTAGTCCATCCCCCTGCAATACAGGAAAATGCAGCTGGATTGAACCCACAAACTTGCCATTATCAAAACAATGCTCTAACCAACTGAGCCACCTTCAGGCCATCATAGTGGTGTCTGCATAGTGACATACAGTGGTGCCTCGCTTAACGAATGCCCTGCTTAACAAAATTTCCGCTTAACAAAAGGATTTTTCGAGCGGAAGTTGCCTCGCTAGACGAATTCGTTTTATGAAAAATTCATCTAGCGAATCACGGTTTCCCATAGGAATGCATTGAAATTCAATTAATGCGTTCCTATGGGCAAAAAAAAAATATCAATGCATTCCTATGGGATTTGCTAGCCGAATTTTTCGTTATAAGAAAAGACCTGTGGAACGAATTAAATTTGTCTAGCGAGGCACCACTGTATGTGCATTGACAGTAGCCCCCAATCACACACACACACACACACACACACACACACACACCAAGCATTGGAAGACAAGTTTGCTTGATTAAATTCAGCAGACTAGGTGGGTTTGTGACCCTTTTGCATTTGTTCATGGAGGCAATTTCACGCCACTCTTCCAGAAAAGGTCTTGATCAATCGCAATCTGTTTGCCCGTTCCCAAGGAGTAAAAGTGTACCGTAAATAGAATTTCACAGGTGGTTTGTTAACAACAATGATAAAACCCTAACGTTCCAGAGCACAGCGTCAATCCAAACAAAAGAGGATTTTGTTTGCGTGGTTGCTGCCGATACTATATATGTGCTTATATGTGATACTGTATGTGGTTACTCGGGAGTAAATTGCAGCTGAGTTCAATTGAACTTTTTCTCTCATGTACCCGTGCGCAAGATCAGAGCTTTTAGGTTCTTCTAAATCTAGTGGAGCTTTAGGCATCAGCAGAGGCCGGAAGCACTTTACACTGCCATATGTATGATGAGAAGACTCTGGCTCTTTCCTTTGAGATTTTGTTGTGGCAACTTATATACCATCTCCTTTGAAGCCTTGAGGCTGGACTAGTGTTCATAAGCCATGCTTCAGGCTTACCTTGATAACTTGCTGGAAGTTGCAAATGATTTGAGGGGGGGGGATTGGCCGCCCATCTCTTAACAGGAATGATACCTGGAGCACATATCTCCTTGACTTCAAATGGATTCCAGTAGCCTTCTGGCCACAATTCCCAGACACTGGCTTTGACCTATGAAATTCCAAGTGGTTTGCAGCTCACATACCTAACCACTTTCTCTTGTCTTTGTTTTACAATACAATCTATATTATTATAAATAAATAAAAAATCTGAGCCCTTAGTATTTCAGTATGTACGTGTATATCCACAGATGGGAATCAACAAAGGTTGCTTCCCTGCTTCCCCCCCTTCCCCAATGCTGAAATAGAAATGCAGGGTGTGAAAGACAACAAGTCTCTAACACCCAGACAGTGGTTCCCATTGTGCTTTCAGCAAAAACAGGATTAAACCTCCAGTTTCACAAAAGATAGGGCTTGGCTCTAGGTTACCTCAGGGCACTTTTTCCAAAGCCTCTCACCACCTTACTACCAGTGGGGTCTTCCCTCTCATAGATCCCTACTGCTCTGGTTAGCCTCTCCCTCAGACCACTTTGTGGTTTTCTTGGCTTCACTGACCAGCCCTTAGTTTGTCAGAAGTACCTTGAACTAGCTTCCTTTCCTGACCCCAGGGAAGCTTGGTTCTCTTCTTAGTCACACAACTAGAAGAACTGACACACTGCTGGAGCCAATTAATGTTTAAGCACATTTAACTTTATTTATTAACTTGAGAACATGGATTTCACTGGTAACTTCTAGCGCATTCCTTTCATTATAGGACGCAGTCTTATTAGAGCATTTCATCCCTCCAAAACCTAACCTCCCACTCCCCACTATCCCACTCTCCACCTTCCCCAACCAACTCCTCTCCCACCAACTGACTCCTACTAACCGTTATCCCTCTTTTGTTTT
Organism: Zootoca vivipara; assembly: GCF_963506605.1. Taxonomy (NCBI): domain Eukaryota; kingdom Metazoa; phylum Chordata; class Lepidosauria; order Squamata; family Lacertidae; genus Zootoca; species Zootoca vivipara. Next base: position 110,973,448 of record NC_083276.1, on the reverse strand, counting down.
CAAACACAGTCTAGTCCCGCCTCCTGGAGAACTGCCTATCATTGGAGGGATAGTTTAACCCCCAACGCACCGGAATCCTCAGTAGGCACTAATCCGCCACACAGGGAAGCAGTGCTTAAACTCTAAAAAGGATCTGTCTTCATTTTAATAGTGCAACATCATTAACTCGGCCCATGAACCAGGCAGCAATGGCAGGAGCAGGGGTACTTCTGCACCATAATTTCCACCATCTCTATCATTAACCATGCTGGCTGGGACTGGTGGAAGTCCAACAACAGCCGGACGGCCACAGCTTCCCCCTCCCTGATCTAGCGAGAAGGCATTCATTCTCCTCCAGCTGCCTGGACTCTCCTTTTCATCAGAAGAGACCCCTCGGGGATTCTATCCTATTACACAACTGCTGGTTTCTAACACAGTGGTACCTCGGTTTACAAACACAATTGGTTCCGGAAGTCTGTTCATAAACTGAAGCATTCATAAACTGAAGCGAACTTTCCCATTGAAAGTACAGTGGTACCTCTACTTACAAATTTAATGCGTTCCGAACACACATTTGTAAGTCGAAAAAATTTGTAAGTCGAATCCCATAGGAATGCATTGGGAGAAAAAATTCATAAGTCGAAGCAACCCTATCTAAAAATTCGTAAGTAGAAAAAATCCTATCTAAACCGCATCCAAGATGGCAGATGGAGCTCCATTTGTAAGTAGAAAAATTTGTAAGTAGAGTTATTTGTAAGTAGAGGTACCACTGTAATGGAAAGTGGATTAATCCGTTCCAGACGGTCCGCAGAGTACTCAACCTGAAGCGTACTTAACCCGAGGTATGAGTGCAATTGGTACGTTAACCTGAAACGTACTTAACTTGAAGTGAACTTTCCCATTGGAAGTAATGGAAAGTTGATTAATCCGTTCCAGACAGGTCCGCGGAGTACTTAAACTGAAAATACTCCAACCGAGGCGTACTTAAACCGAGGTATGACTGTAAAGAGCCATGCCATTCCTGCTTGCTTTCTCCCTCATCCTCAAACCTCATAACAATTCAGGCAAACAGTGCTCTTAACACCTGGAAATTCTTTTGCTGTTCCTGAATGGTCTTCTATCACCTGCCTTCATGCCAGTCCACCTGTATTCTGTTTTTTTTTTTTAAACATACTTTTTATTAATTTTACAAAATACAAAAAAACAAAAAAAACGGTACATACTTAAACCCCTTTTCCACCTCCTTCCTACCCACCCACATGGGTCCTCCCCTGCCACAGAAGTATCCCATGTTTGTGAACAGTCAGAAATGGTCCATTTTATGCTTGGATTTCTGTCCTCCTCCCCCTCCCCTGACCCCAAAGCCCCCCCCTGCCACCAGGGAGCTCCAGCAAACCAGGGCAGTACGCAGGAGGACATCCATCCAACCATCTATTGTTATACCAAAAAAAGAGAAAAATAGAAATAGGAAAAAAAGGGGAAAAAGAAAGGGCGAAGAAAAAAAAAAGAAAAAGAAAAAAACAATACAAAACAGAAAAATTTTTCTTGCATTCATAGTTGAAAAACCATATTTTATGGGCTTCCCCTCCCCCCCTTCCCCGGTTTTCATCCCTTTTTTATCATCTGCAACAGTTTCTTACTTTATAAAAATACACCTTTGTATCTTATACAACTTATAAATCAATTGTTAACATTTTCATCTAATATTCAAATCACTGAAAATTCAAACTCCCATTTTCTCTTCCCGTGCCTAATTTTTTTTTTCTCCCTCTATAAGCCTCCATATTTTCACATTTTCCAAAATCCATTCACTTTTAAAACTATAACTATTCTCAATTTAACCTTACATCCCCGATTACCGGCTCCACCCCCCCCAATCCAGCAAATTCCAAAATCAGCAGACCAGTTATAAACCTGTTAATCCATCCTTATAATCACAACATCACTTTCCCTTCACCCCACCCCCTGTTTACAGTCTCTTGCCATCCAGGTCACCATACAGGACCCCTGAATTTCTTCTCTTCTCTGCATATTTTTTCCTTCTTCCCTGTGGGCGTTCTGGAGTTCCAATAATACCAATCGTGCCCCCCTCAAAGACAGGGCACTCCATCCAACTTTTTGTAGAGTAGAGTCATCATTTTTTTCATGGTGTGTTTCATTTTGTGTTGAATCATCACAGTCCTCATCTTCATCTTTTCCTTCCCCATCATTGTCATTCTCACATTGCTCTTTTTCAGTGTCAAAAGCTTCATCTCCTAGAAAATCATATTCCGCCATCACCTCCTGAAATTTCTGCTGTAACTCCTGTCGTCGTGTCTCCTCTTGACATAACTCTATTCTTGTTTCCCACATTAAGGTCAAAACAGACCGCTGGAACTCAGGGGGACACTTTTTTGTTGACATATTTCAGTCCTGCCAAGGTCAAAACTTATCACGTGGGGTGGAATATGATCACAGTTTATTTTCTCGACTCCATTTTAACAAGCTGGCTGCATTCTTCAAGTCTTGTTAACAATAAAGTTCGAACTCACATTTCACAAGCACTTAAGCCAAAAAAGAAATTCCACAAAGTCCAGAAATACAAAGTGAAGTAAAAATTGACTTATAAATCCTGATCAACTCACTGAATTGCCTAGGCTGCCGGCTCCCGAGGGAAAGAAAGGTTTTTCTTAGGCTTTACCTCATTGCTGCAGGGCAGTCATAAACCACAGTCTCTCTCCCCTTTTCACCCTGCATCAAAGGGGATATTCTCTTTGATGCCTTTGAGGGATCCTTTTGAATTACAAATCTTCTGTTTATGGCTTCGGGTTTCTATTTACTGTCTCTTTGTTCAGTCCACCTGTATTCTGGCTGGGCCGAGGGCCTTCTGGTGGTTCCCTCATTGCGAGAAGTGAGGTTACAGGAAACCAGACAGAGGGCCTTCTCGGTAGCAGCACCCGCCCTGTGGAACGCCCTTCCACAAGATGTCAAGGAAATAAGCAGCTATCTTAATTTTAAAAGACATCTGGTGGCAGCCTTGTTTAGGGAAGCTTTTAATATTTAATGCTGTATTGTTTTAATATTCGATTGGGAGCCGCCCAGAGTGGCTGGGGAGACTCAGCCAGATGGGCGGGGTATAAATAATAAATATTACTATATTATTATTATTCTACTCCTGCCCCTCCACAAATCCATGATACTATTTTTTTTTGGATGTACTGTAAATGATACTAAAACCCACAAAAGATTTCAAAGGGGGGGGATTGATCAAATCTGATTTGGAGGGAATAGGATTGGAGGAGGAATCCCCCACAGAAAGTTAATTCCAAAAATCTGTCCCTTATGTCATTTTTTACGCCTAGTTACTGAAGTATCTGCCACTAATTTCAGCGTAACTATATCTGAATCACTGGTCTCATCTAAAATGGCATTTTCTACTTTCCCAGTGATCAACCAGAGATTTAACAGATAAAGTTCAAGTTTCTCATATCTACAGACATTCTTAGGGCAGTTATTGATGCATTAGCTTAATTCAACACAGCAGAGCTCCAATCAGCACTTTTGCAGATAAAAAAAAAAAGCACAAATATCACATGGTAAAGCTCAGCCACAGATGTTACTCCCTGGACCACGAAACAGAAAGCAACCTTAAGAACATAATGGTGAAAGTGAAGTGGAATTCTGAACTGAAACATTAACATATAAGCATCGGTAGAGCTGGGGTAGAGCTGGACACAGGGGGGAAACACGCTATAAATAAGTCAGAAATTAGATTGTTATTACAAAAGAAAGAAATCCCTATGGAAAACCGTGTTTTAAAATTTCCTGCTCCTTGGTGCCATCTAGTGTTGCATGTTTATAGCGCATTCAAATCTCTGTTTCTTTACTAATGGTGCTGAGTCCCTGGTTCTAAATGGAATCCTAGACATCTTGGTAGCACAGACAAATTAGAAATTAAGAATTACCTACTTTCTTTGATAGATCTGAGACACAAGAAGGATAATTTAGAACAACGTGACTCTACTCCTCAAAATGAAGAGGTGTACAATGTAGATGTTAGCTCAATGAACATGGGTGATCATAAAAAAAATAAGAGAGAAAAAATATATATTCCTAGGGGCTGTGTCCCTGTCTGTGCCACTCATCAACCCCCCCCCCCCCTGCCATTCCCCAACGTCAACTCCCTAGAGCTTCTCCTTCATGGAACTACTGTACTAAGCTCACTTTTCACCTTTCTAACCCCATTTCTGGTGCGTTCTGCATGCAAAGAAGATGTTCTACTACTGAGCTAAGCACCTTCCCCCCACAGCATCTCTCAAAGCTATACTCCATGCAGGACCAGCAAAACATATGTATTCCACCTTTCTGCTACCTTTCTACAGTAGCATTACAGTTCTTATCTTATCTTTCTACATTAGCAGAACAGTTCTTATCCAAACTCAGAAAACTAGGTGATCTTTTTTTAATCTAATGCCCATTAGAATTATAATGGAATTGTGAACTTTGAATTACCTTTGAATTACCTTCAGGAACTCTCTTAATACTTGACTTCATCCATTGATTTTTCACCTTTTGCAACTACAATACCTGTGCGCTGCAAAGGAATAAAATATGGCAAGGGCTTAAACAGTAGAGTGTTTTAAATATTTAAAAGTAATTTGAATAGGCATTATTCATATTAATAGCTCTAGTTTTGAGGACGAGGGAAGCTTTCAGATGACAAATGTTACATTTAAAATTCAGTAATGAATGCATTTTTAATAAGGCAGTGATCTTGTTAGCTTTAGAGGTGATTTGTTGTTTTTCTCTTTTCTTTTAGAACGCCTAAAATCTGAGTAAGCCTCATCAGATAATTAACCAGCATTAATTACTTCCTACGAGAAAGACTTCTCGTCTTATAATTAGGGGATGTGCTGTCGTTATTTTCATTATTATTTTTTTCTCTTTTCAGCAGGTGCCTTTTATGTAAAGGGTGCTCCAGAAATCGTTAACGTGTGGCAGTATGCTAATAAGAAAAAAAATTAGACAGCTCTTTCTACAAAGATACTATGGCTCTTAAGTCAATGGTTCCTGATTATGCATAGAATTACCTACAGTGGTGCCTCGCTAGACGAATTTAATTCGTTCCACGTGTCTTTTTTTATAACGAAAAAATTAGTCTAGCGAATCCCATAGGAATGCATTGGATTTTTTTGAATTTTTTTTTTGCCCATAGGAACGCATTAATTGAATTTCAATGCATTCCTATGGGAAACCGCGATTCGCTAGACGAATTTGTCGTAAAACGCATTCGTCTAGCGAGGCAACCTCCGCTCGAAAAATCCTTTCGTTAAGCGGAAATTTCGTTAAGCAGGGCATTCGTTAAGCGAGGCACCACTGTACTTCCCTACCCCCATGCAAGCTCCCCTCTTGAAGTCTTAACTAGGTTATTTGGGGAGGGGCATGCCACATTAGCCTTGAGATTTTAATTTTACCATATTTCCATCCCACCATTCCCTAATGATCTCAAGGTGGGATGTATTCCCTTTTCATTGTATCCTCACAACAACCCTGTGAGGCAGGTTAGACTAAGATAGGAATGCCTCTGAATGGGAATGTCTTTCGCTGTTCACAAATAAGCCTGGGCACCTCTATAGATACCTGAGATTCAGGTCAGGTGTGGCAAGTCAGGGGATGTGGTTTAAAGGTTGCTTGGAATCCTGGCATCTCACTTCAGAAACTAACCACCGCCTCCTCCCCTCCTTGAGCTTTGCAAGATAAGTCTTGAAGACAGCCCAATTATTAAATGACCTTCTTGAAAACCATTAGGAACCCTGCTTATCTACAAAATTCCTTGCAAAATGAAAATTGCTTGACCTTTACTCTACTAATATGCAAGATATACTGCACAAGGCCCAGCTCTCATAAATGGTAAACAATACACTGAAACAATATTTGCTGAATAGTCAATTTCTACCATTTGTAAGGCTACCTTTGCGCTTCTCTCTCTCTCTCTCTCTCTCTCTCTCTCTCTCTCTCTCTCTCTCTCTCTCTCTCTCTCTCTCTCTCTCTCTCTCTGTTTTGCTTCCAAAATTACCACTAGTTCATGTTTAATATCTAGATTCCATAATGCTTCATTAAAGGAAGCATGCTCATATGTCAGTAAGAATAACTGAAATATGTAGAACTTCAAAGTAACATTTATAACAAGCCAACACATTGTCTATTAAAGGGCATGTTATCAAACTGCTAAGGCCTCTGTGCTGAAACTTGCCTACCACAAGATTCTTCGTTGCTTATAGGCTAGATTAGGATAGTATATGCAAAAAGATACCAAGGCACAAAATAAACTGCATGAAATAATAAAAACACATAATTTTGCCCTCTCTGCAGCAAATGTTGTGGACAAATGTAATTCCAGATATAGTAACTTTTGCTAGTTATATAACAAGGCCATGGAAGATTGTTTCACCAGCTTGTTGAAGAGATGCAGCAAATGAAAACCCCAGCAAATGAAACAAAAGAGAGAAAATGGATGTTGTAGGAAATTAATTTTGCCATGTAAAGAGTAATTTCAGCCAGCAGCAGTCACAAGAGAGGACAAAATATCTAGTATCACACCAAGCATGATGCAATATGTTTTCTCTCTGTATTATTCCCCCCTGGAGAAATGTGTTGAAGAAATGCACCATGTAATAACATCATATGTGTAGTAAGACAACGACTACTACTACTACTACTACTACTACTTATTATTATTATTATTACTGTATTATTATTATTATTATTATTATTGAAATTTGTATTCTGCCTTTCATCCACAACATAAAAATACAGTGGTACCTCGGTTTAAGCACACAATTGTTTCCAGAAGTCTGTACTTAACCTGAAGCGTACTTAACCTGAAGCGAACTTTCCCATTGAAAGCAATGGAAAGTGGATTAATCCGTTCCAGATGGGTCCGCAGAGTACTTAAGCTGAAAGTACTCACACCGAAGTGTACTTAAACCGAGGAATGACTCTACAAAATGATAACACAAAATACATAAAAAACAAGAACAGAAACAATCCAATAACCCTCCTTCCACAAACACATTTAGAAGGACACAGAATGTTAATCAGCCAAAGGCCTGGTTAAAAGAAAAAAACATTTTTGCCTGGTTCCTGAAGGTTTGTAATGAAGCTGCCAGGCGAGCCTCTCTGGGGAGAGCATTCCCCAGACAGCCACCACAGAAAAGGATACTGACTTCTCATGGAGATGGCATAAAAAGGAGGGCCTCGGATGATGATCGCAGGGTCCAATTCATTTCTTATGGGGAGAGGCGGTCCTTGAGGTATTGCAGTCCTGAGCTGTGTAAGGCTTTATAGGTCAAAACCAGCACTTTGAATCGGGTCCGGAAACTAATTGGCTGCCAGGATCAGTGTAATATGCCCAACCCGCCTTGCCCCAGTGAGAAACCTGGCCGCCAAATTCTGCTTCAGCTGAAGTTTTCGAACCAACTCTAGATCCTGCCCTACATATAACACATTGCAGTAATCTAACCTTGAAGGTAGCAGACACTGATGATAAAAATTGAGAGAAAATATTGGGGGGGGGGGTTAGTCATTCATTACCAACAAGAAATGAGAAAGGGATGCACAATGGGAGCAGTTTTGTGGCTCTCATAGCATCCAGCACCTGGGTTTACAACATGGGAGATTTTTAAGAGCTGAGATCATGTGAAAGAAGAATTTTTTAAAAAAAATAGGTAAAACTAGAATGAAGCCAGCAATATACACAAACACATTTATAGGGATGAGACATAACAAACATTTCGTAATAGTTTTGTTTAATATCATATATATATATCATTTTCCAAACTGGAAACTGCGGCTGCTACAAAAGAAGGATGTTTTAGTATCATATTATTTTTCCTATTATCTATTCTCCTTTTATTTTAGACCTTATTTTGCTTACTAACATTTTTCTTATGTGTGTTACATAGAGATGCATTTGAGTTTTGCTCTCTACCGCTGTGATCTGTTATACAGTAGCTGTCATGTCAACTGAAACATTAGGAGCCAACATACAATGGTTCTTTTTTGATGTAGGAAGCAGGGTTTTCTTCCCTGTTGAAAACATGTTTAAGCATGTTCTAGATATTGTATAATCACCATCCTCATCATTTTTGAATACTGTTGTGAATGAGGTTAGCTACTATGTGCGGGACTTTAGCGACGAAATGGGATGTGTGTTGCATCCTAGAAAAGGGTCCTTGAATCCCCTAATAGAATGCATACCTACCAAGTTCCTGTGGGAGAAATAAGGGATCGGACCGGAAGTAGCAGACCGGAAGTAGTGCTGCCGCCATTTTGGAACTGGGCGGAGCATGCTCAGAAGCGACTTTTGATGCTGCCTTGCCCAGTTCCAAAATTGCCGCCGCGCCAGAAGTCGCACTGCAGCCATTTTGGAACTGGGCAGAGCTGCATCAAAAGTCGCTTCTGAGCATGCTCCGCCCAGTTCCAAAATGGCCGTCGCACCAGAATAAACCGGGGGGAAACAAAAAAAATCCGTTTTTTCAGCTGAGAACAGCTAGGAAAACGGGGGTTTCCCGGGGAATACGGGAGACTTGGCAGCTATGAGAATGCAATGCTTAGAATTATCCAAAGCATCCTTTCCTGCAGCAGAACCCCAAGGAGCAACCCCCCTCTGTACACACACACACCTAAGTCACTGGTAAACTGGCATTTCATGCAGTCCAGGAAAAATTCAACCACACCTCCCATTTCCAGATGGAAAGCTTTGCATGCATATAATAGGCACCATGCTATGTATCATAGCGATTCAGAATGGTTATTTGCACTAAGAAGGCACTGGAGGATTATAGCATATATCTACCTATATCTATATCTGTTTTCAAATCACTGCACAATGAATTTACAACCCTCTGTTCCTCAAACCGTACCTATTTATATTTCTGTGATTGCTCTCATGCCCCCCCCCACTTCTGAGGGAACGTTTCATCAGCTGTCCAAGGTTTGCAGTTTTAAACCCAATTAAGGAACCATTGTTTTATCATCTAATGAGTTAATAAGTCACAAGTAGCCAAATCTGTGAAATTTCATATAAATCATTAATGGTGCTAAATAACATTGTAGCTTCACAGTTTGCAAATATCTCCCTGAATAGCCTACCAGCTGTCCAAATATTAGCAAATTAAGGCTATGAATCCCCAAATACAAAGAAGCGTATTTCTTAAATTCAGTCCTCCTATCATTTTGTGCATGCTGAAAACTAAATTGAAAAGTAAAATATTACTGTGTATATCATGAAACTGACCCCAGGTCACTTTAGTCCTCGGTGCTTGGAGCAAGTTCATGGGCAGATATAATATAATGTAAGCAGATAAATCTTCACCCAGGTGCTTATATTTAGTGTGGGGATAATTGGGAACAAACATTTAAATGACCATTCATTTATTCCATGTTAATGGCATATGTGGGGTGGTTCAGTGTGGTTTCATTCATTAGGGCATATCACTGGTTTAATATACAGTGGTACCTCAGTTTATAAACACTTGGTTCCGGAAGTCTATACTTAACCTGAAGCGTACTTAACCTGAAGCGAACTTTCCCACTGAAAGTAATGGAAAGTGGATTAATCCGTTCCAGACGGTCCGCGGAGTACTTAAACTGAAGCGTACTTAACCTGAAGTGAACTTTCCCATTGAAAGTAATGGAAAGTGGATTAATCCATTCCAGACGGGTCTGCGGAGTACTCAACCTGAAGCATACTTAACCCTAAGTATGAGTGTAATTGGTTCCGGAAGTCTGTACTTAACCTGAAGCGTATTAACCTGAAGCGAACTTTCCCATCGAAAGTAATGGAGAGTGGATTAATCCGTTCCAGACGGGTCCGCGGAGTACTCAACCTGAAGCGTACTTAACTCGAAGTATGAGTGTAATTGGTTCTGGAAGTCCGTATTTAACCTGAAGCGTACTTAAGCTGAAGCAAACTTTCCCATTGAAAGTAATGGAAAGTGGATTAATCTGTTCCAGACGGGTCCGCGGAGTACTTAAACTGAAAATACCCAAACCAAGGTGTATTTAAACCGAGGTATGACCGTAAAGCATTTTATTCCACTCCTTATCAAAAAGACAAAGTGGTCTACAAGATAATCCCTTGCCCTCAGGTTTACAATCTAAAAGAGAGCACAAAATCAATAAGGAATCGGGAGGCGAGAGAAGAGAGAAAGCAAGTCGGAGTGCCAATTGTTAAACTGGCATGGTTTTCAAATTTCCTATTGTCAAGAGCCCGTTCTTCACTAGTGAATCTGACAAGGAGGAGTGGATGGATGGCACAGTGGGCTGAAGCCACTCATTTTGGCCGCTGGTGCATTTGCCCCACACCTCCCTCACCTGTTCCTCTTTGCCTCCCCATAAGCAGCAGCGATCCAAGTGACCAGATGTCAGCTGAGCAGCCTCACTCCACACCCTCTGCCTGCTACTGCGGACAAGGAATCCTTGCATGTCTGGCACAGAACCACGGCACATTTGCAAAGGACTCTGAGGCATGCTCCAAAAGGGTTTCACTCAACTCGTTCCATGTAAAGTGTGTCGAGTTTCACCGCTGAGCTGCTTGAGTTGGAAGTGTTTCCGAGAATTCTTCCCACACTCCATGCATGCCTTGGTGGAGGCAGACTGCAAGAGAAGAAGAGGTGGTGACCTCAGCTGCAGGGAAGCTTGTTTGCCACTGCTACTATTCTCTGTGAAGGACCCCAGTAACATTCAAAGGGACCACCGGGTATCCTGGAACACTGTTTGTACTTCCTGCTTCTCCGCAGGAAGGAAGAAGATCAGGTTTTTGCCTCCAAATGCATCCAGTTCGTTCCAGGAGCTATCCATGCATAATCCAGTGCTACATTATTGTTATTATTAGCAACTTGATATGAATCTTTCATTCAGCCATAAATGAAGCATTTGTACGTTTGAATGCTTCCATGCATCCTTGTTTGGGATGGAACATATGCTTGTTTGTTTTTCAAAGTTGGCACAGATGTCTGTTCATATTATCCTGGTGGCTGGGAAACGAGGAGGGGGGAAATCACTTGACTGGAAGCATAAAAGCAGTAGGTCCAGATGGGCTTAGTTCTGCGAAGAAACGACGACACAACAATGCTTTGCACAAACAAAGCCTTGAAGATGTCTCATGGAGCTCATCTCCACTACAAATACTGCACCGTCTGGAGGGTGGGCCAGAAATGAAAGTTGTTGTATGTTTCTGAAGGGCTCCACTTCTATTTTAATTTTTCATGGATGTGTACAAACAGATATGAAGGTTATGTGTAGGAAGGAATGTGGGACTTAGACTGCACCGAGCCACTGAGTCCTGTTCACAACTAGGAATGGGGGAAGAATGTGATTGCACTTAAAAAGAAACCCGCCTAATTTGCACCTTCCCAAACAACGCAGCCATTCTTTGAAATTCACATTTCTCTGAATTTTATGGTGTAGTTCTCATTTGTACCTAAATATTTTTACTGAAAGTTTTCAGCATAGCATACAATAAAAGGCAGTCATCTAAAGAAAAAGAAAAAAAGAAAAACCCAAATAATAATAATAAAAAGGAAAGTAGAGAGGCAGAAGAACAAACACAAAGAAAAATAATGAATATAAAAGACCTCTTTTTTTTCTTCATAGAATTGATTTTTTTCATACACAGAAAAGTAGACCTTCTCACCAGGGAGCTTATCTTTCTTCCCCCAGTTCAACTTCTCCCCCAAACCTATGTTATTTGTCTCCCTGCCCGCTATGGTGAAATTATGTAACTTATGTAATTAAGGAAAGCACATTGCCATTGCATTACAGTCAAACCTCGGTTTACGCCTACCTCGGTGAGTGACCGCCGCGGACCCGGAAGTGTTTACATCCAGGTTCCGCAGCGTCGGAAGCACTCTATCGGTACTTTGCGCACGCGCAGAAGCGTGCCTTCAGTGAGCGACCGTTTCGGCGAGCGACCACCTCCGCGGAACAGATTGCGGTCGCAAACTGAGGTACCACTGTATTCCACCACATTCATTTCATTGCAAAGGAAACTCAGTGTAATGGGGGTGCGTAATAAATTCTGTATTGTTACATGCCACCCCAATCTCCCATGGTTCATGCTTCCTTCTGGAATGAGGCACAGTGGAGGCTTGTTGGATCTGAGAGGAGGTCAGAAAAGTGAGCGATATGTTAAGAGGCAAATAAAGAAACATTAGTTTAAGAAAGAGAAAACTACTGACACTGGCTTCTTGGAGGGAAATGCACAAAGTGGACAGTTTGGATTTATGAAAGAACACATGTAAAATATACACAGACTGGAAATAGACTGATCTGTTCATCACTTGGGTATTATCTATATTTTGTAATATCATTTTGTACACTGCAGGAAAACTGTGCCACTGAAGTAAAAAAGTGGAGCTCAGTACTTTGATGCAGCTGTCTTCATGATCAAGCATTCTGTTTGCCTGAAACCTAATGTTTTTCTCATGTCTTTTTATACCCAGTAATTTTATTACAGGAATTTTTTTTCTAAGGGGAAACTGAACAAAACCATTCAAATGCACTCAAAGGAGTCATGAGCTACAGTGAATTTGGGTAGATGGATGAGTGCTTTATCTTCGTTCCACTATTTATTTAGTTAGTGGAGATCAGAATGATGTCTTTTCACAGAAATATATGGTATTTGAGTTTCCTGCATTTTCCACTGTAAAGCAGCAATTACGGCTGCCCTGATTAAGTGCACACTCAGAAGGGAATTTATCCATGCCTACCACTTATTAGGAAGACAAGGAGAAATAATTATGTCCTTAAGTTTCAGAGTTTGCATGATGACAAATTCATTGCATTACTGCTCATTATGTTATAGTAGAAAGCTTGCTTATTTTTAACTCCTCTGCCCACTTATCATTTGTTAAAGTTCCCTAAATACACTATGTTAGAATATTTTTTTCATAATTTTAGGGGGAGGGAAACAAATACCTGTCCTGCATGGTAGATTTGAGGCAGTGGTTTTCAAACTTTCTACATTCAGGAACACTTTCTCAACCCATCTGTTGAGAAACATGTATGTCTACTATGGATCCCTCCAGAGGATTCTGGGATATGCTCTGAAGCATACAGAGAGAGTTCATAGTTTGCGAAGGGTTGTAGCTCGATGGGAGAGCACCTACAGTGGTACCTCCTCTACTTACGAATTTAATGCGTTCCGAATGCACATTTGTAAGTCGAAAAAAATTGCAAGTCGAATCCCATAGAAATGCATTGGGAGAAAAAATTCGTAAGTCGAAGCAACCCTATCCAAAAATTCGTAAGTAGAAAAAATCCTATCTAAACCACATCCAAGATGGCGGACGGAGCTCCATTCGTAAGTAGAAATATTCTTAAGTAGAGTTATTCGTAAGTAGAGGTACCACTGTACTTTACAGATAAAAGGTTCAACACATCACATCTCCAGGTAGAGTGTAAAATTCCTGTCTGAAGCTTCCAGTCACTATGGAATACTTTTCTAGATGGTCTCACTTGGTAGGAAGCAGCTGTTCCATACATGACACAGGCCTGGCCTGTTGTACCAGACCATCAACCCACATGGACTGCAAGCCTACACTGGAACTTGCCGAACCCTCCTTTCTCGCTCTGGATTACAGAGGAAAAGATGTAGTGGCAGGCAAACTGTCTTCCAGAAATTTTGTCCATTATGATTGATTCTCTCGTTGAGAATCCTTGACAACCTTCTGAGGAAATCCTGTACAGTACTGGCAGGACTTCCTGACAGTACAAGCTGCACAAGACAGTGGAACAGGCTGCCTTGGGAGGTGGCAAGGTCTCCTTCATTAGAGGTTCTTGAGCAGAGGCAGGATGTTCACCCACCAGGGATGCTGTAAGCAGCGAATTTGCTACATTGTGAAGTGGTGCATGGAAACTGAGTACAACCACCTAGCACTCTAGTGCAGGAATGGCTCCCGTGGAAGCCTCCAGATGTTGTTGGATTACAACTCCCATCATCCTTGATGATTGGCCATGCTACTTGGGGCTGATGGGAGCTGTAGTCCATATCATCATCTTCGGGGTCACAGGATCCCTTTCCATGCTCTACTACTGTATAGGTCAGGGTTTCCCAAACTTGGGTCTCTTGCTGCTTTTGGACTACAATTCCCATCCCTGACCAGTGGCCATGAAATGATGGAAGTTGTAGTCCAACAGCAGCTGGAGATCCAAATTCGGGAAACCCTGGTACAGGTGCTTATTACAACTATTCAAACATGTATACTGACTTTTACTTAACAACATATCTATATTTACTTCTAAAAACAAGCAGCAGGCATCTGGTTCTGACAAATAAATAAATAAATCTGGCAACAGAATTCTGGCAAAACAAACTCTAAAGAGCCAGCTAGATCCATTATTGTATTGGTCAATCAGCAGTCCTAGTAGAATATCTGACATACTTGTCTTCAGAATCTTACTATTCTAAGGCAAATGTTCTTACCAGGAGGGAGAGTGGGAGGGGAAAGGAAACGGGGAGCTCCGTGCCAAATTACTGGAGTTATGCTCTTTGGGTGAGGGATGGGATAAGACAATGAAACCATTAGAGCTTGTGCGACCTTGCTGCTGCCTCACCCCGTCCCATCCCCATGAATGCAGTGGCTCCACCAGGAAAACATTGCTGTCTCTGCCCCGCTCTCACAAGCCAAAGCTGTACATAGGAGTTAAAGTGCCTTGCACCCTAATATGTGAACATGTTCTTAACAAAGATGGGGGGGGATAGCCTAGGCTGAAAGGGACCTGTAAAAGGTTCAATCAGTAAAATTAGTGTCTTGGTACATAATCAGTGTAGTAGGTTTGACTATTAGATAAAGGTAAAGGGACCCCTGACCAATAGGTCCAGTCGTGACCGACTCTGGGGTTGCGCGCTCATCTCGCATTATTGGCCGAGGGAGCCGGCGTACAGCTTCCAGGCCATGTGGCCAGCATGACAAAGCCGCTTCTGGCAAACCAGAGCAGCAGATGGAAACACCGTTTACCTTCCTGCTGTAGCGGTTCCTATTTATCTACTTGCATTTTGATGTGCTTTCGAACTGCTAGGTTGGCAGGAGCTGGGACCGAGCAACGGGAGCTCACCCCGTCACAGGGATTCGAACTGCTGACCTTCTGATCAGCAAGCCCTAGGCTCTGTGGTTTAGCCCACAGCACCACCTGGGTCCCTTAGTCCCTTTGACTATTTAATAGTCCCTTTGACTATTAAAAGAGCTTAAATTCAGGCGAAAACCAAGATGGCAAAGTCATTCAAGGTTAACATTTTATTGAAAATTATTTCTGCAGAAATTATACCAACCACACACATGATTCTTTGCTGCTCTATTCAAATTGTTGCCACTACTGTTTGGACCAATTCATCAAAGGAAAATCTCCACTTTATTTAAGCCACCTCCATACCGTCGAAATCAGATTCTGCTATAGGAGCTTCTAGATGTTGGGTGGATAACCTATGGGCCTCTAGATGTTATTGGACCTCAACTCCCAACAGCCCCAGACAGGATGGTCAGTGGCCAGAATTAATAGGGTCTGTGGTCCAGCAACACCTGAGGGGTCTGTTTTGATCCTTTCAAAACAATGTGATTGGCCACATTTGAAATGAGGAGAGAATAAGAATTTCATAGGTGTGGGTCATGCCAGAACCATCACAGAGATGAAAGTTGTCTCGCACAATAGTAAGCCCAGAATAGCGAGCTGGGCCATCAATTTGTTTCATGACTAATATCCTTTGAGTTGCAAGGGGAATTTAAGTGTTACAATAATTGGAGTGCAAAAGAAGGGAGCACACTTGATCAAATAATAATATGACAACCTAATAAAGCAGAGACAATGAGAATGAAAAGCGAGTGATGGAAATAATGGGAAACAGCAACTGCGAATATTAGAAAAGCGGGGCAGGAGGAATGCTTTTATATGAAAGACAAGGTACAAAATCCAGACAATGGCATTTCAACAAGGGGCTGTAGATATCCAATGGATCTTTGAGATATTGCTACTATAACGTCTGAGGGAAAATAGTCCTATCAAATCAAGCATGTGACATGACCAAAGATTAAATAAGCAGCAGAAAAAGAGTCCCTTATGTCTGTCCCATGCTTACTCTCAATACTTTTTCATCTGGCGCCCTGGCTCCATAGTGCGAAGATCCCTCCGGCGCCCCACCCAGCCCCATTTTGCAGCGCGGCTGTCTGGTGTGCGCAGCGCGGCTGCCACGGGCACAGCAGCGCGGCGCCCCCCCTGGCATCCCGGCGCCCTGGCGCATTGCGCCACCCAGCCTTGCCTTAGAGCCGGCCCTGCAGCTATTGAGAGAATGGAAGAAGTCAATGGAAGTCCATTTGCTGCAGGTCCATGAGCTCATTCTGACCTTTGGCCCACCTGACCTTTTCCCAGTGACTGCTGATTACTTGCGTATAGACCTCCTCCATAACATGAAACCGAACCTTTATTGTCATGGGCCCAATCCTGTGAAATGCTCTTTCAACAGATTTTCAGCATTTGACTGAAAATCAAATCTATGCGACCAAACTTATGCAGACAATTACGAAAATGTATTTCTGTGAGAGGTAGTTGATGATCTCAGATTTTATTTTTTGTGTGCAGTTTTTATAATATGGTTTGTTCTGTGGTTCTTGTAAACTGCTTTTGTGTGTGTGTGTGTGTTTTAGGAGACAGCAGGATGCAGGTTTTTTAATAAATAAATAAAGGGCCATAGCTGCCAAAGTGCTCAACCACCCTGATGACATGGGAGGAAAATGTCATCTGCTGCTTACATGCTCCCTCTCCCATCAGTGGACTGGACACAATAGTGAACATCAACCAAAGGCTCAATATATTTTATCAAAGATGTAGCTTACATTACAGGAGCTTTGCCTTAGGGTTACAAAAACGTTGGACAATAGTGTGATTGGTACAAACAAACAAAGAAAAAAGCCATTGCCATTTTATGCGGCAGAAACACTCCTGGCTATGAAGGAACGGTGATGGATTTAAGAGAACCAGAAGACTGATTGGGAGAATTGGGCAATGCATTTCAATAGATGTCTCGGACAGAGTCTTAACTTCATTAAAGCCAGTGACAAAATACCCATCAAAATCGATAGACTCCAAAACACAAGCAACGTCTTGAAAGACTCTCAGGTAGATTCCTTGCCACCTCTTCATCTCATTTTTTCAACAAATGCCAGTACTGCCACATAGTGACGTTAAAGTGCCACACTGCAAGTGATAAAGATGATGGATTTTCAATGTTCCATCACCTTAGTCCTCCGCCTCTGAAAACTGTTTGCCTCTTCTGCTTTGCGGACTCACCTGCAAATCTCGCTCACGCTTGCACGCACATAAGAATGTACAATGGTCTAATTGCAATATAGGAACACATGAAGCAGCCTCATGCTGAGTCAGCCTCCATACTAGCTCAATATTGTCTACACTGACTGGCAGAAGCTCTCCAAGGTTTCAGACTGGGGGCATTCCTAGCCATACCTAGGGATGCCAGGGATTGAAACTGGAACCATCTGCATACAAAGCACTTCAGGTACAGTTTGCATAAAACTGGATATGTTACTGAAATAATGTACCCTCAACAAATGCAACATAGTAAGAGAAATTGCATGGGAAAATACATATAACGGAGGAGATGTGCCTAAAATGTAAGTGAATGTTTGTGAGGAATTCTTTTTTTAAAAAAAAAAAAACTGAACGAGAAGTGTGGAGAAGACTGGAAAATTGAGAAACTGAGAGAAACCAAAATTGGATGATGGGCTTGAGGGCATCCTGAGCAAGTTTGCAGATAACACCAAATTGGGAGGGGTGGCTAATACACCAGAGGACAGGATCACACTTCAAAATGACCTTAACAGATTAGACAACTGGGCCAAAGCAAACAATATGATTTTTAACAAGGAGAAATGTAAAGTACTACACTTGGGCAAAATAAAAATAAAAAAAATGAAAGCACAAATACAGGATGGCTTGAGAGCAGTACATGTGAAAAGGATCTAGGAGTCTTGGTAGACCACAAACTTGACATGAGTCAACAGTGTGATGCAGCAGCTGAAAAAGCCAATGCGATTCTGGGCTGCATCAATAGGAGCATAGCATCTCAATCAAGGAAAGTAATAGTACCACTGTATTCTGCTCTGGTCAGACCTCACCTGGAGTACTGTGTCCAGTTCTGGGCACCACAGTTCAAGAAGGATACTGACAAGCTGGAACGTGTCCAGAAGAGGGCAACCAAAATGGTCAAAGGCCTGGAAACAATGCCTTATGAGGAACGGCTTATGGAGCTGGGTATGTTTAGCCTGGAGAAGAGAAGGTTAAGGGGTGATATGATAGCCATGTTCAAATATATAAAAGGATGTCATATAGAGGAGGGAGAAAGGTTGTTTTCTGCTGCTCTAGAGAAGCGGACACAGAGCAATGGATTCAAACTACAAGAAAGAATATTCCACCTAAACATTAGGAAGAACTTCCTGACAGTAAGAGCTGTTCGGCAGTGGAATTTGCTACCAAGGAGTGTGGTGGAGTCTCCTTCTTTGGAGGTCTTTAAGCAGAGGCTTGACAGGCATATGTCAGGAATGCTTTGATGGTGTTTCCTGCTTGGCAGGGGGTTGGACTGGATGGCCCTTGTGGTCTCTTTCAACTCTATGATTCTATGATCCCTATCCTAAGTACACATTGGCTCTAGCCAGCTGCATGAGTGAGAAACCCTCCAACGCCTGCACGTTTCTGGAAATACTAGAAACAATTTCAAATGGCCACAAAAAGGGTTAATGATGGAGGCGAGTAAAAGCAAGTTACCAGACATGAATCCTTCTGGAGACATGGAAGAAAACTGGAAAAGATTCAAGCAACGCTTCACCCTGTATGTTCTTGCAATATGTGTCAGTGGAAAAGACAGCTGCTCTCGTAGCATCTACAAGAGACAGCTTGTGAGGGAGATTAGGGGGGTGGGGAGGGCTAGGTTTCGACTCCAGACCCACTGCTAAGTATGGGAAGGGATCCTTTTGCAATATGCTGTAGAATTACGGATGAATTTAACAAACAAACCATGATCCTTCATACTTTAGACTCCAAGGATTTGCTAATTCAGAAGGTGGAGGGATGACCTTTGGAAATTGTGTCAACTGCATCAGGGCCCCTGCAGTCCTAGCAACTTAATGACTCCTGGGTATTTGGTTGTGTGTGTGTGTGTGTGTGTGTGTGTGTGTGTGTTGCAGTGCAGAACATGCAGAGCCACTCCCCTTCTCTCTCGTATTCATTATATCCTCATCAATCACCTTCATTTTCTGACTGTAACCTTTTTAAAAATTGAAAGCCTGTTGAACAGATGAGTGCAGAGTGCCTTAATAACTGCATAATTGTTCAGATAATTATTAAAATAATAAATCCTTCAGATCCGATTTAAATAATTCATACAAGGCTTTTAATGCACTGAGCTTATTGCCCTGCTGTAAGCATTGTTCTGCTCATGAGCTTGGGATTGCATTTTTGTGTGTGCACGCGAAATAAACTTCACATTGTCGTTCTCGAACAAAGAGCATCTGTGTCAGTCGACTGATTTCTCTATCAATAAAAATAGCACAATCCAAATAGGGAATACGGGGCATCTGTGGACATATCAGCACCACAAGCTTGAAGAAGTTTACTAGGGAACCCAAGAAACTCTAGTTCAGAAAGAAAAACTAGATATCTCTAATAGAATTATTGGCACTTTCACCCAAACTAAAATTCCCAAGACTCTTGGGGTGGGGCCTGAGGCCTATAAGAACTGCTGCTGCTGCTGCTACCAGCCAGGAGGACTCCCCTGCTCAGCGCCGGAAGACCCCAGTCCTGCCACTCACCACCTGGCCCAAGGCGGGGCCTGATGGGCTTTATAAAGGACTGTTGCCGCCGCTGCTGCTGGGCAGAGAGGGCTCCATTTTGTTTTTGTTTTTGTTTAAATTCCTGTTATTTTTTACCTATGTTATTTTAAACTGTATTAAGGATGTATTCTTAGTTTTAGATTTTGATTTATGTCGAAATTGTTTTCTATTTGGTTGTGTATTTTTTTATGTGGTCTATGTATTGTTTGTGACTTTTGTAATTGTGCTATTGCTGTATTGTTTTGATATTCGACTGGAAGCCGCCCAGAGTGGCTGGGGAGACTCAGCCAGATGGGCGGGGTACAAATAAAAAATTATTGTTATTATTATTATTAGGGGGGGACAGACATGACAGCCAATGCAGTGGTACCTCGACTTACGAATGACTCGACAACCGAATTTTTCAACTTATGAATGGGGGTAATGGCCGCACACTTACGAATGTCTCGACATCCGGGGGGGGGGGAAACCGCGGCGGTTTTAGATAGGGATTTTTTGACTTACGAATTTTTAGATGGTTTTTTTTCCATTTTCAATGCATTCCTATGGGAAATCGCGTTTCCAATGGCGTTTTTTGACTTACGAATTTTTCGACTTACGAAGGTGCCTTCGGAACGGATTACATTCATAAGTCGAGGCACCACTGTACCGGTATATGTTTAGATATGCTCCATGGATTCTCCCTATTCAATTGCCACCTTTTTTTTGTAGGGGGCAAACTTATTTATCCAGTTTGATGACTTTTGTCCAAGGTTAGATGCCAAATTGGAAAGAGTGTTTTAGGAGATTAGCTATTGAAGGGCAGAACGAAGGGGTGAGCTATAAACAGGCATTTGTATCCAGTTCAGGCCAGGCTCATCTTCCTTCCCTTGCTAGCGTTTTTGCTTTTAAATTGGTTAGTGGCTCTCTTCCTTTTGACAAAGGGATGGGGGTCTGGGGGCCCTTTCCCCCCTTGCTTCTGCAGGCCCAGTGCAACTGGCTTATGGAGCAGATTGCAGAAGTGGGGTGGAGTCACTACACTAGCTTCCTGGAAGGTGGATCGCTGTTGCTTGCTGGGACTGAGAAGGGGGTCAGGTGGTGAGAAGGTTGGCATAGTGCAAAAGCAACAGCATGGGTGCCAGATTGATTCCGCATGGGGGTTTGTACCACAGTGACCTCCTCGTCTGCGGGCATAGGGTGGGTTGCTGGCACCCGGGGAGGGGCAGTTTTTGCGCCCCCCCCCCATGGACTGGACAGTGGACAGTCCCTTCGTTGGCCAGCATAAAGGGGAGTCTCTCCTTGCAAGCTAGCCCCAACCTGGGAGCAGATATAAGGCCGAGAAACGCAAAACCACGAGGGCTGCTGTGTCTCCTCACCCTCCTGTCCTGGCAGCAAGGCACTCTGGGCAATGCACATGACTCTAGCAATGCTTTCTTGCTTTCCTCTTTCTCCCTCGGTGGGCGGCGGCAGTGCCTCTCACCCTCCTTCCCTCTCAACCAGCCCAGGCATGAGGGCGTCCCTTCACCAACCACAAGGAGAGGTGCGTGCTGCCACTGCTCCAGCCCCAAAGGCCCAGCCCAGGCACGACCTGCCTTCCCACAGCTCCAGCCTTGATGTGGGGGTGCCTGGTTGGACCCCTCAGAAATTTGTGCTCGGCGCCACAGCCCCCCTGGCCCCTGTATGCTACATCCCCACCACTTCATCCTTCCCAGAACTGAACGGCAACAGAAGCTGGATTAGCAGCTCTGCCCCATCTAATGAGCCACTTCGGGCAGCATTTTCTTTCTGGAAGCAAAGTCGCTTCATCTGCTCCTCTTTGGCCAATGGATGGGATCAGATTGATCTGTTCTTGGCCACGATGCTCTTCCAGGGAGACAGGAAAACCCATTCTTCCAGTGGCCCCTGGTCCCTGGCTGATGGTAGAGACCAGACTGTGGAATATGTACCATGATGAAGCTTTTTTAAACCTCTTAATGCAACTCAGTTCCTACACAGACAGATAGACAAACTTTCTGGTTTGCAAAATTCCCCTAAGTTGTCTCTGCAGCTGAATGAGCAATTTCTACCAACTCATTATATTTAATCTGTTTTTTTTCTGCTTGGGGAGTATTATCTATGCACTAATTACAATTTCCTACAATGCAATCATTATTTGGATTGAAGCCCTTCAAAATAACAACAAGCAGGAAACAGAACTTTTCTAGAGATGTCAATCCTTCATCTGACTGAATTCCGGGAAAGTCACAAAAAGACCTCCAAGGCAGTGCTATGTATGCATTCAGTAATAAATCCCAGTGATTTCAATGTTGCTTCCTAAGAAGCATGCATAGGATTGCAACCGTACAGTGCAAATGTAGTGATGTCTACTCAGATGTAAACCCCACCGAGTGCAATGGGGCTTGCTCCCAGATAAGTGTGCATAGAGATTGCAGTTTTAATGCCTTAGCAAAAACCACAATTAGCACTAAGGATCAGGACCCTCTGAACTAAACTCAGCCTTCCTTGTTTTCTAAACTGGCAAAATGGTGGCCAGACTCAAAGTGAAGATGTGAACAGAATCACCAGTAGGCGAAATAGCATCTGGCCAGCTGGTTCAGTGCTTACACTTGTTACAAATCTTATCAAGTAATAGTTTACCGCAG
The DNA here is from genome assembly GCF_963506605.1 of Zootoca vivipara. Classification (NCBI taxonomy): domain Eukaryota; kingdom Metazoa; phylum Chordata; class Lepidosauria; order Squamata; family Lacertidae; genus Zootoca; species Zootoca vivipara. The sequence goes on along the minus strand of NC_083276.1, from coordinate 110,950,971 downwards.
TGCGGTGCTAGTCTGTAAGGTTTTCTGAGGAGTTGAAGAGAGATTAATCACACGCTTGCATTTATTCAAACATTTATCTGCATCTAGATTGGTAAAGTTCTTCCCACTTGACTTGACCAGAGAACCAAACTACCTCAGCAACAGCTCTCTCACTTTACCATAGATTAGCCATCAGTATCACTATGCCACATGATGTATATTGCCATACTTGAAAAGTAGATTTCAATAAAGGATGTAGCAGAATGTGCCATTAAATTGTTGTTTGTATTCACCCAGCCAGTGGTAATCGTCTAACACTTACATTTGCACTGTAGTACTTTATCCAATAATCATAATGTTCAAAATCAGGATAAACCTTTTTTCCTGTCATATAAGGCAGGCATGTGGCTTTGACACCACAGACTGTCCTAACCACAGTTTAGCAACCCCAAACTATGGCTTCAATTCCAAACAGAGGTGCCAAATTAGGGGGGCTGGGGGCCAAGGGCCTCAACAAAATTTTCAAGAAGGGGATCTGGCCCCCTCAAAATTCCACAGCAGCCATGTGCATACGCCGTGCAACATACTTACTCACACCCAGCACGTGGCATGCTCACATCACGGGGTGGGGGCCAAGTCGGCACGCTTGGTTCCAAAACTCCAACAGGAAAACTGTGCTTTAAGGCCCTTTTCTGAGTTTCGTGCTTTCTAGCATAGAAATACAAATCCTGTTTGAGCTGAGGTTAACACCCAGGACCTGGGAGAAAAAGACAACCAAATAAGTGGCATGTTAAGTCAACACGATTTAGCACAACCAACATTATGAGTCAATTTGGAACCCCCAGTGGGGAGGACAGAGAGCAGAAAGCAAGATTGTTTTGAGAGTTCTCAACAAAAAGTAATACTTGCAATTGATTACCCATTTTCAAATCAAGCTGAAAAGAGTTTTCCCATCAGTAATTTGGATTTGTTTTGATAAACATATTCCTTGCCTACGAGGCATCCTTTGACATGGGAAACATTGTTCCTTCATTTTGAAAGTGGCATGCTATAATCTGATAATGACACACTATTATCTGGCTCATTTTGCATTGTGTGTGTGTGCATGTGCGCGCACACACACACACACACACAATACACACTACTGCATTTCTTTCCCATCTTTCCTCCATGGAACTAGAGCCAACAAAATCAGACCCACCCTCCGCATATTATACCCTCAACAGCTCTGTAAAGAAGATTATGATGAGAGATAGGAACTGACCTGAGACCACTAGTGAGCCTTCTGGCTAGGTAGGGATTTGAACCCCAGCTTGCCCAGTCTAAGCTTGCCCAGTTAGGCTGTGAGATGGTGAGATAGGTAACCCCAGAAAGTTCCATATCTGAGCAAGAATTCACATTTGGTTCTTTTTGGTCCAAGTCACTGTTGAGTAAAGAAATGGAACCGATAACTATAACTCTCTCGATTGAGACTACAGTGGTACTTCGGGTTAAGAACTTAATTCGTTCTGGAGGTTCGTTCTTAACCTGAAACTGTTCTTAACCTGAGGTACCACTTTAACTAATGGGGCCCCCCGCTGCTGCCGCCGCCACACAATTTAGGTTCTCATCCTGGAGCAAAGTTCTTAACTCGAGGTACTATTTCTGGGTTAGCGGAGTCTGTAACTTGAAGCGTCTGTAACCTGAAGCTTCTGTAACCCGAGGTACCACTATATATCATTCGGAAACCTGGAAATTTTGAGCAGTGCCAGATTAAACCCTGTGGAGGCCCCTTGGCAGTCAAAATCTTGGGGGAGGGGGGCTTGCAAATTATCTCCTAAAACATTTTTTTGTAAAAAAATGTCAAGATCAAATCAATATTATTTTGATCCATTGTCGCGGAACCCTTAAAAGGCGTGGTGCCCATAGGCCGGTGCCTAATCTGCCTATCTGGTAATCCGGCACTGATTTTGAGGTTTCATAATATTTCTGGATTCCCACCTTCTGGGGGGTGGCTAACTCTCAGGTAGGAACCTCTGACAAGGTCCAGTTCAGCTTTGGCTTGTTCCAGTTTATATGCCAGGGGAAAGTATATCTGTCTGCCCAGCAGGAACCCTGAACAGGAGTAGTCCTGTTAGGTGTGATGGTAACACACTGCAATATTTAGTTGCTAGTCCCTCTTATAAGTGCCTGAAGAACATCTTACACTGAAACAATAAATGTATCATAGTTATAAAGTTTAAAAGTATAGCAAGTACCAGAAAAACTCGATTACAGTTGGCAATCTTGCTTTGGATGCCTTTTATTAAGTGGTTTCTATAATTTAACAGTAAGAATTGATTTGTAACCACTAATCATTTTGCTTCCAAATTGTCAACTGCATCTCATCTCTTGCAGAATCTAATTATTAATCGTATACAAAGGGAGATGACAAACATGCTGCTATAATCACGTTGATTATATCATGGCAAAATTGAAACATTTTCACTTGATCTATTAATCAATATGGTTAGCAGTGTTCCTCAGAGCTCATTAAATGTTCATTGCAGCTCAGGAAAAAAAGATTAACTATAAATATTTCAGCAAAATAGAATTTTTTACATGAGAACAAGAGGGCATTGTTAATCTCTTATTTATTATAGTTAACACTCTATAAACTCTTCCTTGGTGACAAATGGAAATGGAGCCCTTCTTGGGCTTGATATTTTGGGATGAGAATTAACGAACAGGAACAATGGGGAGAAACAATAGCTTTGAAAACAGCTGTGCTCCACATCTGCACAAGAAAGCTTTTGGGAAATAAAGAAAAATATTCAGAGGTGTTTGTTGTTGTTTTTCCTCACTGCTTAGCAGTGAAAATTCTCTCTGCCTACTTCAAAATCTATATTGTTGATGGTTTACTAGTTTACTAGCAGTACATGTGAAAAGGATCTAGGGGTCTTGGTGGACCACAAGCTTAGCATGAGTCATCAGCAAAAAAAAAGCAAATGCTATTCTAGGCTAATAATAATAATAATAATAATAATAATTTATTTATACCCCGCCCATCTGGCTGGGTTTCCCCAGCCACTCTGGGCAGCTTCCAACAAAACATTAAAAGCTTCCCTAAACAGGGCTGCATTCAGATGTCTCCTAAAAGTCTAATTACAGGTAGGTAGCCGTGTTGGTCTGACGTAGTCAAAACAATTTTTTTTTAAAAAAATTCCTTCCAGTAGCACCTTAGAGACCAACTAAGTTTGTCATAGGTATGAGTGTTCGTGTGCATACACACTTCTTCAGATACACTGAAACAGAAGTCACCAGACCCTTATATATAGTGGGAGGGTGGGGAGGGGTATTACTCAGAAGGGTGGTGGGAATAGGTGATTGGCTGATAGGAGTGGTAAACCTGTTGGCGACTGTTAACGACTGTTAATGACTGCAATTGGTCTTGCAGGAAAAAGCAAGGGGTGAGATGGCATTCTTCAGCCTTCTCACCCCTTGCTTTTCTTCAGCCATCTCACCCCTTGCTATGGGAAATGCTTGGTGTGTTAATGCTGTGATTGTGTTAATGCTCCATTGTAGGTTCAGGTTGTCTACATGTGTAAATAAATCATATATCATAAAGACACCAGTCTCCACTGTTCATCATTCAGAGGAAACCAAACCCTGGGGAAAAGCCTGGAACCTCTGAAAACTCACACAGCTCAGAGAGTGGGGTGGGGTGCAACAACACAATCCATGCAGTCTGAAGGGGGCTTCAGCTGAACACACTTGGAAGCCTCCCCAACAATTGGTAAATCAATATTATCAGGGTTTCCAATCAGACAGATGTTTCTCTAAGCACTCCGATGAATTCACTTCAACTCCTCTTCAGAGCTTCAGTTAGAAGTAAAGTCAGTGAGGCTAGAAATGTGGGGCTGTTGGTTTAAAAATACTGAACAGAGGTGCTTATTCTTAAAGATGAGGACTGGGCTACATACACACTATATAGTTTTAAAGTGCATTCAAACCACATTCCTTCCCTCAGAGAATTTTGAGCACTGTAGCTTTATCCCTCACAGAGTTAAAAAAATTTCCCTAACAAACTACACTGCCCAGAATTCTCTGAGGGAGCAAATGTGCTTTGAATGTGCTTCACAGGTATAGTGTGTAGGCAGCCTAATTCTCATTCTTAAGAATACGTAATCGTATTCTAGGGTTGCCACACATCTGGAATTTCCAGGACATTGCTGGGATTTGGCCGTCGAAAACAATGTCCGGGCAGAAATCGCTTAAATGTCTGGGGAAACCCAGATGTATGGCAACCCGTGTCGGAAGTGTGTCCGGATTTTCACTTTTTGAAATATGGCAACCCTATCTTCTTCAGCTTTTCAGGAATCCAGGCCAGAACCATCATTTAAAGCAGGACGTGGGGTGTTAAGATTTACAGAATGGACCCAGAACTTTCTGCTTTCTAGAGGTTCCTGAGCCAGCACCACAAATGAATACAGACCTGTTGGGCAGAAAGGGGTAACGTTGTTTTGTTCCCTTCCTCATTTGGAACATGAAGGTTCCACCTAGTTTCAATGACTTGTGGGCATCTATAAACCTGTCCTCCATGGCTTTATCTAGCCAATGGATGGGAAAGCTGTGGCCCTCTAGATGGGGCTGGACTTCAGATCCTCTCTGGCCATTGGCCACACTGGATGGAGCTGATGGGAGTTGGGGTCCAATAACATCTGGAGGGGCCACAGCTTCCCCACCCCTGAACTAACACCTTTTTTAAGGAAGAGGAAGAGGAAGAGGAAGAGGAGGAGGAGGAGGAGGAGGAGGAGGAGGAGGAGGAAGAAGAAGAAGAAGAAGAAGAAGAAGAAGAAGAAGAAGAAGAAGAAGAAGAAGAAGAAGAAGAAGAAGAAGAAGAGGAAGAGGAAGAAGAAGAAGAAGAACTCGAGCTAGTGGACATCACAACATTTCATGGTAGTGGATTCCATTCATTAATGATGTCTTGACAAATGAAAGAAATGTTTCTGCAGACAAGGTTCTGCACCATTTTGCATTCTTATCCCAGAATGTGTGTTGCAAGAGAAACCTGGGTAATTGAAAAGTGCAGTGAATTTGACTCACGCTGCCTGGAGCCCTGGCAACAACTATTTAACCCAAGTGTTTGAAAAAGATTGGATAAAAAAAAATCAAAACAAAACAAACAAAAGTACACACAGAAAGAAAGAGAAAATGCTTGTTCTCATTGAAGATTCAGGACAAGTGCTTGCAGGTCTCTTAAGTAAAGCCAGCAATCCATCTGTGAATATTGGCTCTAATAAGCCCGTGGTACAAACTCGGAACGATTGGGTGCAGAGAGAAATGGAACTCATTTTAATAGTTACTTTTCTATAACAAAGAAGGAGAACGGGGCCAACGAGGATTTCACCATGGGGATGACTTAAGCAGCGCAGTGTGGGATATGTAAATAACAGTGTGTGTTAGGCATCACCTTAATTTCAGGGTCCCGCTACCTGCCACAGTCGCCTGCAGCATGGCTTTATCTAAATGCACAGAACAGCTGAGCTTGGAATGGAGGGTGAGAGCAAAGAATACCATGAGGGACAGCTGCAGTAATGTGTTTACAGGTTCTGTAAAGCAGTATCTCGCCCATGCAGCTGTTTAAAATCCTGATATCCTTTGCTGAGCACAGTACCTTCGGGAGCACATCAGCCTGTGATGTCTACCGCAGCCAGTTCATTTTGCATTATTAGATTTCTCAGCTAGAGAAACTAGACACTTGGAATGCAGCTAATTCTCTAATCCTTTGCTGGCACTCCCCTACAGGACCAGTGAGAGACCAGTGGCGTGAACTTCGGAGGGTCACGTTACGCTTTAATCAGAGCTGCTTCTCGTGTTAACCTCTGCAGAAATGAGATGCTTATTGTGCCCCCACTCCCACAAAGAACATGGACGCATGGATGCAGCTGGTGTTTTAACAGACCCAAGAATGGCCAGGTTGAATGTGGAAGGCCATAGCTCTGTGGTAAAGGGCTATGTGTTTTGCATGCAGAAAAGAAAATGTTTAGGGGGTATTCTCATTTTCCTACTCATTTTGAAATACTGCCCCTCAATGAGGCCAAACTTAGATTCGCAAAATGTTTAGGGGTATGTGTACCCCTGCGTCCCTCCAGAAAAAGCCACTGGTTCCAAGTATCTCCAAGTCAGACTCAGAAAGTTTCCTGTCTGAAATCCTGGAGAGCTACTGCTGCTCAGCATAGACAATATTGAGCTAGACCAGTGTTTCCCAAACTTGGGTGTCCAGCTGTACTACAGTTCCCATCATCCCTGACCACTGGTCCTGCTAGCTAGGGATGATGGGAGTTGTAGTCCAAAAATAGCTGGAGACCCAACCTTGCTAAACCCTGAGCTTGATGGACCAATGGTTTGGCTCAGTAGAAGGCAGCTTCTAACATTCCCACAGATGGAGGCAGAGCACCAACAGCATGTCAAGATGCTGGCAGATGTATGCCAGGCTGTAATGAAATTGCAGTAATGATAATAATTTATTTGGGGTGTCCAGGTTTTTACTTTTTGAAATATGGCAACCCTAATACAGTCTTACCTCGGGCTGAGTACGCTTTGGGTTGCGTACTTTCAGGTTGCGTACTCGGCGGACCCGGAAGTGTTTGCTTCCGGGTTCCGCTGTGCGCGCATGCGCAAAAGCGTTCTGTGCGCAGAAGCACTCTATCAGCACTTTGCGCATGCGCTAAAGCGCCGCTCAGGTGAAGTACTTTTCTGATTGGGCACCCCAGAATGGATTGGGTAGTTAACCCGAGGTACCACTGTATATGCAAAATATTTAATCGTTGTGACTCATTTTTTTTTTGTAAAATGTAATATACCTTTCTTTCCTACTCATAAGTAAAGAGGAGTCTTCTACATCATTTCCCCAGAGTAAGCATTTTAGGCCTGCAACCAATACCTCCTGCCCTCTCTTTCTCTCTCTCTCTCTGTGATCCATTACCACTGCAATGTCTTCTATTCTGACGCTTTCAAGGTCTCAGTAGACAATTACAGCAAAAAGGCATCCCTACACATAGCAATTTTTCTTTCACAGCATGGAGGCCATGTAGTTTGAAATAAGGAAGTTATAGTAACAGGCATTGAGGTTGCAGGTGAAGAAGGGAGGATAAAATGACAAATAATATCTGTTTCACCACACATTATATCCATCATCTTTCTTTATAGATATATAGCTGGATCTAGAAGGAAAACACTAAAATAATCCCTATCCCCCAAATGTATAAGTAATTAGCAGAGATGAATATGCAAGCTTTAAATGGACTGCTTCTCCCTCAGGCTTTCCCCCTTCTGACCCCATATTCGAGAAAGCAGCCCAAACTTGGCAGCATGGATCACATCCATCATCTTCATTGGCTCCTGTCCAGATAACCTTGCATGCAGCGCTGTGCTCTGTGCAGAGCAGATGGTTGGCACCATCAAAGATGACAGCGCCAATCACCTGTTGGAGGTGGAGGAGGGTGAGGGAGACGGAATCCTGCTTCCCCTCCCCTTCCTCTCTCAAACAGGTGCAGCAACACTGCCCAAAGTCACACCAAGCCGAGTGTTCAACAAGGGTACCAGATCTAGTAAATCAAGCAAAGCTCTTTGAGTGGAGGCTAGCCCATTTGTAGAAATAAGTTCTCCTATGCCCTGAACTTGGTACGGGAAGCTTTGTTCCTCCAGATGTTGCTGAACTACAACTCAACAGCCCCAGCAAGCATGGCCAACAACCAGGGTTGATGGGAGTTGTAGGTCTGGAGTTCCCCACACCTGTCCTAAATAATAAAAAAGAAACATTTCAATATATTAAGTTGCTGGGGGTTGTGTGTGTGTGTGTGTTCTAATAAGTGGTCTTGTAGGTGCAGATCTGAAACAAGATCATGTTGTATATACACCTGAAAACTGTTCTGCCAATCTTTCTCAGCTGCTAATGATAGTGTTCCTGACTGATGTTTTGCGCACAACTTTGCACACAATTGGCCACAACTTTATTAAAATTCAGATGTAGGAAGACCTTGGTGCAGGCATTGGGCGTATATCCCTCCCAGCCCCCAGCCGGGGGTGGGGTGATGTTCTGGGTTGTCCAGCATGTGTGGGGGTTGGGCTAACTCTGGAGAACATATGTTCAAGCAGATAGCCCGCCCCCCTCGATCGCCGCCGCTGGAAGGGGGGGCAATAACAGCCAATTGGCATCGCCAAATGCCCCCCCTGGTGCCCCGTTTACGGGAACCCTGTTATCGCCGCCGCAATAGGGCGGGGGGGTCACCGCCCCCATGCCCCTCCCCTTTATATAAATGACTGAAGGATTCCGCCCAAGGCCTGCATCCGCCAAAGTTGTGACGAATTGCTACGGGAAAGGCGAAACCTGCCAATGCAGGGAAATTCCTTTCCAGCCCTTTAACAGCAGCCGGTCGTAGCAGCGCCTGCATGTGTGTACGCCTGTGGAAATAAAAACCTGTAAAGCAAGCAGCCTGTGGGAGTAAATACCTGTAAATCAAGCATAACGTTAGGGAGTGGAGGGTGGGAAAGATCTGAATCCGTCGGCTGCTTCCCAGGAATGGCTCCTCTTCTTTGTGTGCAGGTAAGCCTACCTGAACCTACCTGTCCAATCCCCCTGGCACGCCTCCCCTTGGCTGGATTGGTCGGCTAACTGAGTGGGCGGCGACTCCAGCCTCCATCCTCAGGTAGGCAGTGCCAGCTGCCAAACTCCAGAGCTGCCTCAGGGATCCCAGGGGGGGCTGCACACGACTGCGCAAAATGCGCCTCCCCTTTCATGTTGGGGAAACGGTCATTCCTAGAACCATAGATTCATAGATAGTAGAGATGAAAGGGATCCCAAGGGTCATCTAGTCCAAATCTCAGCTAAAGCATCCATGACAGATGGCCATCCAACCTCTGCTTAAAAACCTCCAAGGAAAGGAATGGCTCTCTGGTGCTTTCTTTGTTGTTACTGTTGTTAATTGCTGCTGCTGCTACTGTGTGTATTATTAATAGACACATGGCATCAAAAATCTAATTTAAATGAACTAGAATTAATGGTAATTTGTTAACTTGCTTTGGTATGCATAATTTAAGATGATGTGCAGTTTTCTTTTTATCATGTTCATTTGCCCTCTACTTTCATACGTATTTCAAGATGGCCATTTTAGCAAGTCATTTTGTTTGCTTGAATGGGTATTTTAGATTCTATTCTAGACTGGCGATATCCTCATATGCCCCGAATGCAATGAAAGAATATGTGCATACAGCTTCCCACACTTCTCCCAACCGAGCAAACGTATGAAACAAAACACAGTACCATCCATATCAATAGGAAGCACTGGGCCCTACTCATACACAAATATTTCATTCTGTTTTTCCTTCCTCTCCTTTGACAGTGCAACCTTTCCATCATTCCATCCATTTGGCCATCAAACCAACATCAAACAAGTGTATATTGTCCTTTTTGACAAGAGTGCTTCCAGGGAACTAGCCAGCCAACCCCTTCAAGTACAGTGGTACCTCGACTTACAAACGACTCTGGTAGACGAAGGGAACGCTGTGGATGTAGCCTATCTTGATTTCAGCAAGGCCTTTGACAAGGTGCCCCATGATATTCTTGTAAAGAAGCTGGTAAAATGCGGGCTAGACAATGCTACCATTCAGTGGATTTGTAACTGGCTTACTGACCGAACCCAAAGGGTGCTCATCAATGGCTCCTCCTCATCCTGGAGAGAAGTGACTAGTGGGGTGCCACAGGGTTCTGTCTTGGGCCCAGTCTTATTCAACATCTTTATCAATGACTTGGATGATGGGCTTGAGGGCATCCTGAGCAAGTTTGCAGACGACACCAAATTGGGAGCGGTGGCTAATTCCCCAGAGGACAGGATCACACTTCAAAATGACCTTAACAGATTAGACAACTGGGCCAAAGCAAACAAGATGAATTTTAACAAAGAGAAATGTAAGGTACTACACTTGGGCAGAAAAAATGAAAGGCACAAATACAGGATGGGTGACACCTGGCTTGAGAGCAGTACATGTGAAAAGGATCTAGGAGTCTTGGTAGACCACAAACTTGACATGAGTCAGCAGTGTGATGCAGCAGCTTAAAAAGCCAATGCAATTCTGGGCTGCATCAATAGGAGTATAGCATCTAGATCTAGGGAAGTAACAGTACCACTATATTCTGCTCTGGTCAGACCTCACCTGGAGTACTGTGTCCAGTTCTGGGCACCACAGTTCAAGAAGGATACTGAAAAGCTGGAACGTGTCCAGAGGAGGGCAACCAAAATGGTCAAAGGCCTGGAAACAATGCCTTATGAGGAACGGCTTAGGGAGCTGGGTAGGTTTAGCCTGGAGAAGAGAAGGTTAAGGGGTGATATGATAGCCATGTTCAAATATATGAAAGGATGTCATATGGAGGAGGGAGAAAGATTGTTTTCTGCTGCTCCAGAGAAGCGGACACAGAGCAATGGATTCAAACTACAAGAAAGAAGATTCCACCTAAACATTAGGAAGAACTTCCTGACAGTTAGAGCTGTTCGGCAGTGGAATTTGCTACCAAGGAGTGTGGTGGAGTCTCCTTCTTTGGAGGTCTTTAAGCAGAGGCTTGACAGGCATATGTCAAGAATGCTTTGATGGTGTTTCCTGCTTGGCAGGGGGTTGGACTGGATGACCCTTGTGGTCTCTTCCAACTCTATGATTCTATGATTCTATGACTCAACAACCGAATTTTCCGACTTACGAATGGGGCAAATGGTTGCGCGCTTACGAATGTCTCAACATCCAAAAGGAAACCGTGGCGGTTTTAGATAGGGATTTTTTGACTTACAAATTTTTAGATGAGGGTGCTTGTGAATTTTTCTGTTTCCAATGCATTCCTATAGGAAATCGCGTTTCCAATGGCACTTTTCGACTTACGAATTTTTCGACCTACAAAGGTGCCTTCGGAACGGATTAAATTCGTAAATCGAGGCACCACTGTAATGTTTCCACTTACCAAGCATGCAGGCATCTCTTCTGTTGCTTTTCAGAAACCTGAGGTGGATCTACACACGGGGGGGGGGAGGGACCCGCTATAAGTAAGTCAGAAATTAAATCATTAAAACAAAAGATAGAAAATGCTATGGGAAATCGCAAAGAATTTTTTTGCTCTCTCGAGCCATCTGGTGTTGCATGTTTATAACAAAGTGCTGTGGTTGTTGTTGTTGTTTTTCTAATGTAGCTGAGTCCCCTGTTTTAGTTGTATAACCATCTGCACTCACTACTTAAGTTCACTATTAGCAGGAGCAATACATTGTCTTAATTTATAGTGTTGACCAAGACAAAAACAGCAACACTCCCAGCTTAATCATGGTGTCTTCTAGCAATTTTCCTTAGGCCAGATTTTGCCCACAAAATGTAGCAATTGTCCCCCACTTCCCCCAACATAAACTTAGTAAAAACTATCAAATAGTGAGAAATACTATCTACCACTGAAGGCCACCCATCAGAGATTTTCAAATCCCAAACACTTACTACAGTGAAATGGAAAAATATTATATTAAATATCAGTGGGTCTAAAATACTGGTGTTGAATATTCAAGTTTTACAAGAGAGATTCCTGGGGAAAGTTTATGGGATGCATTTGTTTAAGCTCTAGGTCTTTCTTATCCTCATTGGAATAAGCATAAAAGTAAGCAAGTTATTAGTTTATGCTTATCTCTGCTTGCAAATTGCAAGGAAAGTTTAAAGCTTTTGCTTCATATTTTGAATTCCAATTCCCATGTCTACTGTTATGGGAAAGTATACCATGTTTTACTTTTGTCTCTCATGCAGCAAAGGAACTGGCAGAGAGGTTGTAAAAAAATTACTCTGGTGTCTGTTTTTTTGTAGTTCAGTGAGCTACCATTTCCCTGAGTGGTGCCTCAGGCAATAATCTGGGACAAAGCTTTGGTAGAACTTCAAAACCCGGAAAAATCAGAAAAGAAAAATTAATGATCACAGTTTTGTTGCGAAGCCTTATCTCAATTATGAGGCCTGGTTACCATTCTAGCTGTTAATATTCCATGCAGAATGATCAGGGGAGTGGCTATTTATACACCTGACAATAGCTCTTGCATTTGCAGGAAATCAACTGATGACAGCATAACTACCTAATTGTGAGTGAATGATTTTGTGTTATACTTTAGTGGTCTTTAAGATCACAGCCGTAGGCTGCAATTCTGCACATACCTACTCAGGGCTGTCTTAAGCCTATCCAGCACCATGGTTCAGAGATCCCTCCAGCGCCCCGCCCCCCCCTTTCCCAGCTGCAGTGCCCCCCCTTTTAAAAACCTACAGCCTCTCCACTTTAGGATATGCATCAGGATGGAGAAAAAAGGTTAGCCACTTTCTCAGCAAGAGGGACACGTTTATGGGGAGGAGAAGAAGTCATATTATGATTTGACCCTGCTTTTTAATGCTTCAAAACACGAAGTTCCTTGCCGGCTTCCTAATGGGCAAACAGCAAGTCTTCCCGGAGCCAAAGTTCCTACCGCTGCTGCATCTGCGCTCCCAGCTTGTCTGATTCCAGCAACGAGCTCATCCCTCTTTGGAAGAGCGGGGAGCGCAGAAGGGACAGGAAGCAGCCGAGGGGCTACGCTGGGCAGGGCTGGCAATGAGAAGCATCCAGGACAGCGTCGGCAGGGCTGCGGCTGGGTGGGGACAGTACTCCAAGAGGATTACACACACACACACACACACACACACACACAGAGCCACGCGCCGACCTGGCAAGGGCGGGAGAAGAGCGCGAGCAAGAGGCTAATGGACTTCTTAAGCTCGGTGTGCGCGGCCGGAGAGACTTGCAGAGGGGAACAGACACTCCGCAGAAGTCCACGCGCCCGACCTCATAGGAGCTGCAGGAAGGCGGGAGGTGGCGGCGAGGACACACACACACACACGGCTGGGCGCCGAGTTGTGGCTGCCAGAGGTCCAGCGCGGCATGGTGGCTGGCGTGCAGGGAAAGGTTGAGGCAGCCGGCAAAGCCATGCAGCTCCCCCTCTCGCTGGGGTGCCCCTGAGGAGGTGGCGCCCTGGCGCAATGCGCCAGTAGCCCCAATAGGGAAGACGGGTCTGTACCTACTTGGGAGTAAGGCCCATTTCACATAATGGGACTGGCTTCTGAGTCAACCTGATTAGGCACTGCGTGAACATCAACATCAACCACACCCATGACTTGGTACTAAACTAAAGGGCATGGTAGCACTTCCAACAAGCCTCATAGTCTTATCATCCTGCCCTGCCTGATTGCCTGCCACCGTCTTGCATAGTTTATACTGATTTCTCCCCCTCTCTAATAGTGTGGGGGGGGGGAGAACCATGAACTTCCCCTGTTAAGCTCATAGGATGAGATCCAACATAATGCTAGCAACAAGAAGTTTGAGAGTTGATGTTGCTGTGCTAATGATTCCAAAAATAGAGGGAGAAATGTTATGTGTGCAAAATGACCAAGAAAGAGAGAAAATCTCAAGATACGGCAAATGAAATATATTAGTAAAACAAAAGAAAAACATGTTTCAGTCTGTAGTTATTTTAGGCCCTCATCAGAGGCTATAGAGGGGACAATATATCACATAAATTCTCAATAACTAAAGACTAATTATATGTCTATATCTTCTGGATCAGAATAAAATGTGTAAGCAGCCTGAAGAGCTCTCCGATCATAGTTAAATTCACTAATGACTAAAAAATACTATTTAAAGGGACCCAATTATATAAACTGTAAGAAGTCATGATAAGGCATCAAGGTCTTTCACTAATACACATGACAATACAGGAAGCAGAGGAGGTAATGCACAAAGCTTAACTGCCACCAATAGCAGTTGCACTATGAGTTGTGCAATATTTTGCACAAGCAGATTTATCTGTTGTGCTATGCTAAGAATGGTCCCTGTTAGTGAAATGGCTGTCACACAAGCTAGCTGCCACAACTGGACAGCAAGTATATAATCTACATGAAGTATACATAGGAAAGCTTTAGTTTCTTGATGATGTCTGTAGCATTTCAAATAGCATCTAGCTCGGCCCTGGTAGTTTGGCAAATACTGCTGTGGCCAGCCTCACAAAGTACTGACTCTGAGAATCTTAGGTAAAGGTAAAGGGACCCCTGACCATTAGGTCCAGTCGTGACCGACTCTGGGGTTGCGTGCTCATCTCGCATGATTGGCCAAGGGAGCCGGCGTATAGCTTCCAGGTCATGTGGCCAGCATGACAAAGCCGCTTCTGGCAAACCAGAGCAGCAGGTGGAAACGCCGTTTACCTTCCTGCTGTAGCGGTTCCTATTTATCTACTTGCATTTTTGACATGCTTTCGAACTGCTAGGTTGGCAGGAGCTGGGACCGAGCAACGGGAGCTCACCCCGTCACAGGGATTCAAACCGCCGACCTTCTGATCAGCAAGCCCTAGGCTCAGTGGTTTAACCACAGCGCCACCTGAGAATCTTAAGACGTAGCAAACTTCTATATAAACATGCATTGAGCAATTGAGAAGCAGCAGCTGTAAATCTCCTAAGTAAATTATCACAATGGCATTTTAGAATTCAGGCTGATGCAATCTGGTCTTTATATCTGTCACCTTTTAATATAATGGGCAATGCTTCCTTCAAGAGGAAGAATGAACAAATAAGAATGTTCCTCAGTCAATTGCTCATAGTACCTAGGAAATGTCATTATTTGCATTACGCGGGCCATAATTAGTTTCACCTCAGTTCGTTTGAAATGATATCAGAATGGCAATAATCCAAGTTGAATGCTGCATGTAAATTAATTAAGGGACGTTTGTTATTGTATTTTTGTAACTGGCTAAACCAGAGCTATTAGCTCCCTTAGGCACTGCAGCAGAGAACAGCTGGTCATCTTTTCACCTTTAGAAGAAAATCGGTGTTTGATAATGAAATCTTGATCACCTGCCATCTGCCACCTAACGATCATCAGACACGGCATAATTTGTCAACCTGCGCTTTAGGAGGAAGGTGGGCAAATTGGGCAGCTCAAGTCCATGAATGTTTACTCTGAAGGATGAGTCAATTTGCACCGTGGGCATGAGCCCAAGGAAGCATGCGTAGGGTCGGAGCCATGCAGTACAATGTATGTTTATATAGAAGTAAATCCCATCAAGTGTAATGAGGCTGACTCTCAAGCAAGTGTGCCAGAACATACATGACTTTATTTGGTTCAGTTTCCAACTTCACCACTGGCATTACACACTTGTATTAGGGTGGTTTTGTAGATGATTCCCAACACCTTTTAATTTCCCTTGCAACATATTGTGGGAGTGAAATTCCAAAGAAAAATAAAAGGCTATATTACTCAGTTTGCTTCAAAAACATTCCACTAACACGACACAACAACCATTTCCCTACATTTCTCTCTCATCCAAAAGCCAAGGATATCTTTTGGAAAGTGTATTACCTCTCATCTTGGAACATTTCACTTAAAAGACCAGGAATATTTCATATGGCAACTCATGTATTCACACCTCACACTAAACTGTAGAAATTTTTCCCCGATCAGGAAAAAGGGACAGCCAGTGAGGCTGAAAAATGCCAGATAAATGTTTAGTCACGGTGAGAGTTATACACCACCGCCAGCCATCTCACAAGCATAAGGTAAGCTACATCCCACACCAAGTTGTTGTTGTGTGTGTGTTTTTTTTAAAGTCTAATGTACAGTGGTACCTCGGTTTACAAACACAATTGGTTCTGGAAGTCTGTACTTAACCTGAAGCGAACTTTCCCACTGAAAGTAATGGAAAGTGGATTAATCCGTTCCAGACAGGTCCGCGGAGTACTTAAACTGAAAATACTCAAACCGAGGCGTACTTAAACCGAGGTATGACTGTACAATGAAAATGAGACAGGGAACCAGAATCCTCCTTGGCTAGGGAAGAAAACTTTTGAGAAACTGGAGAACAGGTTTAGGCACAGCACTAATTTATATGACACGTGATCCACATTTCTTTAACTGAGAAGTCCCTTCAACAAATATGTACAGTGGTACCTCGACTTACGAATTTAATGCGTTCCAAACACACATTCGTAAGTTGAAAAAATTCGTAAGTTGAATCCCATAGGAATGCATTGGAAGAAAAAATTCATAAGTCGAAAAAATCCTATCTAAACCACATCCAAGATGGCGGACGGAGCTCCATTCGTAAGTCAAAACATTTGTAAGTTGAGTCATTTGTAAGTCGAGGTACCACTGTAGACTGGTATCGTCTTCATCTCCCTATTGCAGATGGAGGCTGAAAGAGAGGAGCTTGCCAAAGACTACTCAGTGAGTTCATGCCTGGGATGAAATTTGAACCATACACTTATGTATATACTCAATAGCCATGTCATCATGTCAAGCTGAACCACAGTTTAGTGGAACATGCACAAATGGGAATAAGCAAGCCCTAGGCTCCCCTGCTCCTCCTTGTGCCTTCTCTTCCCACATAGTGGAGAGGAGAAAGAGGAGGAGGGGGATGATGATGATATATTACTTATACTCTGCCCACCTGATGAGGTTGCCCCAGCCACTCTGGATGACAACTTCAGACAAATTTATTTTCAGTCTCCCTTCATTCAATGCAGCTTGTAATTTCATTCAAACTGTGGACTGTGGTTTATATACTATGTTTAATTTAAAGAAGCCAGCTTCACAATTCAAGGTTTGAACCTGACTTTCTTTTGATAAATTAATGCTAAATCGTGATCCCAGGATTGGACACAATGAAAGTTGAACTACAAAGTACATGGTTCCAAAGTCCTCCTTCCAACCATATGGGAGGCTGAGGGGGGAGCACATGAAGACAAAACTTGTTTGGACTTGTTCCAGCTCATGGACATACCATGAAACCATTGTTTAGTGTAATGTGTGAATAGAGCCAGTGTATATGCAAGTTTAGTACTGGGAAGCTTGTTTCTTGATTCTTTATATTTTAACAAATGGTTTTCTCAAAATTCATATAATCTTTTAAGAACCTATGAAGCTGACTTATACTGAGTCAGGTCATTGATTCAGCAATGCCAATAGTCTAATCTGGAAAGCAGAAACCATTCCCAACCTACTCTCTGTTGTACCACTGAGTTTTGGCTCACCCCCTACTGGTATTTGGTTACTAATATTGTATCTGAAGCACACGACCCATCACAAAGAAGAAGAAAACCATAAGCTCATTTCACTCTGGGTCACTCAAGACAAAGGAAACAAAAGAAGGCGCTAGCTAGAATTCTGTGCATATAGTTCCGTACCATTCATTCCCTCACCGCTGAATCCAACAAGCTATTTATGGTTCACCTTTGAACTCCCATCAGCCTGCCTAATCTTGAATGTTTTAATAACTCTAGAATAAGAAAACTCTTATTCATAATGCAAGCCCGTGGAAAAGAAAGAATCTGCTATTGTATTATTAGAAGGACGGGAAGTCGCCCAGAGTGGCTGGGGGAACCCGGCCAGATGGGCGGGGTATAAATAATAAATTATTATTATTATTAAGTATCTAAGAGGGAAGAAATAGGATGAAATACAAGGATGGCATACTGTTCACATTGCGAAGAAGAATTTATTTTGAATTATGTATTTTGTTTTTTGTATTTTTTCTGTATACAATTCGACGAGAAGAAAAATTTATGTTGTACTTATATCATACGTATGTTATGTTTTGTATTATTTTAAACAATAAAGTATTTTTTATAAAAAAATAAGAAAACTCTTAAATCAATATAAACAGAAATAAAAATAAATTAAATATTATCACTGAAGCAACATTAGTGGATGTAGAAATTCAAACTAAGTTTAGTTCTCCATATAAAAATCCCAGTAGTGATTAGGATGGGAATGAAGACTTGCATTGTGTGTGTTACCAAACAGAATATTAATTTGCTCCCTAAACACCAATGGTGGTGATCTCCTGAATTTACACACAGATCACCTTGTTAGTTACACTCACCAAAATTAGGAACATAGGAAGCTGCCTTATATCGAGTTGCACCAATGGTCTATATAGTTCAGTATTTTTTCATTAATGTCGAATTAATTCAAAAAAATGAAAGTTACACATAAATGAAAGCTGAATCTTAATTTTATGAATGTAATAAGTAATGTGTTTAAAGAAACTGAAGCGTTCAGATTTTTGGTTTCAGGAAACATAAGACAGCTGTTGTGCTGCAAAGCCAATTCCAACCAGTGTATGATTGTGATACTCTGGGAAAAAAGAGGCAACAGCCAATCATCTCAGCCCTGCCTGTCTGAAGCAATTACTCCTTGTAATAGCTAAAGTGAAAGAGCATCTGACAAAATAAAAACCAATAAAGAATGGCTGTCCAGGGTCAATTGCTCACACCTGTATGGCAGCACAGCGAGAAGTGTTTTCTCCAAGGATCAAGAGTGTCACAAATATCTCAAACCTACTGTCGCTGGGGTCAGAAACCTCAGCCCCTTAGTGAAACAAGTCTCTCATTCATTTCACCAAAGGCCTGGTCTTAGGCAGGATCGGAACCAAAGAGAATGGTGTCTGATACTCATGTGTACATACATAAAAGGTAACAAACCTACTCCTAAATCACTCTTTCTCCGGGGGAAGCAGAGGCCCACCTCACCTTCCCCTGCTGTTTTGTTTTGACAGAGGACCAAGGCAGGATGCTTAAATGTTGGCTCAAACCTTTCACTGCCCACGACAGAAGAACCACAGGCTCTCCCCTTTGCAGAGCTAAATTAATCCACTGCATGACAGTAAAACTGCAACTTTTGAGTTAGTAGAATGATAGATTGGCAGTCACACTGTTATGGTGGCTTTTGGGCACCCCATGAATACTCCAGCAGGTCTGTGAGCTGTACGGTTGGCAGTTCAGATATAGCTCCAAGCATGGTCCTGCCTTTAGAAAACATTCACAAACAACTTATTCTATGTGCAGCATTGCTATGCTTGCACCATTTTTTTTAGTGGGTGGAGGGGCACACCAAGAGCTTTTCTTTCCCAATTCAGGCTCTATTTTATTTGCAGACCTCAGCGCACAGCCAAAAGAGGGATTTTTATGTGTCGAGTGAAATAGCTCAATAAATTTGGGGAAAGGCTGTGGAGAATAATATAACAGAGGAGCTGAAGGGAACAGTACATATAATTTCACCTCTTCCTTCATGGTCCACATATGGAGTTGTTTTGCCCCTCATCCTTCTCCAGCCAACTGAATAGTTAACCCTTTATGAACTGTGAAATATATTCACTTTGATAGGAACGGAGGAGCAACTGGACAAGCAGTAGCAGTCTGTGGCGTTGCTCGGAATGGAGTGGCAACTTTATGAAAAGCTGAAGTGCGACTGTAAGACTGTCATTCAAGGGTGGGGAACCTCAGGCCCAGGGGGCAGTTGTGGCCCTTCAATCCTTTGTATCTGGCCCTCAGAATTGTCTCCAGGCCACAGCCCTCACTGTCATTGAACAAGGCCTTTTCGTTGTCCGGATAGAAAGGAGCGTGAGTAGAAACTAGCTTACGGTACATAGGTGAAATTCACATTAGATACTCTGGCTCCACCCAGCACTGGCATATCATAGAATCATAGAGTTGGAAGGCACCCCAAGGATAATCTGGTCCAACCCTCTGCAATGCAGCTGTCCCTTACGGGGATCGAACCTGCAACCTTGGTGTTATCGGCACCAGACTCTATCCAACTGGCTTTCGCAGGTTCTAAAATCGTCTACAAGAAGTGATTGCCTGATATTAATATCAAGGGAGTTCAATTCCCTGCAAAAGAATATCAAAGAATAATGCTCAAAATAGCTTGTAGTACTCAATTATTTACAAATGAATTTATAATCTGTACTTTCATAAATAAAGCAAAGCAGAATAGAATATGTTAAAATTATCTTTAAAAATATCATGGCAAGCCTCAATACTGATTGGATTAAAGAAGAAAATTCATGCTGGAAAGGCCTGTCTAAACAAAGAAGTTTTCAAAAGACATCTGAAGGAAGGTTTGGTTTCTGCCAAACTCCTTGTGGTAGGGAGTTCCAGAGGGCAGGGTTTTCCACACTAAAGGCTCGGTCTGCAGTGAAGGCCAACTGAACCTCAGGGGGGTGGGAAACCACCAGAAGTACCCTGTCAGAGGATCTCAGTGATCAAAGTGGGCCATAAGGGATCAGACAGTTCTCCAAGTTGTTGGACACAAGTTGTTCAGGGCTTTGTGAATTAACATAAGAAACTTGAAGTGGGCATGGTAGCAAATTAAACAGTGCAGCTTTCTCGGCAGTGGGGTAACATGTTGCTGGTAATCTGCTCCTGTGAGCAGTCTGCACTAGCTGAAGCTTCCCAGCTATAAACCACACGAACACACCCGCTATAATTTCTCCGATGAAAATAGGGATGTCCTATTCCAGAATAAGAATAAGAATTTAATTATTTGTACCCCGTCCATCTGACTGGATTGCCCCAGCCATTCTGCGCAGCTTCCAACATATAGAAAAACAGAAGAAAACATTTAAACATTAAAAAAAACCTTACAGGGTTGCCTTCAGATGTCTTCTGAAAGTTGTTTAGTTACTTATCTCCTTGGCTCGGGAGTTGCATAACTCCATACTCTCCAACATTTCTCTGTCTTAAGTAAAAGCGGGACATTCCAGGATCAAATCAGAAACCGGGACGGCTTCTGAAAATCCAGGACTGTCCCTGGAAAATAGGGACACTTGGAGGTTCTGCATCAGGGCAGTCTCAAGCAGGTCGGCCGCCCTGGCGTTGAGGGGCGGAGATCGCTCTGGTGCCCCTGCCCTCGCAGGGCGCAGCCCTGGCGCACCGCGCCACCGGGGGTCTACCTAGAGCCGGCCCTGGTCTGCATTAACCAAACCATGAAGTTACCAATCCATGGACCACTGTGGTCAGGCTGTCATAGTCCAGCTGTCAGTCACAGCTGTCCACTCCTGGACACAGACATCACTTGGATCTCCTACTGCAAGTGATAGATCAAGAAGCACTGCTCCTGCAGAGGGAGTTCCACTCTATCCAGAACAGGCAGTTGACCTCTCTCTTGGGCACGGGAACACCCACCCACAAGGCCTCTGCCTTTCCAAGATTCTTCCAGTGCACCACTGCATCCAGCCGCCGCCACCACCAGAAAAGTAACGTATAAGGATCAGGCCTCTGTCGCCTCTATCTTTCAGTCCAGGATTTCATCAACGCTGAGATTCCATTTTATTTTATCGTTGACTTGTTTCTTGAGGCCCGGCAAATGGAACCCAAAGCAATCAGTCACTCCCACACTAATGTGTGTGGGTGAAACTGCATTAGATACAAAGCACAAACTTCATTCACGTTTCTAGGATAGGCGGGCTTTTGTTTTGGGAGAGGAGATTATGATGTTCAGAAGTAATTCATGGCCAATTTCCTTTAAATGCATTGTGGCGATTAGATGCTCATTTCAAATCAAGCTAGTCATCTATATTTCTGGTGGCGGTGGTTGTTTTACATGAAAGTATCTAGTACCAAAATAATGCGGGGCAACATGGCAGCATGTTAATATGGAGGCTCTCGCTGAAAAGCGAGCATTTATCTTGCGCTTTCTGTGTCTGGAACAGGCTTATATGAGAAATAACTACTGTATAGTTCAGTACTGAAGGAATAGAATGAGGCTTGGTGGCTCTCTGGAGCACCTGCTGTTCAGGCGAGACTTTTAAAATCAAAATTAAGAATGGGGGCTTTACATAGAATTGCCTCTGGTGTTTTATTTTTTTAAATATAGATTTATAAATTATTTGTCACAAATGTTTATGCAAGCCCAATGGCAGCATATCCTAAAAGTACAGGTTGGAGAGCATTCCCCCCCCCAGTCAGAGATCTTAACATCCCGAGCAGCGTGCACTGTTTGCCATGGCCACGACAATTAATTAGTTTTTCTGCTGGGCAGCCGCTGCAGAACAGGAGCTGAGTATACCTGGGTTCCAGCAGCATTTATTCCAAAGCTATGTGCGAACTGGGAAATCAATTTATACTGCTGCTGACCAGAATGGCTCGCTGGAGAATCAGCTACAACGGTGAGTACACACAGTTACAAATAAATGGCACCTCCAGCTTGTTGAGCTTTATGAGAGATGCTGCCAGTGAGCACTCTGAATTGGACTTTTAGGTCTGCCCTTTTAACAGAAACTGGATTCTTTGATATAAAGTGAGAAACAATCTTTCCTTACTCATAAGAACAGCCTTCCCCAACCTGATGCCTCAGTCTGCCCAGGTGCTAAGGGCAACTTCCAAGCCCCCTAGTCTGCTTTTTTCGTGACTCAGCTCTACTTTGATGCTGCCATGCTCATGGGGAGATTAGCCCATAGACCAGTTGTTCCTGTTATTATATGCCACTCCATAGGGTTCAAAATATAGGTTTGCAGCTAAACTAGTGCTGAGTATTCTCCTCCTGCTAAAAGGACCACTGACTAAGCAACCTTCAGAATACATCTGAAGGCAGCCCTATATAGGGAGGTTTTTTAATGTTTCATGTTTTCTTCTGTTTTTAAATACATTGGAAGCTGCCCAGAGTGGCTGGGACAATCCAATCAGATGGATGGGGTACAAATAATAAAATTCCAGTCACGACCAACTCTGGGATTGTGGCGCTCATCTCGCTTTACTGGCTGAGGGAGCCGACGTTTGTCCGCAGACAGTTTTTCCGGGTCATGTGGCCAGCATGACTAAGCCACTTCTGGCGAAACCAGAGCAGCGCACAGAAGCGGTACCTATTTATCTACTTGCACTTTGACGTGCTTTCGAACTGCTAGGTTGGCAGGAGCTGGGACCAAACAACGGGAGCTCACCCCATTGCGGGGATTCAAGCTGCCAACTTTCCACTCGGCAATCCCAAGGCTCAATGGTTTACACCACAGCGCCACCTGCGTCCTCTCTGTGGGATGTAAAGCTAGGTGCAGTCAAGTCACAACAGTTCCTAGAGTGACCACATAGAGGACATCTGACCAGGTCAGCATCAAAACTTCCTGCCACTGATCTGGGAGGGATTTCCTCTGTTTGTAATTGAAGTGGGCATTACCTGGCCAGGTAAAGTCACTGGCCAGTGGCCATTTCAGCCTCTTTCGATTTGGACTTCAAGCAAGCAACATCTAAGGAAGAGATCTTTTGGCTTCCAGCCAAGAGAACAACAAATCTGCTTTCCCCTATGGAGCAGATTCAGCATGTAAATACTTTTATCTAAGCTAGTCTGCCTCTTGAGTTGTGCTGTATCTCAGGAAGTCTATAAGTAAACTATTTTCATACTTTTAAAGAGCATTGTGTCGTGTATTTTCTTTTAAGAGGGATAAAGGGGAAAATACCAGGAAACATATATATTATTCTATAGGCTTCAGCAAGCCTGAGCAACCGTTTTTGCTGTGCATTAAAGGGGAATGAAAATATCATTTTCATCATATTTTCTCTTAAAACATTACACGCAGTAAATTTCATATTCTTCCTCCACAACCTTTCCCAATCCTCCATCCTAATATTATGTCCCACATCTTTCGCCCAATCTATCATAACATTTTTTTACTGCTATGGTCTTGGCCGGCTTTTTCTTCTGTTTTTGCACAGCCATCTCCTTCCAGCGCTGCATGCTTTAAACTCACCCAAATCATTGGAGATGTCAACAGCATTGTAGTTCAGAGGGAAGACTTTAATCAGGCTGGTTGAGGCTTTCTTCCGCTCTTGCTGTCCTCCAAGCCTTCTTTCCAACAGTCGCACCGACTGAGAAGGAAGCTAAATCATTTCAGATGAAGCCTAGAAACAAAAAATGTGCATTGGGATTAGTGTGCTTTTTATTTTAAAAAAAAAACCTCTAAACCGCTCCATTTGGGGTTCCAAGATTAAACATGCTGTTGTCTTTTCTCACTCAAACAGCACAATCCAGAACTTGAGCCTGCCATGTCCCTTGTGTGGATCTGCTTGTTACCATGACAGCATCACAATGTTCAGAGGCGCTGTGGGCCTCTGAAATGATTAAAGTTTTCTTTGTGTGATCATAGTTCACCTTATGAGAAAGCTTATTGTAAATCAAAGTGTGGGGGCTGGGGGGAGCTCGTGCCAGATAAGGAAAGAAGAACGGCGATGTTTTTAATGTAACCAGAAACCTATTTCTCAAACTGTATTCAAGAGCCACATAATAATTAAAGCAATATTATCTTTCCTTAGAAAAAGGTGCCTGCCATTGGAATATGTTGAGGCTGAACTACGGGAGCGGGGTGTGCATGTGATGCAAGTCTGCCCCTCTTTGGGTCACAGAACCAAAGCTCTGAATCTGCTTCTGATGCAGCTTCAGTGCCATGGAAATATAGGATGATGGTGAATATTGTTTCCCTACATTAGCCAAGGTAAGATCCCCTGGATGGTTAAGTCCAGTCGATTTCAACTTTTGGGTGTGGCGCTCATCTTGCTTCAGTCCGAGGGAGCCGGCGTTTTTCCACAAACAGCTTTCCAAGTCATGTGGCCAGCATTACTTCTGGCACAACAGAACACCATGGCAGAAGCCAGAGCGCACGGAAATGCCGTTTACCTTCCCACTGCAGCAGTACCTATTTATCTACTTGCACTGGCATGCTTTCAAACTGCTAGGTTGGCAGGAGCTGGGACCAAGCAACGGGAGCTCACCCCATTGTGCAGATTCAAACTGCCAACCTATTGATCGGCAAGCCCAAGAAGCTCGGTGGTTTAGACCACAGCACCACCTGTGTCCCTAAGCCAAGACATAGCAATGGAGCACGATAAATATTGTGTCCATGAAGCCTGGTGAAAGTTCACAATGGCCAATTTTTATGCAATCCAACTCCCTTATTCCAAGCCACAGCTGTCAGCCTTCCCTTTTTTTGCTGGAAATTCCCTTATTCCAGCACCGTTTCCCGCTGCTATCCTGGATTGTTAGATATACCGTAGACTGTCTCTGGGACAGGTAAGGCTGCTGCTGATCCCTTATTTTCAAATCCGAAAGTTGATAGCTATGCATTTGTGTCATGTGTTCAGGGTGTTTATGGTAAATGTGTAATTGCTACTACTATTAATATTTATTACAGTGGGCGCTCAGGTTGCGAACGTGATCTGTGTGGGAGGCACGTTCGCAACCCGCAGCATTCGCAACCTGCAGCCCCGCGTCTGCGCATGCGCGGGTCGCAATTCGCCGCTTCTGCGCATGCGCAAAGCATGATTTAGCGCTTCTGTGCATGCGCGAGCTCCGAAACCCAGAAGTAACCCATTCAGGTACTTCCAGGTTCACGCGGTGCACAACCCGAAAAGACGCAACCTGAAGCGTCTGTAACCCGAGGTATGACTGTATTCCTAGTATGTTTTAATGTAGTGGATATTTCTAGTACTGGTAGGTGTTATTGTCCAAACTACTCTGCTTCCAGGAGAGCATCGACTAATGTATGAAACAATATCAACAACAAAAGCAGCCGCACATGAATCACACATTTACAATCCTCACCTCTATTTTCTGTCTCTCTTTTTAAAGGTCTCTCCTTACTTTATTCTTTGAAGAACAAAGGTATGTATATTCCCACACATTTGTCTTCTCTCCCTCGACAGACCTTCACAGACTTATAACCATCTGAATTGTCAACAAATATATATTTGCGCTCTATCAGCAGAGGTCAAAACCACTGCCATAGATAAAGGCACTGATGGATGGCAAAGGAGGGGAAGGCGTGTGTAAATGGCTCCGCGGTGCCCTATGTCTAGCTGCCATAGCTGCCAAGTTTTCCCTTTTCTTGCGAGGAAGCCTATTCAGCATAAGGGAAAATCCCTTTTAAAAAGGGATAACTTGGCAGCTATGCTAGCTGCAGCTTGGATCAGCTTGGCATGGTAATTTTACTGTGAAAACCCAAGGTGCTAAGTGTGCCTTAAAATGTTAAGTACTGCCTATATATAGATATAGATCTCATAGAAATCATCTACATTCTTAGAAGGCTATTCTATGCATGCTTAATAAAGCCAGGGTGTTGTGCAGAAGACACCGTAAATCCACATTTCACACTCGGCTTTATTTGCTTTCTTAAAAATTTAAATGTAATTAAATATAAAGATTATGGGCAATGTGCTGCTATGCCTTTGCTGACATATCTGGTAGTTAATAAAAATGATGCATGCAATCTATACCAGAGACTGAGTCCATGAGGGTAAATTGATCTTTACTGGAGGCTGTAGTCTAGATTTCCCTAGGTGACAACTCGAATATATATAGCAGGATTGAAATTCCACCGTACGCTTGGGCTGGATTGCTTTTTCCACAATGTTACTCTGATCGCCACTAAATAACCTGGTGGCGACCTTTAACATCAAAGCAAAACAAATCAGAAGCTCATAATAGAAAAGTGAGAGGTGGCTAAACTTCATTCTGCATCATTTTAGATTTTCAGAGAAACAGTCAATTATAACTTGCACAAAGTCGACTTTGTTTTGTTGTTCTAAATACAGTGGTCACAGTTCCCCGCTTAAATATGTGTGTGTGTGTGTGATCAGAATCAGGGGGGATGTAAAAGTTCTGCTTCAGATGAAACAGAAGGTGTTTAGGAACAACCATTTCACCACACAGGTACATCTAAACTACTGGTAGCAAGGAGGATCAGGAAGATGGCACCTTCCAGGGTTGGTATACTGATGCTGCACTGTCTTTATACAGGAAGGACACCAAAAGATGTCTTTTGCTGGACTATATTCTCTTAATAGGCGAACACCTAAGTGGCACATTTCAGACTCCCCAAACAGTTGTGGCCTGGATTGTGAGAGTAAAGTGATTCAACAATAGTTCTCCATCACTACTACAATTTTTGATTTGTTCATAGGATAAACGGGAAATTGTGCAGTTATTAGTGGGGTCCTTTTAAACAAATCTCCTGCTTTCTCTGCCTACCTGGAAAAGCAGGGTGGGCTGTCAATAGGTCATAGAGCTGAGCTATCCTTCCCCAGGATGGTCAGGCAAATATGACTACTGCTATAAAGAAGGCAAACTGATAAAGGGCCTAGCACCCAGTGACAGAGCCATGCTTGGGAGCCAAGTTTATCTGTGGAGAGAGATGTCAAGCTGAGTGGAGGAGGTAATGTGCGGAAACCGTAAAGTTCGGTAAAAGGATGGAGGCTGCCATGAATGGATTTCCACCAGTTTCTCCCTCCAGGTTGAAGCCTGGATATCATCTCCCCATTCTGTTTCAGAAGATTCACATACAGAGCCGTCTTTCCCATTGGTCTTAGTGGTTTGCTGGGCCAGGGCACCCGCCTCTCAGGGGCACTCTAGCGAGTGGGGGAGCTGCGCGGCTTTGCTGGCAGCCTCCCCTTTCCCTGCACGCCTGCCAGCTGCGCACCGCCAACTATATGGCTAGCAGGCATGCAGCTTCCTTCCCAAGCCTCTGCATCTGCTAAAGACAGCCCTGCTCCCAGTCATTGTCCTCCTCCTGCTTCCTGGCGAAAGGCGGCGCGCAGCCCTCCTGGGCGGCCTTCCCGGGCGCCCCAACACTGGAGAGCATGTCCGCCAGCACGTTTTCCTACTTGATCACCGCCACTACGGCAGGGATCGGGGTGGTGGGGGAGGCAGAGGAAATTTTCCACTGCCCCCTCCCTTGTTTTAGAGTTGCTGGGGGGGATGCCGGAGGGATCTTTGCACCATGGCACCGGATATGCTTAAGACGGCCCTGTTCACATACTCCCCACAGCATTGGGAGTGGTGGGTGGATGTATCCCGCACTATACTTTTTTGACTTGAAAGGGCAGCTTATTTTTATTTTGCCTCGGTAATATGCATGTTGTAAGCAATGGCACTAGGAGAAGAGGATGACAGAGGACGAGATGGTTGGACAGTGTTCTCGAAGCTACGAACATGAGTTTGGTCCATGGGGTCACGAAGAGTCGGACACGACTAAATGACTAAATGACAACAACAAACAATCACTAGCTCCATACAACCTGGATTATGGTCTACTTTTCAGAAGGTTCTATGTTAAATTTAAAAAAAAAACAATCAGGTGATTTATCAGCAAGTGTAAAATTGCCCCATCAATTAGTATAAGATATTATTTACATGATCCAATTATCTTTTTGTTCCGCAGTATTTTGTTCACCCCATATATGCACAAATTCTGTTTGGTTTAACATTAGCAGACACATGTAGCCCACAAGAGTACAACAACGAAAAAGCTCAGTTTTTGAAAAACTGAAAAGGCGATAAATGCTTCGGTGTGAAGATTCTCGTGTGATGCTGTGGGATTGTTTGCTTTTGATATAACATAGCAATTCCTCACTCATTTGCTCCAGTGCTACATTATTGTGCCAGCTGCCATCCCTAGCCACTAGAATTTTTGAAAGACTGAATCTTGTTATTATACTAGCAGCTCCTGCTATGAATTAAATATAATCCCAATTTCAGCAGAGAAGGAATAGAATCTGTGAAAGCTTTTACAAGACGTGATAAGATAGAGCTGGAAACACAGAGAACTCGCAATATATTTATTGGACCTGTATAAATTCCTTCACATAGGAGAAAGGCATGCATATCCTTCGGATCCAAGGCACACAGCTGAAGCATGTGCAATAAATTACAGATTTTGTTCTTCTACCTCTTCCTTATGATTTCCTACCAGTGGTTTCTGAACCTTTCCCTCCATGTACCACTTGAAAATTGCTGAGGGTCTTGGTGAACAACTTAATCATTTTTCTTCCTGTTGTAACAATTGTAATGTGCTGTGCTCAATGTTGTACGGTTTTCAGTTGCATGTTATCATAAAATGCAATATATGAGAAAGAAAAGAAGCAGTAAAAATTAACAAAACATTAATTTGAATATTTAGTGTATCATCTGCCATCTTCAACCAGAAATACCTCCAGTCATCTGAATGAAGCTCATGAATCATCCAGGGACCACAGTTTGGGAACCCTAGGTTTAGGCCATTATTTTATTACAGCAGCACAGTAAACTGAATTAATCCTATGAGGAAGACGTCCAGTTTTGCATGCCCCTGTTCCATGTACTGAATATTGCATATACCTGGGTTTTTAAGGCCAGTTTTAGCTCAATAATTAATTTTAATTCACTATCTATTGTCTTACAAATTACACTAGTGACTGGGTCAAATGTGTGAATTCATCTCTTGCATCTATGAATGAGATATTACGGATATGGATCAAACACCACACACAGAACCTTTATGTCAGCTTACGACCTCAAACACAATTATTTTCAATGGAGTCACATTTAAACCACAGACACAACTGTAAGCTAGCAGTGACAAATCTAGTGGTGTACATTCATGTGTTAATGGGCCATCAGTTTTTAACCTACAAGACATTCTGTATACGTATCAAACAATGAAACTGAAAATTACAATAAGCAAAATCTTATTATTTCTATTTATAGAATGCTTTTACTATCTGGAGATCATGAAGCCGTTTGCAATACACACACAGCACGCACACAGTGATGAGCAAAAGAGAACTTCTTAATTCCTCTATCAATATTTTGGCTTCTGCCTTCATCAGTTGCTCTGATAAAAATGGTGCTCGGGTAAATGGCAGAGGAGTAACTATGGCTCTTGATGGCAATTCCAAGGTGACAATTATAGAGTTTTGAAGAATGGAATGCTTAGAAGGCTGAGGTAAAGTGAGGCTGGTTCTAACCCTTAGGCTGAAGACACGCACAGTAAGCACAACAAAAAGTATGTAAAAAATAAAACCCAAAAGATCCATATGTAACTGATAGCCTAATCACATAAAAAAACAAAGATATCAATATAAATAACACCAGAGACCATTACAATGAATCATAATGTAAAATCCCAAACAGCATAAAACATGCTATTCACTACTTACCCATTCTCCCTCTCACCATCCATTACACCCAATGACTACAACCTAACACTCTGCTCCCTGAACGCATCATTTTAAAAACTACAAAAACAAGGCTTTTTTTGTGAACAAACACTGAATTGATCGCTTTGATTTTCCGAGCTTCATGCGTGAATAATTCACATTCCAAATTGAGTCATGGACCAATAGTTGTTGTTGTTTTCTCTCCTGTTCTGCCCCCTAATAATATTTCCTAGCAGAACTATTACTGGATTACTGCTTCTTGCTTATAAATGTCCATGTCCGCAACAGCACCTGATCTACAAGTGGGACATTAAGAGGAAGTGAAAGTGTCCCTATTTTCATCTATATCAGGGGGTATTGCACTATATGCATTCTAAACCATTCGCGGCCTTCTTCAGCTGGAATCGCTCCCCCCAGCTGTTTAAAAAACAAAACTTCCAGCTCCCACCCCCACCTCCCATCATGGCTGGGAACAATCGGTATGTTCCTACAATCTTAAAACAAAAAACAAAGATATCATATTCTGAGGATGGTAATGTTATTCTGTTCTCCGGGAGATGTTTGACACCAAATATTTTAGAGAGACAAGCCTGAAACTAATAATTTATGAGCTTAACTTGTGAAAGTGAAGTATTTACAGCCTGCCCATCACCTAAACAATAAGGTTGGAAAATTGCCCAGTTCTAACCAACCTAGTCTGAAGTTGACAGCAGAAGTATTTATTCTCTGTTTTGCCTGCTCTATCACCGGTGGGGGGGGGATTAAAAAGTTGTGCACATCTTTAGCCTAGGGACAGGGGCTTTATATTGCAGTTAATGGGCCAACTACAAACAGAAAATTAATTTGGCAGGAATTGACTGATGTTGCTGAACTCACAGAAGCATGGCCCATGTTTAGAGCAATTAATCCTTCATACAGCAAAAGGGGGGGAGAAAAAAAATGTTTTCTGAAGGACAGGATGTTTGCCAAAAGACAAGCCGCACAAAGTTATTATAGAGAACCAGCCTACGGAGGTTGGAGGATGAGTGCCAGCTTTGGATAAAGAATGCTAAAGAGAGCTGAAAATGCAACTCCTTGTAAAGGCTGTGTGGGCAGCCATTGGAGGACTAGCAATATTTAAGTCAGTAGCTAAGCTGTGGTCCTTCAGTTGACACTGGACTCCAAGTCCCATGATCAATGACCATTGGCCATGCTGGCTAGGGCAGATGGGACCTGGAGCCCAACAAAAGGTTGCCCATCCCCAATTTAAGTGATCACAAAGCAAGGGTGTCAATGGGATTCTTGAGCCATGTTGTAGGCTCCAAATCAATTTACGGCCTTCACATTAATAGCCCAGACATGATCTGCTTCAGACACCGGTAATGTCCTCAGTGTTCACAAATACTCTGTGAAAAGCCATAAAGTAAAGTACTAATTATCTTGAAAAGCTGCTCACAAATGGTTTGAGACATGGGACTCAGCGACAGTAGTCAAAAACAGTCAGGGCCTTCTTAAGCATATCAGGCGCCCTGTTGCCATGGTGTGGCGATCCCTCCGGCGGCCCCCCCCCGCCCCGTTTCTCTGTGCGGCAGGCGGGTGCCCTGGCACCCTTCACCACCCAGCCTGGCCATAGGGCCAGCCCTGAAAACAGTGATTTGAATGTGTTATGAACATGCCACACCAGATGACGTCAGAGAGCACAAAACCTTTCTATAACGTTTTTACATAGGTTCCCCCCACACACACACACGCGCGCTTTGTTATAGTGATTTAATTTCTGACTTATTTATAGCGTTATTTTCCTGTGTGTAGATTCACCCATGTTGTGGACCTATTACAGTGCATTTACTAGAACAGAATTTGGTTTAGACACAATGTACATATTTAGTTACATAAGGGCAGCCTGTGAAAAACTGTTCTTTTAAAAACTAAGAGAGGATTGGAAAACTACACTATTGATTGGCTTACGTCCTAAACCTTGGTGCACTCTGAGGTTAAGTCCTGATACTGTACATGGCGAGCAACGTAGTCTAAGCAGAAAGTTCTACTGATCACAGTCCCGAGGGCAATGCTAGAGAGGAGTCTGACAGTCTATGCATTCAATGATTGAATACAGGTTCAGGTCCAATGCACTGAGAAAGGTTCAAAGTTGAACTATAAGACCAGGTTCCCATCTCTGAAAAAAACCCATTGGGCTCTTCCCTGGTCTCTTGCCTCTGCCCTGTCGGTCCCTGACATCCTGCTGAGAGAGACGAAGAAGAGAAAGTCAAGTGTTCTTTCCCACTTGGGACTCCAACAACTCGCATTCACACCCAGCATATCTAGGAAACACAGTCAACATATCTAATAGCAACAAGTGCAGTAAGAGAAACATTTCATACATCTGTGGAGGGCATGGGTTGCAGGATGGATGAAGTGCTGGCATATTCCTTATCCTCTGCCATACATTCCTTGTACAAGCCAGCTGAAAGATTTAGTTTTGGGTCTGTGTATTTTTGTTTCACTTTTATTTCCTGATGATTCCATCTGATAGCCTAATCACATAAAAAGCATCAAAAAAATGTATTTCAGCATCTTTTATTTGTCTATTTCCCCAACTTGCCTAGGCCACTATTTTTAGGTCGGGAACTTTTAAGAATTGCTTTGCAAAGCTCCTAGAATAATTTCAGACCATTTCAAATTAGCTATGAACTTCCCTTAAAAATCTATGTTCCTGCTCTCGCAATATTAGCTTTGTTGCCTGGAAGATTTATAATTTCTCCTGTATATGTGCTCCACAAGAAAAAGAAGAATATAACCTGTGGAATAACTTACCATTCAATTAACTGAAACTGTTTTAAAAACTATGATTTGCTAAAACTTTCACAGTTCCCAAACCTTCAAACTGATCTCTCTCTCTCTCTCTCTTTCTCTCTCTCTCTCTCTCTCTCTCTCTCTCTCTGATCCCCCCCCCAGTAATGTACAGAGGAAAAAAATCAGAAAAACACTCTGCTGAGTGAATCAATATTTTAATGTTGTTGTTTTTTAAAAAATTACTAGCTTAAAAAATTGAATACTTAGTGTTGATTCTAAGCATGTTTATGGGATGGGTTTGGTTGTGTTTGCTATTGCAGCTGATGAGATGCTGGTTCTAATACAAAACCAGAAGCCTTAATTACTGCTGTATATCCCTTATGATCATCTTCCATGAGATAAACATCACACAGAAAATAATATTTCTGCAAAAAAACAACAACATATCATTTCACAATGCATCGGGCTGGATTGCTTCTGAGTTCCTAACAACTGTTAAATTCAAGGGCTAAAAAAAATGGAGAGGGGGGCACCAAATGCAACTCTTAAGACTGCAGGTACCTTATATTTCTCCAGCTGGCACAGAAATCCTATATAATCTGATAGCCATAGGAATAGCTGTCAATAGGTTGTACCTAAGGGACCTATGCATTTGGAAGATTGCTTGGTCCAAGATACTGCAAAGCACAGGTAGATAGGATAAATGTTTAAATTGGTTTCTGTTGAGATTTTAGGGCTCCTCCAGATGATTAATTTGTTGAGCATTCACCCTCTATTTGCTCATGGGGTGTTTGTGTTTATGCATCTTCCTGCTACACTCTTCAATACATTTCCCAGTCACTTTCTTAACAACAAAAGTCTGGTTCTTTTTCTAAAAGTGGATTTGTTGCACTATGTCAACAGAAAACATTAATCCCCACTTTAATTGTGCAAATCTAAATTTGTCAGTAAGCACTTGAATCCCTCCCACAGAATACTGCCAGTGCAAAGGAGCCATCAGTCCCATTTTGCATATACACACAACCTTGCGACTTATTTTACTCTTTGGAATGGTGATGGGTACAAATCCAAGTAAATGAATATTAATACTAGGCCAAGAGGTTGGAAATACAAAGAATTTTTTTAAAAAAAAATCACCGAGGCACAGAAAAGATATGAAGGACACAGACAAGTTAATCCCATGCTACCACTCCAGCAGCTGTGGCTCAAGATGAAGGATGTGCTGCCAGAATCGCTAGATCCAATCATTAAGGGAGGCAGACAGCATAATGCCACCCAGAATACAGTGATAACCTCGGTTTAAGTACGCCTCGGTTGAGTATTTTCAGTTTAAGTACTCGGCAGACCCGTCTGGAACGGATTAATCCACTTTCCATTAATTTCAATGGGAAAGTTTGCTTCAGGTTAAGTACGTTTCAGGTTAAGTACGGACTTCCGGAACCAATTACACTCATACCTTGGGTTAAGTACGCTTCAGGTTGAGTACTCCGCGGACCCATCTGGAACGGATTAATCCACTTTCCATTACTTTCAATGGGAAAGTTCGCTTCAGGTTAAGTACGCTTCAGTTTAAGTACTCCACGGACCGTCTGGAATGGATTAATCCACTTTCCATTACTTTCAATGGGAAAGTTCGCTCCAGGTTAAGTACGCTTCAGGTTAAGTACAGACTTCCAGAACCAATTGTGTTTGTAAACCGAGGTACCACTGTAGGTACAAGTGGTAGCTCAGCTCCAGTATTAGATGCAAACTCTGTACACATCAGCCAACCTTTCGAATGTAGGTGAAGACGATGATGCGCTAAGCCTATAAAACTTGTGCAGTTGGGGAGTCCGCAAATCAAAAGGAGTGTTTTCCAAGCTACCTGTGATGTTAGCGGTTGGGAATGGATTTTACCTTTCAAATATATGAAAGGATGTCATATGGAGGAGGGAGAAAGATTGTTTTCTGCTGCTCCAGAGAAGCGGACACGGAGCAATGGATTCAAACTACAAGAAAGAAGATTCCACCTAAACATTGGGAAGAACTTCCTGACAGTAAGAGCTGTTCGGCAGTGGAATTTGCTACCAAGGAGTGTGGGGAAGTCTCCTTCTTTGGAGGTCTTTAAGCAGAGGCTTGACAGGCATATGTCAAGAATGCTTTGATGGTGCTTCCTGCTTGGCAGGGGGTTGGACTGGATGACCCTTGTGGTCTCTTCTAACTCTATGATTCTATGATTCTGTACACATCAGCCAACCTTTCAAATGTAGGTGAAGACGATGATGCGCTGAGCCTATAAAACTTGTGCAGTTGGGGAGTCCGCAAATCAAAAGGAGTGTTTTCCAAGCTACCTGTGATATTAGCGGATGGGAATGGATTTTAGTTGCTTGCATAAAACATCTAGCATAACTACCGTAGTTTATGCAGGAATTATATTCATTTGATGGCAACCTCCCTTACGAGTTCATCCCTTTTCTCCTGTGATTCAGCTATTAGGGCTATAGGGTCAGAGTTTTCTTTCCAACAATGGGAACATGACTATATGTGAGGGTGTGCAAGAGAACATTCGCATTTCCTTCCTCTCAATTAACCTCCCATTTTGAAGTGAGCATGCCGCTCCCCTCAGCTGCTCTCTGAACACGTCCCTTCCCTTGTGGGGCACCCATTTAGTGGCAGAGCAGCTCATCAGCTGCACTAAATCTGCACCTAGCAAAGCAAAGCTTTTCTTTGTCAGAGCCTCTGCTGCAAAATGGATGCTTTATCCCACTAATGACAGCTAGCAGCAGGGGCAGAATGAACTGGCAGATGCTTTAATAAAGCCATTTAGGTGGTCATGGGGGAAGGAAATGACTAGCACTCTGTTACAGGTTTTATCTCCTCACGTCAGAACTCAGCCTCAAATCGCATCTGACCTCCCCACCCATCCTTGCCCAAAGGGGGGGGGGAGGAAGAAGAAGAAGGATGTAACAAGCAAAGCAGAATGGTTAAACAGCCCCATGAAAAGGCACCATGAGCAGCAGTAGAATTTCGGTGTATTGTTGCTGTTTTATCAGACACAGCTGCAAAAGGCAGCTATTTGTATTGATTTAGCATCAGCAACTACCTCTGGACAGAGTTACACTGAAGTGACACCTTATCAGAACAATGGGCACCATTCACCAGAAGCCTGCAGAAGGACT
Source organism: Zootoca vivipara (assembly GCF_963506605.1). Classification (NCBI taxonomy): domain Eukaryota; kingdom Metazoa; phylum Chordata; class Lepidosauria; order Squamata; family Lacertidae; genus Zootoca; species Zootoca vivipara. Next base: position 110,915,287 of record NC_083276.1, on the reverse strand, counting down.
CAAGCTATACAGCTGCAAATATGTTTTAAGTACATTATACATATGTGACACTAGATGGCGATTGTGAGCTCATGGCAAATTCAATATATATATTTAAACTTTTTTAAAAAAAACATTTTCACAGTGTTGTTTTTTTATATATTCCACCTCATATTCCAACTTATATGGTTTAAGTTTCCATCTCAGTCCACACCAATGCCTCTAGAGCAGGCACCCCCAAACTTCGGCCTTCCAGATATTTTGACTACAATTCCCATCATCCCTGACCACTGGTCCTGTTAGCTTGGGATCAGGGGAGTTGTAGGCCAAAACATCTGGAGGGCCGCAGTTTGGGGGTGCCTGCACTAGAGTGCCCCCAGCTCCCATATCTTGCCAGCTCCTAGACTAGTACATATGCTTTGGACCCCAGCTCCCATCTTCACTATTGGACCATAGAGGTTGGGGGAGGCTGGTTGTTGAGAGAATGGCTATATAATCTGCCATAATCCTAGAGCTCAGGGTCATCCCATGAAATGGAATGGTATGAGATTATGGATAGACAAGAAGATGAAGACGAAGAAGGCAATTACACACAAGATGAGATTGTGGTTACTAGTTTAGGACTGAATCCAAACTCCCGGTTAGGAAGCAGGGCAAAATGGAGGCAGCAGAGCCCTTCTGCTTATATTGGACTGTTCAAAAAGTAGGGGGCAGACAGTCATTTCTCTGCTGCATCAGCTGCTCCAAGCTGGCATAGCATTGGGGGCCAGGAGGAGCAGCTGGGCTGGTTTAGGATTTAGAACAGGCATCCCCAAACTGCAACCCTCCAGATGTTTTGGCCTACAACTCCCATGATCCCTAGCTAACAGGACCAGTGGTTGGGGAAGATGGGAATTGTAGTCCAAAACATCTGGAGGGCCGAAGTTTGGGGATGCCTGATTTAGAAGATGGCCAGCCCAGGTCTGCCCCCTCCTGCCATCTCAGGTATTACATGGTGGGAAAGACCTTATTCTGAGACCCTGGGCAGCCACTGTCAATCAGAATATCTGTCAATCAGAATATCTGCAGTTATTGGGACCTGTGTGTGGCTGCTCCGTGGGACAGCAACCTTCCCAGGGAAGAACTACAGGTAGTCCTATCCTGCATTTTTCTGCGAAGCAGTGTCCTGGTTGTGATTGTAAGTAGGATGGATTGTGGGCAAAGACAGCTACTTCTGCTCTTCCTCCTCGTGTAATTTCGGATAGAGCTTAGTGCTTCCTTATCTTTTATTAAAGGTTTCAGCAGTTTATCCTCTGCAAATGTCAGAAATTGATCCTCCAAGAAAAGTTTCGGCAAACTCAGTTGGGGTAAGAAAACAGAAGCCATGGGTGCTTTGCTACAATGTGGTCGCTGACCTGATTCATGAAGAATTAAGTCACTTTCCTTTGGATAAACTTAAGCATTTTAAGTATTTGCTGGCTCAAGTGATTCTTTGAGAAATTCAGCACAAATGAAATCATACTGAAGTCAGCAGGGGGGGGGAGACTCCTTGCTACCATAGGGTTGGTAGTTAGAGCCCTAGGAATGACAACTACATCTTCTTTTAAAGGAGGCACATTTATAGGGACTTTGTTTCTAAGTTCATCGGCCTGCATCCTATTTTTGCACACCATTTAATCAGTTCTATTCCAGGGATTATCAAAAGAGCCAAAAGACGTTTGTGCTACTTTGTGCTTCTTTTCTGGGGTATTTCAGCAAAATTTCAATCTTAGAATAAACTTTATTAGATCCTATTGGAAATACCGGGTGTGTGTAGTTAATATATTGTATTTTGGGGGACTCTCTGGGTGTCAAGCAAAATAGTGCAAAAGGAAATGCAAGAGATGCCTTCACATTGGTTGTCTTAGCTGCCAAGTATCCCGTTTTTCACGGGAAACCCCCAGATTTTAATCCGTTTCCCGAATGGAGAAAAATCCCAGAAATCCCCCAGATTTCCTACCTGCCAGGGAGCCTCCATTATGGGTGTCGCTCTGCCCATGTCTGGGCACTGGAAATCAGGCAGAGCGGCACCAGAAGTCGCTTCTATGCATGCCTGGTGGCCAACTTGGTGGCGGCCGCATGGTGGTGGCCATCTTGGTGGTGGCCGCCGCCATGTGGCCACCACCAAGATGGCCACCGGGCATGTGTAGAAGCGACTTCCGGTGCTCACACATGGGCGGAGTGGCCCTGGAAGTTGCTTCTACACAACTTCCGGGGCCGGGCCGCTGCTGATCCCGCATTTTTCAGTGGGAGACTTGGCAGGTATTTTGGTTGTGTCATGAAAAGGCTATTCTGAACTCCTTCTTGCTTTTAGTTTTAGCCAGTACCTGGGAGAAGCATGGAGGTATGATAGCTCACTCCAATATGGCATACATCTTGGGTCAGGAAAGAATCTGGCACAATAATCAGATCCATAAAGGTGGACAACATGAAGGGATACAACACAATCACATCTTATGTGCATCTAATGTGCACCATTTCAACCATGCAGGGTTCAAAGCAGGCTGGCTGAAACTGTGCATGTTAAATCCAAGCAAGGCTTAAAAACTCTTATTGCACCAGGTCTCCTTGGCGTTACCCGGTGCAGAAAGCACTTTTAAGCTGTCTGCCTTGCTTGGGAGTGGGGCAAAGCCCCCTCATTGCACTGGCTCTGGGATGCTCTCACGAGATCTTGTGCAGCAATCCAAATTCCCATGAGATCTTGCATGAGTAGTCCATGCTTTCCTTCCACAGCTGGTGTGCTGAGCATAATATAATGATGAGTTAATCTTACCAGTTGTGGGGACACGGGTGGTGCTGTGGTCTAAACCACAGAGCCTAGGGCTTGCTGATCAGAAGGTTGGTGGTTTGAATCCCCGCAACGGGGTGAGCTCCCATTGCTTGGTCCCAGCTCCTGCCAACCTAACAGTTCGAAAGCACATCAAATGCAAGTAGATAAATAGGTACTGCTCCGGCGGGAAGGTAAACAGCGTTTTCGTGCGCTGCTCTGGTTCGCCAGAAGCAGCTTAGTCATGCTGGGCCCATGACTCGAAAGCTGTCTGCAGACAAAACGCTGGCTCCCTCGCCCTATAGAGCGAGATGAGCGCGCAACCCCAGAGTCTTCTGCGACTGGACCTAACTGTCAGGGGCGCCTTTACCTTTAATCTTACCAGTTACACCACCTGAATATTTCCAGATATTACCAGTGGAATGACTGAAAGCTTAATTTGGCTATAGTTCTCCTCCACCTCCCCCACTTAACATCTCTTTCTTCTCGCCCGCCCCGTCTTCCTTCATACAGTTCACGTCCATAAAAGCCTAAGTCATAATTGCCGTTATTAACGCATTACATTTGAAGCCAGATTCAGCTAAAAATATGTTACAAGATCAGCTCTGTGTGAACAGAGGAATTAACTAATCTAAGAGGTCCCACCAATCTCTTTCTATTTTATTTCATAACTACTGCAAGTTCAATAAATGGAAGGCATAAAATGAAACCACCAGTCATTGTGTGGGCATGAAAAGGAGGGTGACATCCAAGTGCTCTCTATACTGAAAGCTCCTTTTCTGTGAATTGCCTTTGATTCTAAATCACATATAAATCAGCGGTGTTATCCTTCAGATAAAATACGAGCATTCAGAGGAAGGGGGGCCATGAGGGCATTCACATTGTTTCTGCTCCCTTCTCTCCTAAACTTTAATTTTTAGGCATGGAGATCTGCCAGGAGATTCTAACCATTTTCAGCTGAACACAGTTAGAATCCTCCTCATGTATGGAAAACCAACATATTTCAGATCAAAGGGACGGTTCTAACAGCATCTCAACACACCTTTGTGTTGAACTCATGAAGGTCAGGCAGGAGGAGGAGCTGGGAATGGCACACAGAAGGCCATTGGAATGGGCCTGACGAGAGCACCCAGGGGTGGCTGAATGTGTGAATTTTGTTGTGTCTCTGTTTCTCATTTTTACAATTTTAAGTTCAGTTCTTCCAATTTCCACATCAGTTTGTGAATTGTGGGAGTGGACCCTCACAAACATTCATCACACACCTTGCATTGCTGCCAAGTACCCCGTTTTCTCGGGGAAAACCCCGATTTTACTTACCTTTTCCTGGTGGTCCCCCGTATCACTTTGTCTCCCGTTTTTCTCCATTATTTTCTCCTGCCGGCGGCCATTTTTTTCTTTCCGATTTACCCTTCTATGGGCACCAAAAATGGCCGCCACCGGCTTCAAAAGTCGCATCTACGCATGTCCGTAAGTGCATAGATGCGACTTCTGGTGTCAGAGGCGGCCATTTTTGGTGTCCATAGATGGGCGGAGCGACACCAGAAGTTGTGTCGACGCACTTCCTGACATGCATACAAGCGACTTTCGAAGCCGGCGGCGGCCATTTTTGGTGCCCATAAAAGGGCAAAGCGACACCGGAAGTTACGTTGACAACTTCCAGTGTCACACGGCTGCCGGTCCCGGATTCTGCAGTCCGGGACTTGGAAGGTAAGACACCTTGGTAAACTGACAGTTTAATTTTAGTCATTTATATCTCCTCTCACCCAAATGTTTGGTTTCTCTTAATTTTCTGTTTTCTCATAGTATTTAAAATGTGCATTTCATCTCAAGACTCTTGTGATTTAGGTGAGGTTTGTGTTTGTGCAAACTGCATGCCAGTCTTGTTCTGTGTGCTCCTAAGTTGTAAAAATGATGGCAATTTGACCCATGGAAATCAGGGAAGACAGCAGATTTGAGGTATGCAAGCCAACAGCTTTTAAAAAAGAAAGAAAAGTTTTCAAGCAACTGCTGAAGTGAAATTAAATCACAGAACCTACCACGTTTAACTGCCAGAAATATTTACTGGTGGCTCATAGATCTAATGCTCATTAATTCATTCTGAGCAATTAACAGTATTGCTCTCAAAAGCTTTGCTGCTAGAGCTGAAAATTAGATGAGGCCAAATTCAGGAAAATGTGGTTGAAATTACCAGCTGTAGGAGCTAATTTTCTATAGGAAGTGCACACTCAAAATGTTGCAAGTACTGATGCAAGAAACCGCTCAATGTGAAAACTTGCAAATCAACTTGGAAATATCTGAAGTAACTTACAGAAATACCTACTGGTACTTCCGTTTTGCAAATTATCCTATTTTCTTACTTTGGTTTTGACAGGACAAAATGTGCAAAATAGCGGGGGAAATTGCATTCTTTTGGGAGAAATCACCTGCAAAAATGTGTGCATTATGAGAATGACCGTTCCCCACATAAAAGGGGAGGCGCAGCCCCCTGGGATCCCTGGGGCAGCCCTGGAAGTTTGGAGGCCGGCACTGCCTTCCCGGGCTGGATACTGGTGATCTCCGCCCATGCAGTTACCTGTCCAACGCAGCTCGGGGAGGCGTTGCCGGGGGGGATTGGCCAGGTAGGAGGAGGTAAACTTACTTTGAACATGGCTGAAGCAGAGTCATTCCTGGGAAGCAGTCGACGGCTCCAGAAGCTTTCCCACCCTCCACTCCCCAAAATAAAAAATTAATTAATGATTGTGTTACAGGTTATCTTCTTCCACAGGCGTACACGCACGCAGGCGCTGCTACAACAAGGCTGCTGTTGAAGGGCCGGAAAGGAATTTCCCTGCATTGGCAGGTTTCGCCTTTCCCGTAGCAATTCGTCACAACTTTGGCGGATGCAGGCCTTGGGTGGAATCCTTTAGTCATCTACATAAATAGGGGGGGCATGGGGCGATGACCCAACGCCCCCATTGTGGCAGCGATAACAGGGTTCCTGTAAATGGGGCTAAGGCTGACGCAATAGGCTGTCATTGCCCTCCCTCTCCAGCGGCTGTGATCGAAGGGGGGGGGGTGGGCTATCTGCTTGAACATATGTTCTCCAGAGCTAGCCCAACCCCCACACATGCTGGATAACCCTGAAATTACCCAGATCCCTACATCTGAATTCTTAATAAAGTTGTGGCCAATTTTAATCCCATAGAACGTGGTCTTGTGTCATCATTCCGCTCGGGGGCTGCCTGGGGGGGGCTTTGGGGGACTCCGCCTGACCACGCAAATACACACACACAAAATGAGAAATACACACGCACCTATACAGCTTTTCCTACAGACTTTTTCACACAAAAAAATAAGACAGGAAAATGAGAAACCTTATAAGAAGAACTGGAGCTGATATACTTGGCCATCCCTAACACACACAAGCCAAATGGTTCTCTTTTAGTAATTCTGCACTGGGGTTTGAGAAGTCGTCAATACATATAACCTGAGTGAGGGCGAGGAATCACCTCTCAGCTACAGACTACCAAGACTCTTTGAGATAATTTTCATATTGCTTTGGAATAAACTAATCTCCATTACCTTTTTACATAAGTACAATAAACACACTGGCATTTTTTTTCATTCCACTGTGGTTGTCTTAGGTAATCCATATACACTTTCACCGCCCAGAATTAGCATGGGCACAAGCAACAATACAGACCACCGGTGGACCATCTAGTGCTTGAATTCTTGTGAAGAAAGCTGCACCACATGGACTTTGCTTGCATCCAACAAGATGAAAAGATTCTTAATAAAAAACATTTGCTCAGGATCACAGAGAAGTAAATTAGACCCATACCTCAACCATACAAATTCTGGTAAAACAAAAAAAGGAGCCTATGCAAAACCTAAGTCAACGCACCTCGATATATGCTGCAAGCATGAATAACTTATCTTACTAGCAGAGTCTAGAGAAAGGCAAACATTCAAAGAGATTTGCCATTGATATAATAGAGTTCTGTTGCCTTGTCTGAACTTTTTTTTAGTCAAACAAACCCAGCAATGTCAATGAGCAGAGATGATAGTGGATCATAGCTGCCAAGTCTCCCGTATTCCCCAGGAAATCCCCGTTTTCCCAGCTGTTCCTAGCTGAAAAAATGGGTTTTTTTGTTTTTTCCTGGTTTATTCTGGCGCGGCGGCCATTTTGGAACTGGGCGGAGCATGCTCAGAAGCGACTTTTGATGCTGCTCTGCCCAGTTCCAAAATGGCTGCAGTGCGACTTCTGGCACAGTGGCCATTTTGGAACTGGGCAAAGCAGCATCAAAAGTCACTTCTGAGCATGCTCCGCCCAGTTCCAAAATGGCGGCAGCGCTACTTCCGGTCTGCTACTTCCGGCCCGGTCCCTTATTTCTCCGACAGCAACTTGGCAGGTATGTAGTGGATTGGGCACCACACTTTAAGTAAGCCTTTAGCACTCGAAGGGGGGGGGGGACCTAGCATCCATTTCTAGCCTTCATATCCTTATTGCTTTCAGATGCACTTTTTCACACATGTATTTGCAGAGAATTGGAACATTGATTACTTTTACTGTAACATCTCAGACCTTACGAACCGAGGGCTGAACTGCAGTTTTTAAATTATTCATTCTGGAGTATACACTTAATCACGTCAATATCACTATGCCAGAACGAGTAAAGGTTGATTGTGTTAGGCTAGTGCACCCAGTGTAGCCTTCCTTACGATGTGCCCAATGTCAATTGCAAATGCTGTTAGTCAGAAAGGCCCTATACAATTTAACCACACTTTAAATACAAAAAATATACTGAAATGTTGTGCACATTGGTTTTTTAGTTTCTGGCAGATTTTTTTTTATTTAAAAAAATGAAAGCGTATTTCAAAAAACGTTCAGGCCAACTCATCGTTTCCCTTCCCCCTTCATGAAATTAAGTTTTCTGGATGAACTAACTGTTAGGAATAGCAATTTGGAATAGTTTGTGGCAGGGTGGCCAACATAGAATCATAGAGTTGGAAGAGACCACAAGGGCCATCCAGTCCAACCCCCCTGCCAAGCAGGAAACACCATCAAAGCATTCTTGACATATGCCTGTCAAGCCTCTGCTTAAAGACCTCCAAAGAAGGAGACTCCACCACACTCCTTGGTAGCAAATTCCACTGCCGAACAGCTCTTACTGTCACAAAGTTCTTCCTAATGTTTAGGTGAAATCTTCTTTCTTGTAGTTTGAATCCATTGCTCCGTGTCCGCTTCTCTGGAGCAGCAGAAAACAACATTTCTCCCTCCTCTATATGACATCCTTTTATATATTTGAACATGGCTATCATATCACCCCTTAACCGTCTCTTCTCCAGGCTAAACATGCCCAGCTCCCTAAGCCGTTCCTCATAAGGCATTGTTTCCAGGCCTTTGACCATTTTGGTTGCCCTCCTCTGGACACGTTCCAGCTTGTCAGTGTCCTTCTTGAACTGTGGCACTCAGAACTGGACACAGTACTCCAGGTGAGGTCTGACCAGAGCAGAATACAGTGGTACTATTACTTCCCTTGATCTAGATGCTATACTCCTATTGATGCAGCCCAGAATTGCATAGTCCCACCCAAGTGGTGGCAGGCTACAATAGCTTTCAGCCTCATCTACAATGGCCAGAGGAAGGGATAATGGAAACTGTAGTCTCACAACATTTGGATGGCATCTCGTTAACTATTCTTGTTTTATTCGAAAGGTATTCCATGTCAAATTTGAAGAACAATGGGTGAAAATAAAGAGGAAGAGAGATTAATATATGACTGGCAGTTGAAAATGCCCTAAGAATGTACATAGTAGGTTAGATTCCAGGTGGTTGGAACGAGAGGACACGATGCATATGACATGATGCAAAATCTTTTGCAGTTGAATCATACAGTCATAAATAAACAGCTGGAAATCCCTAAATGTACCAAGGCAGAAAGATTAAATTCAAACTTTCCAAGATGAAACAGTGCCAAACTTAGAAAAAGGTATGGGGGGAAAAGCAGAGAAAAGGGATATAAATCTGCCCTAAATTTCAATTCCCATTTGGTAAAGCTTGCAGACTTAATCCCTTTGCAGAAATTGATGCATTTCAAGTAAGCTTTTTAATGCTAACCTTTGTATTGAAAGCTGCAGGAGGGCGTCACTTTCAGATGTGCTGGAGCCAAAACCTTTCATACAGAGTTGATGTATTGGCCTGTTTGAGTCCCTGCCCATTAAATCCTCATTTCTTCCCCAAGCCCATTGTAAGTCATATTAAAGAACATTATAGAACTTCTGAGCTTTTTCTTTCCTCAAAGACAAAAAAATTAAAAGAACTGATGAGCTGCAAGAATGACAGTTCTGGGAATTTGTATCAGCTACTCGAGAAAAGAAACGGACAACAGAACTTAGTCCCTGTGTGTTTATTAATGAGTCATTTCTTAAGTCTCTCTTCTTCTTTTTTAAGAGAAACTTCTCCTCTGGATAGACAGACAGTTCTTCCTTCATGCCAGGGAACTTAGCATCAGTGTTGAGGATCCAAGCCATCATCTCCATTAGTACAATTTGGAACTGGGTTTTAGAGTTCCAGTAAAGACTCCCTCCATCCCCTTGGCACAGCTTCCCAGTACAAATGGGAAGGATCCTCTTTGTATACTTCAGACAGCACAATACAATCAGGTTTGGAGGTGCAGGATTTAGCTAACATGAATATGCACCTATATTTTCTGAGGAGGAGGAGATAGGTAAAAATATAAGCATTTGCTTCCAATCTACTGAAATGAATGGACTTTAGTCCTGACTAGCTTATTCTGACACAATGCTTGGAACGATTTAGTTCATTTTAACAAAGTTCACTAAATTAGTTCAAAAATGGCTGAACTACAGCTGAAACTGGTTGACATAATAGCTGGGTAAACTGAACATTAATTCAGTTCCTTTGGGGGTTGAATTTTGAGTTCCAGCTGGAAAAAGCCCTGGTCTTAAATATATTTTATATGTCAGCACAGCAACTTATAATATTTTGAATGCTGATTTCTTTTTCAGAGGCTCATTTGGATGAACTTGAACTGAACTGTGAGCTGAACATGAACCAAACCAGTTTGTTTTTGTAAAAGGAATGACTATGAACTGGAATTAGTTCTTTTTGGGGCGTGTTTCATTTGAACTAGATCCTTTTTCAAATGCGCTTCCCAGGCTCTGGTCTGATACAACTCAACTCAGACTCTCTGAAGTCTCATTGATATGAACGAGAGACAGTTTTTAGGACAAGCATAAGTTTCTCATTGAAATCAAGGGGATTTAAGCATGTTGAGTCCTGTTGATTTTAGCTTGAAATCCTTGGCATGTGTTCATTGAGATTTCAAAATACTTAAGTGCCTAAAACCTGGCCATTTTTCCCAAGGGTTTTTTCACTTTTCCTAGATCCACTTACTTGGGAGTAAGCCCCATTGAGTTCAGTGCGACTTGCTTTTGAGCAGACATGTATAGGATTGTACTAGAAATGTTTTGTGCTACAATGCAGAATACAGGGAATAATTAAATTGGCATGGCAGGTGATCAATATTAGAAATAGCTGACCTTGGCACTTCCATTGAAGCATTTACTCTGATGAATAGTTCTACCTCAACATTTGCTAAAACCACAGACTAAAAGCACAGATTATGTGTGACTATAACCATATGTGCTTGCTGTTTAAATGAACCTTACTGAATGATGTTGCAGATTACTGCGAGAGGGGCAGCAGCAATAGTACCAATAACGGCACACGACAAAAAGGGCGGGGGAAGGTATTGGTACTGAGTGACACCTGCCATTCAATCAGATCAGAGAGAAAAAATGAAGGACTAAAAACAATAAGAAAAGGGAGGACAGATCAGATTATTTTCAGCACTCATTTCTTATGCCCACCTTCCCCTTTTCTGCTTGAGCGATAGCTCTTGGCTTTAGAATGGCACTGTGAATGGCAGCTGACAGGTTTAAAAGCCACACGTCCTCCCACTCTTTCCACGTAATAGCCCTCTAATTAAGAATGTCCATCTTTCATATATCCTAAATACTGTACATCACGCTTAGCTTTAGAAGGCTGTCAAACTGAGCATGTGCCTATGGAACCGGGGAGGGGAAGAGTCTATCAAAGAATAAGACAGCATTGTGAAATTAAGCACTACTACTTAACATTTTAGTGTAGCTCCAATTGCATTCTGGTCTTAGAACCTACAAGTAGCATGGGCTTTCAGCCAGAAAGCATACAAATCAGACCTGTTCCTCTAAAGCAGGCATCCCCAAACTTTGGCCCTCCAGATGTTTTGTTTTAGTTTTTCAAATATATTTATTGTTTTGTAACAAGCAAAGACAGAAAAATAAACAAAATACCAAATACAAAGAATACAAAAGGCAAAAAGACAAAAAAAAGAAAAAGAAAAAATTCAAAACTTCAACTTGTATCAATTCTAATAACGGTGACTTCCTCATGTCCCTTCCAACTGCGTTACATTGTAAATCCTCTGTAGTAATTTCTAAATCTTATTCTTATACCTTATTTACCATATAACTATTCTTTTTCTAATCTTATCTTATATCACAACACAAAATCTCACACATACTGCTTATTTATAACTACACCTCCATATCAATATTTATCTAAACATTTTTTATTTCTACAACCTCCCTGTACCTCCTAAACTTCTATTAATTCTTATCAATAATATGTTTATTTCTTAAATACACTTTGAATTTTTTCCCAATCTTCTTCCACTGCTTCTTCCCTCTGGTCTCGGAGTCTCCCGGTTAGCTCTGCCAGTTCCATAAATTCTATCATCTTCTTCTGCCATTCATCTATAGTTGGTAATTCTTCATTCTTCCAATTCCTCGCTGATAGTATTCTTGCTGCTGTTGTGGCATACAGAAAAAAATGTAACATCTTTCTTGGGTATTTCCTCTCTAACTATCCCAAGTAAGAAGGCTTCTGGTTTCTTAGCAAAAATGTTTTCCAACACTTTTTTCAATTCATTATAAATCTTTTCCCAGAAGTCTCTTACTTGGGGGCAAGTCCACCACATATGGTAAAAGGTTCCTTCTTGTTTTTTACATTTCCAACATTTATTATCATGTTTATGATAAATCTTCCGGTGGTGGATACCATCTATACATCATTTTCATCATATTTTCTCTTAGAGTATTACACGCGGTAAATTTAATACTTTTCTTCCACAGCCTTTCCCAATTCTCCACCGTAATATTATGTCCCACATCATTTGGCCATTTGATCATTACTGATTTCGTTTGTTCATCTTTCGTATGCCATTCCAACCATAAATTGTACATTTTTGATAGATTTTTTGTTTTTGTTTCTAACAATTCCATTTTCAATTTAGACTTTTTCATTTGAAAACCAACTTTTTATCCATTTTAAACACTTCATTGATTTGATAATATTGTAACCAATCATTTACATTGTTCTTCAACATTTCATAATATTTTAATTTGATATGATCTCCTTCCCCCCCCCAAAAAAATGTCTTTGTATTTTAACCACTTAGTTTCCATATTCAGTCTTTTCTACATCTTAGCCTCTAAAGCTGAAATCCATCTCGGTATTCTCAGTTCAAGCAAATCTTTATATCTGTTCCATACATTATACAAGGATTTTCTAATAATATGACTTTTAAAACCTTTATGGATTTTGACTTTATCATACCATAAACATGCATGCCATCCAAATATATTGTCAAGACCTTCCAAGTCTAATACATCAACATTTTCTAACAGAAACCAATCTCTCATCCAACAAAAGACTGCAGCTTCAAGATATAACTTCAAATCTGGTAGGGAGAAACCACCTCCTTCTTTAGCATCTGTTAGAAGTTTATATTTAATTCTTGTTTTTTTCCCTTGCCATATGAACTTTGATAGAACCTTTTGCCATTCCTTAAAACATCCCACATTATCAACAATTGGTAACGCTTGAAATAAAAACAGAATTTTTGGCAATACATTCATTTTTATCACCCTTCTAAATCATGCTTAATCTCATTCCATAATTTATCATAATTGTTTTTAAACAAATTAATATTCTTTGCAAGTCATATTTACACCCAGGTATTTCACCTTTTAAACAAATGTCAAACCTGTAACCTGTATTTTTTACTTCCTCTGGTGTTAAATTCTTGCCCAATACTTTGGTTTTCATTTTTATTCAATTTAAATCCTGCAAGCTGCCCAAACTCTTGGATCAGTTCCAGTGCTTTTACTGCACTGGTCTCCGGGTCCTGTAAAGTCAATACTAAGTCATCAGCGAAGGCTTTTAATTTATACTGCTTCGAACCTACTCCTATTCCTTTCACTTCTTCATTTTCCCTTATCATCTTCAACAAAACCTCCAGGACTGGAATAAAAAGCAGAGGGGAAAGTAGGCACTCTTGCCTGGTACCTTTTTCAATTCTAATTTCATCTGAGACCACATTGTTCACAATAATTTTAGCTTTTTGTTCTGAATAGATTGCTCTTATACCATTTATAAAACCTTGTCCAACCTCCATATTTTCCAACCTCCATATGTTTTGGACTACAATTCCCAGTTTGAAGAATTCATAATTAATCTCCTTCCTGGCCCGAGTTCTTGGAATCTTTCCATTTGATTTCCTGATTTCACCAAGAACTCCAATTTCTCCAATATAAAAACAGCCAAACAACAATAATAGTGAAGTAGACCAATATAAGCTGTTCCGGTTTTTCTTTATTCTTTGAAATCTCTAATATTATAAAGAGACGTCCTTAGTTACAGCTATAAACAGTCAGAGAAACAAATAATAAAGCCATCTTATGAGTTCTCACAATTCCCGCAATTGAAAACATCAAAATATTTCCCGCTATACATTTGGAGTAGTATACTGGCCATATAATTGTCATGTCTAACCTTCGGAATGGCAAAGGTTTCTCTGGAAAAGTGCTCAATCAAAGTCAGTGATCAGTTCCATACATTAAAAACAAACTGAGTGTTGAAATCAACCCACATCACTCTTTCAAATATGCTAGACAGATTTCAAAAAAATAAAAACAATTTCATTGCTGTAGCAGAAATGATTTAGTAAATTTAAACTATAGCAATAAACACACATTATTGTCAAGCTGTAACGTAAGCACCAAGGCAAAAAACCCAGGTGTACTAAAAATTCATACACACACACCAACAAAAACCTCCCAAACTATATATAGCTTGAGATTGCGTTGATGTTACACTCTTAAAAGAAGTGCATGAAATCAGCACTAATAAAGAAAACAGTCTAATATACGAAAATGGGCTAGGAATTGATGTTTGCTCACATTTTTAAGTCCCTACAGGTTTATTTTAAACAGCTCTTGATGTTGATGGTGAAGCCCATTATAATCAAGATGAAGAGACACATGAAAAGTCAGTTGCAAATTGTATCACTGACCTATGTGGAATTTCTGGTAGCTTCAATAGTCAAGGAACAGACAGAGTCTTTTGAATCTACAAAGAGCCCATCTGATGTTCTAGAATGACAGACTTAATTTTTCTGCTGTGGTTAGTATGTTTTTGAATGATCAAAAAAAAAAAACCCCAAAAAAACAGAAGGCTAGTTAGACAGGCAGTGCATGCCACCTGTAATGAAACTGATAATAAGAATCCAAAATTAGAAAAGAGCTGGGAAGAATTCTCTGTGTGCTTGCTTTTCCCATTCTATTTTTAAGCTATCTTCTTCCAAATTTTGAAGAAGATTTCTTATTGCAGTTTTATACATAGCTGGAAATATCAAGGTAGCGAGTGGCAGGGAGAGGTGGAGTAAAGGGGAAAGGGTAAGGAAAGAAGGAAAACATTGTGCAGATATAAGTTGGAATTCAACAACAACAAGGTAAATATTATGGATGGTACAATCAAAAGGATGAATAGATCCTTATAGTCTTGTAGCAAGGGCATGATCAGAGAGTTTCCATCTCAATAAATCCTGTAAATCTTATCTTTTGACTTGTATTGATTGCTGTGCAACCTTCTATATGACGACATGAGCTGAGATCTTATTGTCTAAGATGACAATGCCCCCACCCAGATCCTATTTCATTCCTCTCTAGCAGCCTCACCACCAAAACAAAGGCCAAAACCCTTATTGTGGGGAGCAGGTAGGTGGTACTGGGCCCTCCCTTTGATTAATAAAACACTGCCATTTTCCAGTGGGGGGTCTGGAATTCCACTACAAGTTGCAAGGTCCCCAATGGGAAAGGATTAAAGAGGAGGTCCTTCAAGATGGCCAATTATTCTCAAAATGTTTCTTCCCGCCAGGAATGTTGGACCTAATAATTAAAAATCTTGAAACCTTACCAGACACAGCCAATTTTCCTTGGCATTCCTATGGGTGAGAAATAACACATTATTGTGAGCTTTGTGATATAGTGTTATACCTTGAATAGTTCCAGTTATGGCTGGGAGAGAAGTCTGTCTGATTTCCAGGAGAGATGCTGCCAGTCAGAGTAGACAACACTGAACTAGATAGACCTATTTTCCTGACTCCATATTAAGCAATTCCCTGTGTTTCTATATAATATATTTTGAAAAGTTGAAGAGAAACCTACATTGACAGATTTAAGTACAGTGTATGCTTTTTTGGTGCAAGACATTGAACTAGATCAGGGTCCCCAAACTAAGGCCCGGGGGCCGGATGCGGCCCAATCACCTTCTCAATCCGGCCCGCACACGGTCCGGGAATCAGCATGTTTTTACATGAGTAGAATGTGTTCTTTTATTTAAAATGCATCTCTGGGTTATTTGTGGGGCCTGCCTGATGTTTTTACATGAGTAGAATGTGTCCTTTTATTTGAAATGCATCTCTGGGTTATTTGTGGGGCAAAGGAATTCATTCATATTTTTTTTTCAAAATATAGTCCGGCCCCCCACAAGGTCTGAGGGACAGTGGACTGGCCCCCTGCTGGAAAAGTTTGCTGATCCCTGAAGATGCTCCATTAAATGTTTAACTTCCAACTCAATGGGCCATCAAAATAACTGCTACAGTCAAATACTCAATTGTTAATACATTATGAAAAGAGTAACTTGGAGCTGCAATTTCTTTCTCACCCAAGTTTGTAAAAAGATCTTCCTTATTCTGCATTCTTCCTCCACAGATGTTGCACAAATTTCAATGTCAGCAGCAGCAGCATCTTTAAATATCTTGAAATGTTGCTATCATTTGTTTTCTGAAAGTAGTACATTTCTCTGAGAAGGGGAGGGGCTCGTTTGTTCACTATATTCTCATGCCACAGGAAAACAAATTCCAGCTATATTTAGCACAGATTTCATAACACTTTTCAGCAAGTAGCACCATAGCAAAATATACTAAACACTTAATGCACTTTAAACTTCCAACTTGAGTACCATCTTGTCCTGCAGGAAGCAGAAAGGGAATGGGTAAAGCAATCTTATAACACATGTATCTTCGCTGTCAGAGGAAGTAGAATTCTGAATACCAGTTACTGAGAACCACAGAACTGCTACTGCATTCAGGTCCTGCTTGTGGGCTTCCTGTTGACATCTGATTGGCCACTGTGAAACCAGGATCCTGGACTAGATGGGCCACTAGTTTGATCCAGTAGGCTCTTCTTCTGTCCTTGCCTGGGAGTACATTCCATTAAACATGATTCTGAGTAGACATGCATAGGACTGTGATAGAAATAGCCTGGTGAACTGCAATGTCCTTCCTGCCACATGTGCCACCAGAGAACTATTCAGGACTGCTGGGAAAAGTGACACAATCTAGCATTCATTCATATATATTTGTGATGGGTCACCATGGATTGGTCCATCAAAACTACTGGGTGTTTGGGGGGGTTGGGGTTTTTTTTAATGGTAACTACTTTGTGAAGTTTGCCTGATAAGCTGTTGGCAGCTGTCTCGGGAAACAACGGAGATGTGCACCTTTGCGAGGTGAAGTCGAAGCATTGGAGAGTTAAAGCGCCTGCTGTGGCTGCAAAGAATGATGCAGGAGAGACATGTTTTGTTGCAGCTGGGGCAGATGAAGGCATCCAGTTGTGCTGCTGCACATGCACCATGGTGTTTCTTCTCTTTGCTCTCCTCCCAGTGGTCATCCCATACCGTGAGTACACAACCTGACTGCCTGTCTTCAGGCACTGTAGTCATCTGCAATGGATTCCCACAGAGTGGGGTTGATGTGCCAGCCTTCATGCCTCATTTGCATACATCTTTGTAACAAAGAGTTGGAAGGCCAATGGGCCTGGTGACTGAAGCCAGCTTAGAGCACGTCCTTGGGGATCCTGCCATCTTCCATTCTGTAGACATGACCAAGCCAGCGTAGATGTCACTCAGAGAAGAGTACAAATATGCTGGGAATGTGGGCTTGGGAGAGTGTAGACCAGGCATCCCCAAACTGCGGCCCTCCAGATGTTTTGGCCTACAACTCCCATGATCCCTAGCTAACAGGACCAGTGGTCAGGGATGATGGGGATTGTAGTCCAGAACATCTGGAGGGCCGATGTTTGGGGATGCCTGGTGTAGACAATAAAAAGCAAGATGGACCTATGCCACATCTTCTTTTAGGCAGCTTCTTGTATTCATATATGTAAATTCCATGGGAGTAATTCAACTTGCCAGTTCTATTTCCTTTCCATGTACACAGTTCATCTGTATACTCAAGTTTCACTAGTTCTAGTCATGTTTTCCCTGGCTCAGTATTTTATAAACTGTATAATTCAAGGCCCTGCGTATTTTCATACATACATTTTCATGCAAGCTCACAATGCATTATATAGTATTAAAACTACATAATCATACAGCTTTTTATTTAATAGTGGCTTAGCGGTATCAGAAGGGGCTTACACTTGCCCAAGGCAAGACACCCCATTTTCAGCTGCCATCCTACCAATTTCAGCATACTATGTCATATCCCATACCGTTCCAGAGAATTTCCCAGTCCTCATAATTTTTTGGGTGGTGGGTGGGAGGGTACACTGGTCAGGAGGTCAGTAAAAATCAGCTGCCCTATTTTACAGAAGCACTTAGGCAAGCACAAAGATATATTTGGATATAACCCACAGCAATTCTTACAAGTTTTTGATCTTAAGGCTATTTCTTGTGCATATCTAGTTTGTTTTTGGCCACACCTGATCACAGAAACCAGTAACGTGCAAAAGGGAGATAGTTATAGATCCATCACATAATGGTTTAGTAACATTTCCATATTTCAAGAGTGCAGATACCCTGAAAATGTTTAGCGCTCATTGTAGTAATCTTGGCCATAATGAAAACATTCTGATTCAGAATGAACACTGCAATGGATTCACCAAAAGCATGGCAGTTTCCAATTAGATGCTCAGAATGTTTCCAATGTTCAGAGCTGTGCTCTTAATAAACAAGACTCCATTATATAAATTTCATGTTCTGTTTCTGGCATCTTTTGAACCTTGAACTACACTGAAGAAACTACATAAGACCAAATGTCAACCAATTGTTTTAAGAAAATCACTTAAAATTGGATGATGTATATTTATTGGGCAATTATTGTACTGAGAGAAAAATGAAAGATGGGTAGGGGAAATAGGCAAACTATGCTGGAGGTTTATTAATACTGAACTTAATGCTTGAAAACTTGCAAAGTGTTCTGTATGCTGTGTTTTCTTTTGCTTATGTAAGAAAAAAAAGCCCATTGTTGTGTTAGTATATATATATATAAAATATTTTTAAACTGACAGGAATTGTACATAATTGGCATCTTAAAATTCTCACTTAATAGTTTAAAATCCCATGTGGAGGGAGAGCTACATATATTAGCCTTGGTAGTATTCAATGCTAATTAAAAAATTTAACCGATTGTATATATAAACAGCAATTCTGAAATTTTCCTTTGAGCTGCCTGGTGCAGAATTGTTTATTTAAAAAAAGAACCCACAACTCTTGGTTTTAAATAGCTAAGAGCACAAATTGCAACGAATGCTTGATGAACGCTCATAGTAATTAGGTTTACTAAGGACTGCTTCTGTCTTTCCATACCCAAGTGTTAACCATAAGGCAGGGGGGAATCAAAAATGGAAAATCCAAAATGGGAGGTTAGGAACTAGAAAGGAAACTGTTCTGTTCCTTTAAAAAAAAAAAGACTCTCCTGAGCTCAGCTAGCTGCTCTGGCCCAACAGAGGCTATCATATCATGGCTATCATATCTGGGTGATATGATAGCCATGTTCAAATATATAAAAGGAGGGAGAAAGGTTGTTTTCTGCTGCTCCAGAGATGCGGACACAGAGCAATGGATTCAAACTACAAGAAAGAAGATTCCACCTAAACATTACAAAGAACTTCCTGGCAGTAAGAGCTGTTCGGCAGTGGAATTTGCTACCAAGGAGTGTGGTGGAGTCTCCTTCTTTGGAGGTCTTTAAGCAGAGGTTTGACAGGCATATGTCAAGAATGCTTTGATGGTGTTTCCTGCTTGGCAGGGGGTTGGACTGGATGGCCCTTGTGGTCTCTTCCAACTGTATGATTCTATGATTCTATGAACATGGTTGGAGTGGGAGATTCAAGCTTAATCACCACTTTCTCCAGAGCCCTTATCTGGCTGATGTGGGCATAGGTGAAGCAGCTCACATTGCCACACTCCACAGCTCATCTCCTGCTGTTCTGTCCCTTTCTTCAATCATACCCCACCGCCGCCGCCGCATCTGACCTCTACTTCCCATTTGTCTGACACTCAATCCCAATTGCTTCTTCTCTCTAGTTCTCTCCCTCTTCTCTTTCTCTTCTCCCCTCGAGAGAAAAGACCTGCTAGATCTGGAGTAAGCTGAACACACACACACATGTGTAGGAAAATATGTGGCTTCCAAATATGAAAGGTATTGCAGAGATGCAGAAACGAGAGATGCAGAAATGACCAACATGTAGAAGTCCTGGAAGTTACCATCGGTCATTTATCTGGCATGTGTGTGTTCATCTGACATAGCACTGCTGCTATCCTAAGGATCTCCCTTTGAGGTTTTACATTGATAGGACACTGGGGTGTTTCTTACCACTGCCTCCACCCCTGCCTGGATCCTCACCCCATATACTGTCTCATCAGCCATTTTGAAAGAATGCCCTTGAGAGTGGTACTTGACTGACAGCTGCCCCATTATTTTTGGCGCTCTGGGCATCACTTCCTTAATACTCAAGGAAACCCTCTCACGACTGCCTTCCCCTCCAAGTTGATGGTTTGGAGAGGGAAGTGGGCAGGTCGGATTAGGCACCTGCACCAATCATATCATCCCATTCGTACTTTTAAGTCAGGCACCCCCAAACTTCAGCCCTCCAGATGTTTCGGACTACAATTCCCATCATCCCTGACCACTGGTCCTGTTAGCTAGGGATCATGGGAGTTGTAGGCCAAAACATCTGGAGGGCCGCAGTTTGGGGATGCCTGTTTTAAGTGATCCACTGTGAAACTTGTAAAATGCAAAGGGTAGAATGCAAATGCCATGGTATTAAAAATATTCAATCTGTGCAAGCATATCATCTTGGCAAATGAAACCATCCCCCTTTCCTCCCACCATGTACTCTTCTGGAGATTCTCCCAAACCTCCAAGAGGGGGAATTGGGGGGTGGGGCAGTGGAAGAGGGTTAGATCAGACATCCCCAAACTCAGCCCTCCAGATGTTTTGGGACTACAACTCCCATCACCCCTAGCTAACAGTACCAGGGGTCAGGGATGATGGGAATTGTAGTCCCAAAACATCTGGCAGGCCGAGTTTGGGGGTTCCTGGGTTAGAGGGACCCCACCCATTAACCTCTGATGAAACAGAGATGCTATAGAATAGTATTCAATTTCAAAACAAATAGCTTTATCCTTCATTTACCATCAAATTCCTTCCAAGTCTGTGTCTCTTCATTTGCAGAAGCCTTCATAAAGGCACATGCATCTGAAAATACATATAAGGTTGTCTTTGAAACATGATTTGTACGACTGGGAATGCTTTGAATGTCGAGGAGCTGCCATTCGAAAGACAAACAAAATGATTAAGGGAACGGAAAAGCACATTGTCACCTAGAAACATGCTTCAGAATTAGACATGGATATTGAGCCAGCCAGTCGCATTTCAAAAAAAGCATAACTGAACACTAAAATAATCTAGCAATACCAACAAAATTGATCAGTTCAGGAACAATAAAAGTTGAAACACAGAATAAAACTTTGCAGCCTTTCTGAGCTCTAAATCTGTCTCTAGTTACAACAGCGCCACCTATAGGGTAATAGCTAACTATTTCTGTGTTATTGCTCTTCCAGCAAAAGAAGAAGAAGAGAAGACCCTGAATTCCAAATTTATTGAATTCAGGACTGTGTGTGTGTCCATCTATCTTTATATGACAGTTTCACAGCCACTGTAAACTGGCACAACTCCTTTGGCTACCCTGGAAAGCAGTAGATTTACATCACCTGAAGATATGACCTTCATAAATAAGGTATGACCTTCATAATAAAATACATTTTGAATGAGTCCAGCCCCAGACAAGTAATGGCAAAGAGAAACATAAGTGTTTAGGGGCCCATTCACAAAGCTCTTAACTCCTGCCTGGTAATTTTGACATTTATTGCAATGTCAAAAGAATAAATATATGCATGAGTACAAGTCAAAAGAGATTGTAACATTTTTCACTCTTAAGGAGAATAGAGCAAACTTATCGACTCGTTTTTTTCTTTTTTTTTCTTTTTGACACTTGGCAGATGGGGAGATGGAAAGAGCATATGAAGGCTTGCCCAGCAGGGGGAGAGTGAAACCCTAGTCCAGTGATGGCGAACCTATGACACGCGTGTCAGACGTGACATGCAGAGCCCTCACTGCTGGCACGCCCCCATCGGCCCATTCGGGCTGTTGTTGTTGGTTTTTCCCCCTATCTCCGCTGTTGCTGGTAGCCATAGATTGGTGTTTTAACCCTTTCTGTGCTGTTTTTTCTGGCACAGCGTTCTTTTTTTTTTACCCGTTCTGTGCTGGGTTTTTTGGCGCTTCGGCAGACTGTGTCGGTGCTGTGTGTTAGTTCCAGCGAAGGTATTATTCATCATTTATTTCTGTTCTCTTCCCCCCCCCCAAAAAAAAGTGCAGCAGCTTTGAGGCATCCCCCCCCCAAAGAGCAAAGCAACTTTTGCACCCCCCCAAAAAAAACTTCCATAACTTTGGTCAGCAGCTCCCCCAAAAAAGCTCAACAACTCTGGGCACTTTGTGATAAATAAGGGGTTTTAGGTTTGGTTTGGTTAAATAATTAGTTTTTGTTTTATTAAATACAGTTATATATTACAATTATACATTTTTGTTATTTTAACTATAAATATCCTGAAATTATGGGTTTTTTTCTCGAAGTGACACACCACCCAAGTTATGCTCGGTTTTTAGGCGAATTTTGACACACCAAGCTCAAAAGGTTGCCTATCACTGCCCTAGTCAATACTATTGGGAAGGTCTTTTAAGTGGTAATAGGAAAGAAGCCTCTCTCATTAAAAGGAAACCTTTCTCAATTTTCTCAGCTGAACAAAAATGCCCACACAGCCCAAGAGAGTAGGCTTTTTTGGGAAGTGAGTTCCACAGGGCTGGTATTACCACTGAAAAGGCCTTGTCCCATTTGTTGAGGTGGAGATGAATTCTCTCCTCTGCCATGTGAGGATGGCCGCAGGTAAAAAAAAAAAAAAGGAGGGGTGGGAAGGTTTGTTGTTGTTGTTGTTGTTTAGTCGTGTCCGACTCTTCGTGACCCCACGGACCATAGCACGCCAGGCACTCCTGTCTTGCACTGCCTCCCGCAGTTTGGTCAAACTCATGTTTGTAGCTTCGAGAACACTGTCCAACCATCTTGTCCTCTGTCGTCCCCTTCTCCTAGTGCCCTCCATCTTTCCCAACATCAGGGTCTTTTCCAAGGATTCTTCTCTTCTCATGAGGTGGCCAAAGTATTGGAGCCTCAGCTTCACGATCTGTCCTTCCAGGGAGCACTCAGGGCTGATTTCCTTAAGAATGGATAGGTTTGATCTTCCAGCAGTCCATGGGACTCTCAAGAGTCTCCTCCAGCACCATAATTCAAAAGCATCAATTCTTCGGCGATCAGCCTTCTTTATGGTCCAGCTCTCACTTCCATACATCACTACTGGGAAAACCATAGCTTTAACTATACGAACCTTTGTCGGCAAGGTGATGTCTCTGCTTTTTAAGATGCTGTCTAGGTTTGTCATTGCTTTTCTCCCAAGAAGCAGGCGTCTTTTAATTTCGTGACTGCTGTCACCATCTGCAGTGATCAAGGAGCCCAAGAAAGTAAAATCTCTCACTGCCTCCATTTCTTCCCCTTCTATTTGCCAGGAGGTGATGGGACCAGCGGCCATGATCTTGGTTTTTTTGATGTTGAGCTCCAGACCATATTTTGCGCTCTCCTCTTTCACCCTCATTAAAAGGTTCTTTAATTCTTCCTCGCTTTCTGCCATCAAGGTTGTGTCATCTGGTGGGAAGGTTAGAATTGGAGATAAACTAAATCTGGATTTGGCTATTCAATAATAACCCATGCTTCAGTCCAGTCTCCTCACTAGAACGGCATACTTTGTGTGGGATTATACTGTATCCATTCTACAGTGTGAGAATTTGCCAGCACTAGTTGACTGACACAATTCTTGATTGCAGTAGAGCATCTGAATATGTTCATTTATTCAGTCAATCACTTGCTAAGAACAAGAGGAGCTCACACCAAAGTAGAGGACTCACAATGAAATGAAGAATCAAACAGCCTACACCACACTCACGTACTTTCATAACTATAAATACTTAATACAAATAAGAATTAAAATAAGATGCTTCCATGGACCCTACAATGTTAGGGTGTAGCATGAATATCCTTTTTATTTTTGAAGTGCAACTGAATTATGGTTGCAAAGGGATTTGTTTTAAAATCCACCATATGCGACTATCATAAACTACACTTTAAAAAATGAATCAGCAGTCCATCAAGCTCCTCCTACCATGAGATATTCAATTGCTCTTTGGAGAGCTTTTAATCCAGTCTTCTGAATCCCTATCCAAAGCAACATCCTAAAGGGTTCTTTTCTCCCTTTTTCTTTTTGTTACATCCTGGCAGTCCTTTTATAGTTTGTCCTGCCAGCTCTTTGTCATTGAATTTAAATTTGCTAGGCCGTCAAGACTGCCAGAATAGCTGCAGGAAGTTCATTTGCTAACAATTGAAATCTGATTGTCGCCACTGTGGCAACTCCTCTTTTGCCAGCTCAGAATTAAAGACTGTCTTTCTTGCAGCCACCGCGTTTTAAAAAACTAATGCTTTTTATTATACTTTCCCCATACTGCAAGCAAAAGCCTGCAGGGTGTGAATGCATTCCATTTTTTTCAGTGCTGGGGGATCATCAATGAGAGAAGGGTTCATTTCCTTGTTTTTTTCCGTTTCTAGAGATACTTTAAATATAGCCATGCTTGGGAAATTCATTTTCTATGAATTACAGTGTGAAGTGACCTGATCTTTGTACACCTGTACCAAAATTCATTTTTTAACCATGTATCTTATGATAAAATGTGAATATATTGAGATAAAATATTTAAATATGAATTTTAGGATAAAATAAACATTTAGATATGAATTTTCATGCAGATAATTTGCAGATTTATGTGGCAACAGAAAGGAATAGACTTTTGATTGAACAGTTGTGAAATTGACATGAAACAGATTGGTCTGTCCATCCCTACTGAGGTATTGAACATATTGACTGTAATACGAGGGGAAGGCGAGGGAGGGAGGGGGAGAGAGATCCAGTTTGGATAGTGGATGCTCAGCATAAAACTGGTTAGAAGCACTCCAAACAGCACAATGTTCAGATGAGGTGACCCACCATCCAGATCCTGGATTTTCACCACACGTCAATGAATCCAACAGGGATACCATTGCAGTGGCATGGATGTCAACTGAAATACTTACATAATGTCCCGCTATCTTATTTCTGCTAGCTCTTGGCTTAAGGCTTGTAGAGGAAGTGGCAGCAATCATCACAGTCTTTTCCAATCAGACCAAGTCATGGAAAGCCTGGTCAATGAATATCAGGACCTTGGACAGCTCCTATGAGCTCTACTGGCTGAGGTTCTGAACATACTGACTCAGTTAAGCATCAGAGTAATCTGAATGTGTAAGAATGCTTACAGGGCCCTTTTCCCCAGTGGTTCTACCACCCAGTTTGAGCCAAATCATGTCCCCAAGTGCCTTCCAAAACATTAACATTGCAGTCCTAGACATATCAACATGGAAATAAGTCCAGCTGAGTTCAATGAGGGTTAAAAAGGTAAAGGGACCCCTGACCATTAGGTCCAGTCGTGACCGATTCTTGGGTTGCGGCACTCATCTCACTTCACTGGCCGAGGGAGATGGTGTACAGCTTCCAGGTCATGTGGCCAGCATGACTAAGCCGCTTC
Organism: Zootoca vivipara; assembly: GCF_963506605.1. Taxonomy (NCBI): domain Eukaryota; kingdom Metazoa; phylum Chordata; class Lepidosauria; order Squamata; family Lacertidae; genus Zootoca; species Zootoca vivipara. The sequence goes on along the minus strand of NC_083276.1, from coordinate 110,890,138 downwards.
TGGCGAACCAGAGCAGTGCACGGAAACGCCGTTTACCTTCCCGCTGTAGGTAACTGCTAGGTTGGCAGGGGTCAATGAGGGTTATTCTTAGGTAAATGAGTTTCTTTACAAAAGGCAATGGATGTTGCCCCCTTGAGCACTAATTTGCAGGAATCTGGCTGTAAAAGAAATTAAAATATTTTCATGCTTTGCCTCTGCATGTGCTTATACAACATAAGCTGTATATCAGGGGAAGCCAAATTGGTGCCCTCCAGATGTTGTCAATAACATATGAGGCCCATCATGCTGGTATACCGGGGGGGGGGGGAGCCTTGATATTGCTCTAAGGGTTGTGGGTACTCAGATTTCCCCAGTGCCTTATAGTGCATCACTGCATTAATTCATTTTAGGAAGCACCCCTTGGTGATGATTCAAAGGGGATAAGCAAGCTTCAATAATTCCTTTCAACTTGTTCACTGTGGTGAGTGTGGTACCACCCTCTGGAAAGCATGAGCATGTAAGTCAATGTAGTTCTACAGGGCTAGTTCGTGGCATATAAAAACTTGCCATTTGTCAATGGCCTGGATCTCAAATCTGGGGAGGGGATTTGCTATGTACAAATAAGTTTGCAAATGGAAGTTCAAACCATGGAGAAACATCATTTTATCCACCATTACAAATATATTTGAAAGCAAATTAGGCAACACTTGCAAGAGACGGTGAGTTGACAGATCATCATGGTAATTATAGTCAGTTCAAGTGGAAGAGAGATTTCTAAAGTGGAAGAGGAGAATTTATTTTTAAGGCAGTGTAAAATACAGGAACATACACAGAAATCCTGGGATTTCTTATTGTTATCATTATCTTATCATTATTAGCCATCTGCCAGTCAGTCTTTGCCCTAATTTCTTTGAACCAATTAATAAATTTATTTCAGAAGCAGGGGTTGTCAACATGTGGGAATTCTACCAACCATTTTCATACGGGATATGCTTGTCTTATAATGGTGGTATAGTTTCATAATTGGTCTTCATGTTATTTGTTGTTTAGTCATTTAGTCGTGTCCGACTCTTCATGACCCCATGAACCAGAGCGCGCCAGGCACTCCTGTCTTGCACTGCCTCCCGCAGTTTGGTCAGACTCATGTTGGTGGCTTCGAGAACACTGTCCAACCATCTCATCCTCTGTCGTCCCCTTCTCCTAGTGCACTCAATCTTTCCCAACATCAGGGTCTTTTTCAGGGAGTCTTCTCTTCTCATGATGTGGCCAAAGTATTGGAGCCTCAGCTTCACGATCTCTGGATCATGTTATTAATCATTGAATTATTCCAATATTATTATTATTTTTAAAAACAATTCTTGTACAAATGAAGAGAACGAAAAGGAACACCAGCTTCATGGGGGCAGTGCAAACTGACAGTAAGGGATGCTAAAATAGAATTTAAGGAGCCCATTGCTAAAAACATTAAAACCAACAAGAAGTAGTTCTTTATATGCATTCAAGGCATATGCATTTATATGCATACACACCCCTGTCTTCTGATGGACCCTTTGGATGCACTCATGATCGACACTATGACCAACAATGCAGCCATGCTGCAATAGTGGAATCATGCTTAAGCTTAAACAATTATTTAAATTTTCAATGTTATTACTGCTAAAAATAATAGAGTGATAAACAGATTCCTAATAAAATTAGAAAGTTAACAAGAAATCGAGAAATCGACAATTCAACTAGTTTGATGCATATCATTCAAAAGTAGATGAATACCCCCCAAAATTATTTTACACTGGGTGGTTGAGACATTTAAAAGGCAGCTTCATGTAGCATGAAACAGAGAGCAATAAATTTATCATAAATTTAATTAATGTATCATGATTCAACTAGCAGCACAACAGGTTTGAAATGACATTTCTCCAAGAATGCAATTTGCTGCAAAACGTATAGCATTTATAGGAGCAGAATTCATTTAGAATTTGAAACACATTCCCATCTTCAATAGCATGAACACGTTAAGTAGTTATGAGTTCTTGTAGTGCAGAGTGGCTGCTGTTTTCTGACAAGATCAGAAGAAAAAGCAGAAATGTAACCATTTATAGCTTCGGTATCTCTTGAGGACTGAAAGTCTAATTATTCTGATAAGACTCCAAAGAAGAGCAAAGGGATAAGTCTTACAGAACCTTAAAAAGGTCTTTTTAATCAGCACTCTGGGGATTGAATAGTTAGGCCATAAGTGAAATCATCATTGTGGTGTTTGAACTGATCAAACCACTGGGCCTACAGCATTCTGGGTGATTCAAGCCATTAAAAGTATTGTGTGTATGTACTTCCACAAATATGATAGGAGGAATAGCAATAAAAATACTGGAATGAAATAATAATAATAATAATAATAATAATAATAATAATAATTTATTTTTTATACCCAGCCCATCTGGCTGGGTTTCCCCAGCCACTCTGGGTGGCTTCCAACAGAAATATTAGAATACACTAATTTCTTAAGGATTAAAAGCTTCCCTAAACAGAGCTGCCTTCAGATGTCCTCTAAAAGTCTGGTAGTTATTTTTCTTTTTGACATCTGGTGGGAGGGCGTTCCACAGGGCGGGTGCCACTACCGAGAAGGCCTTCTGCCTGGTTCCCTGTAACTTGGCTTCTTGCAGCGAGGGAACCGCCATAAGGCCCTCGGCACTGGACCTCAGAGCAATGGAAGTGGAGACGCTCCTTCAGGTATACTGGACCGAGCCTGTTTAGGGCTTTAAAGGTCAGCACCATCACTTTGAATTGTGCTCGGAAATGTACTGAGCAAATTATGAGCAAAAGGCTGTTTTTTAACTATGCATATTACACATTGGCAGTAGTCAATTGTCAACCTTTTTTGCAAATCTGAAAACTCCCATTTGCCCCACTGAATTAATATTTTCAACCTCTTCTCTCTCTCTCTCTCTGCCATCTGTAATAGGGAGGAGAAGAAATCCCTACCCACCAACAACTGGAGAGGGGTGAGAGTCCAACAATATCTGGAGGGCCACAGGCTCGCCAACCCTGGTATAAGTCCATCCAGCGTAAAATAGGATCCTTCCAGAGCTGGCACAAAAGGAACCAGAAATAGACATTCACATAATAGAAAATGCTTAGTGCAAAATGTTTACAGTAGTACTATTCTAGAAGGCACTATTTGTGGCTATTGCTGATCCATATTTGGTAATGTGATTGGAACATACACTGAGGAAACCCAAGAAACTTTTATGATGTTAAGACAAGACTATTATTATGTTACAACCACAGACCCATCAATACAGGTAGATTATACACATCTTCCACTAACAATGGTCAGCAAATATCTGAACATAAAACCACATAGCAACAGACAGAGTGATCTGTCTAGCTCTACAGTGCTAATTTAATATTTCAATTTCCAAAACATCCATTTGTTTCCAAAGCACCTCTACGCCACATTAAATAAAGTCAGTATTCCTGGTTTCATATTATTATTAAATGATACTGCTAGCTCCCTTAATAAGAGCAGACTATTTGCTGATACTGATAAATCAACCTAGTTTAGCTTTCCCTGTAGTTGCAAACTAGTGTGGATTTTCCATTTATTTGTACACAAGTGGGTTTTGAGATTATATTTTTTATGATAACTATAAAGAAAGCAGCAGATCAAAAGCAGTGCTGATTACTGGAATGTGCATATATGTTCCAGTTTACCCAAAGTTTATAAGCTGATCAGACACTTGAGCTAAATCTATTTTATTCAGGTTTCATTGCCCTTTGAAATGCATCATAATTAAAGACTACAGGGATGCTAACGCCTTGATTTTACTGAGCTCAGTAAATCATAACCTTTGAAGTAAGTTTGGGTTTAGGAAGAAAAAACAACCCACCACTCTAGATACCTATAATTTCGTTGGCCAAGGAAAATGAGGCCTATTTCAGACTTCCCAGTTTGCAAGCCTGTTTGTATTGCAAGGACACCATTGAACATTGTGCTAGAGGAATGAAATCAAAGACATTATTTATGAAAGGCCTGGATAGCTCAGTTGGTTAATGTGTGGTGCTGATGACACCGAGGTTGCAGGTTTGATCCCCATATGGGACAGCTGAATATTCCTGCATTGCAGGGGGTTGGACTAAATGATCCTTAGGGCTCCTTCCAGCTCTATGATTCTATGAAAGGATTCTATGAAAGGATTTATGTTTCAGGCTCAAAAAACAGCTCAACTCCATACCCATTTTCAAAGGAATAAGCAAAAAAATAAAACAAAAAATGACTTCGATCCAAAGGATCCACAGCATAAGTTAACTGGTGGTTAACTGGTGGCCCTTCGATATGTTGGCCAATTGCTAGAGGTGATGGGAGTTGTAGTTAGGAATGTCAGAGAATTCCAACTGAAATGAAAGACGAAATTGCAGGTGTTTGCTTATTTGTCCCATGATAACAGAAATCAATCTAGCAAATATGGTCAGTATTTTATTTATTTTTATTTATTTATTGAATTTATATACTGCCCTATACCCGGAGGTCTGAGGGCAGTTCACAGTATTGGCTGTTGTTATTTTCAATCCACAAACAATACATACATTGTTATTTTCAATCCACAAACAATACATAATTGATGACAGTTTTGCTTGTTTTTCAAATTTGCTTTGCATTTCCTTTGCATTGAGATGGTACAGAATAATGTAATAACAACATGATAAATTATTATTTTTAAAAATTCCTTCCAGTAGCACCTTAGAGACCAACTTTGTTTATTATTGGTAAGAGCTTTTGCACACGAAAGCTCATACCAGTAACAAACTTAGTTGGTCTCTAAGGTGCTACTGGAAGGATTTGGTTTGTTTGTTTGTTTGTTTGTTTGTTTGTTTGTTTGTTTCGACTACAGCAGGCCAACACAGCTACCTACCTGTAACTATGATAAATTATGTAATAGATGATGCAGAGGTTCACCACAATGAACAGGAAGACAAATAACACACTTGATGTTGAGAGTCCAACAGCAGCAGAATGGATTAACAGCACTGTATGCAATTAAAATAGCATGAGAAGTAGTCCTTTCCACTCATGTATGAAGACAGTACCCAATTTTCATCTATTTCCCCCTCACTGCAGCCCACCATAGTGCATTCCATACCATTCCAGAGTGTTACCAAACCTTTCATAACAGCAGCCGGGGGTGGGGGCATTACAAGGAGCTGTTGTGGGAAAGGAAAGGCAGGAAAGCCCATCTCCAGGACCTGCCCACTTCCATGCAGCAGGGTGAAGCATCATGAAATAAAGGCAGAAATGGGTGTCTGAATGGTGCAGCAAAACGATTCCTTGTGTTCACCGGGGGGGGGGGGGGGGTAGGGATTTGGGTTCTGCTTCAGACAGCAAAATGTATGGGGCCATCAATGCCCAGTTCCACAAGGAGAAGTACCCTCAAATAAGTTAGTACACTAGGTATTGTAATGTCTTTCAAACACTCAGATATCACAATGGCTACATCTAATGGCCATAATTCTAGTTACAGGTAGGTAGCCGTGTTGGTCAGCCACAGTCAAAACAAAATAAAAAAATTCCTTCCAGTAGCACCTTAGAGACCAACTAAGTTTGTCATTGGTATGAGCTTTTGTGTGCATGCACACTTCTTCAGCTAAGAAGAAGTGATGGGGGGGGGGGCAGTTCCTTGCCAAGGATGCCAGGGGCCCTAGTTATGCTCTTCAAAGGGTGATGTTATGCCAACTTTCACTGAAGGGCTGGTAACTTTTATTTCTGGAAAATCAAGGCAAGGAGAAGGGGACTTTGGAGTATGTGAAGAGGGTTCCTCACGCACAATGGTACCATCTTCTTCTCTTAAAAACATGTGTCTTATAGAAAGTGAGAGTAGCAACATACATTTTTTTGAACATACAAACTTATTAGATCTTCCCATTCTGACAACCAGCTTGAAAATGTTCTAACCAAGCGGCAACCCTTGTACAGAATTGGCCCTGCATTTGAAATAAATCCCAGGTCCAGGAAGCTGAAGCAGAAAGGCCAATGCAGATTTCTTTAAAGATGTAGCACATCCATGCTGGTTAACATCAGAGAACTGAGGTAGAAAGGTGCATTCTAAGTTCCTTAGTTCTAACCATATTCCTGCTTTACTTTCCCTTTGAACCAGTAGACTCCACCTGCCTTTCAGCATGCTTTCAGCATGAGTTGTAGGCCAAAACATCTGGAGGGCCAAAGTTTGGGGTTGCCTGGCTAAGACCATGCTGAGTATTTATCCTGCATCTATCTGACCATTCTCCATCAGTTAATGAGAAAAGAAATTGGATTTGATAATTATCAAAGAGGAGATAAATTTCTGGTGAAATGCTCCCCATAGAGCTTTTTCACATCAAGAAGTTCAGTGCTGTCAGGAAGGTTGCAAAGTCCTTGAGAAATGTTTAGTGTAAGGAAAACACACAGCCCTCCATTCACCTTGCAACAATAAGGTAAAGCTCAAAACCCCACACCCACAGAAATTCATTTTGCATACAGCAGAAAAATTGAAACTTTTTTCTTGCACAAGAAGAAAACTTTTAAGAAATCGGGGTACCACTTTCAGCACAGAACTAGATGAATCAACATTTGCCTAATAATAATAATAATAATAATAATAATAATAATAATAATAATAATACTTTTTATTATTTATATGCCCATCTGACTGGGTTGTCCCAGCCACTATGGGCAGCTCCCAACAAAAAAATAGTAAAAACACCATACAACATCACACACTAAAAACTTCCCTGAGCAGGGCTGCCTTCAGATGTCTTTTTAAAATCACACCACTGTTTATCTTCTGCCGGGAGGACATTCCACCGTGCTGGCACCACTACCAAAAAGGCCCTCTGCCTGGTTCTCTGTAACCTCACCTCTCACAATGAGGGAACCACCAGAAGGCCCTTGGAGCTGGATCTCAGTTTCTGGGTTGGACAATGGAATTAAAGGTCACTTTGAAATTTCCTCAGAAACATACTGGGAGCCATAGCTGCCAGGTTATCCCTTTTTTACAGGGATTTTCCCTTATGCTGAATAGGCTTCCTCGCGAGAAAAGTGAAAACTTGGCAGCTATGCTGGGAGCTAATGTAGTTCTTTTAGGGCTGGTGTTATTTGGTCCTGGAGGCCTCCCAGTCATTTTCTGTGATTCAATGTTTCTTCCCATCACCACTTTGACAACACTCCATTAATTTTCCATCTGTTGACCTGAAGGGTGTTTTTGTCCCTAACATAGAAACCTGAAATGTCTTTTTGGATAAATCAGTTCATACTTTCCTCTCCCCCCCCCCCGCCCTCCCTGTGAAAGCACACCTTGAAATGGCACACCTTTCTATTCTCAAAAGCTCCTACTGAGAGAGTAATTTTTTAAAAAAGAACAATGATTAGCCATTTCTCCTTGTGGCAAGCACCTCCCTGCCTGTTAGCCCTTTATTGTAGAAATGCTCCATCTATTACGTTTCTGACAGAGGCTAATCAGGCTCACCTGGCCTACCTGCCAGCATGAGCCTTCAACAATCACAACACACACCCCATTAGCTTTCCGGCAGCCAGCAACAAAAGAGCCCTTTGGGTCAACAGTTGGCTATGCAAAAACAATTAACACTTCATATTCACAGAATGGGAAGACTTGATTTTGTCTGCAATGAGAAACTAACTCATTTGCAGCCCTTGAAACCAATACGCAAACTGAAACTCAACTATCCTTCAAAATATGCACTACTCCAAATTTTGCAATGCAGTTCTTCCACCAGACAATCTGTACAAAAATGCATAATCAAAGGGAGAGTGTGCGTGAAAAGGAATACATTCATGAAAACAACATACAAAATCCATTCTATTAGGGAGAAAATTGCTTCCAGGAATGTGTCATTAAGTCCATAGGAAAAAGATGATTAGCAGAAATTTGCACTAAAATGCTAATGAATTTTCATAAGGCCTTTAAAAAATATATCAAATGGCTATGGAAATGTACAGAACTGAATTTAAGGTTGAAAAAAATGAGATACTGAGAGAAACTGAAATTGACAAAGTTGTCCATCTTTCTTTCTGTCTGTCTTTCTTTTTCTTTCTACCTCAAAGTGCAGGAGCGTGATAAAATCTGAAAGGCTGGGAACTCCAGCACTCACATGTGGTCACTGGGGCTAAAAGAACTACAGTGGTACCTCTACTTACGAATAACTCTACTTACGAATGTTTCTACTTACGAATGGAGCTCCGTCCGCCATCTTGGATGTGGTTTAGATAGGATTTTTTCTACTTATGAATTTTTAGATAGGGTTGCTTCTACTTACAATTTTTTTCTCCCAATGCATTCCTATGGGATTCGACTTACAATTTTTTTCGACTTACAAATGTGCGTTCGGAACGCATTAAATTTGTAAGTAGAGGTACCACTGTACCCACCTCTGCCCTAAGAAGTACATTGGTGGTGTAAAGCCTTTGAGATAAAAGTTGGTGAAATGCCTGCTTAACATTCAAAGCCATAAAGGAAAGCAATTTTAAACAATCTTTCATGGTTCAATAAACTAGTCCTCCAGGTCAGTTTCCTGATTCTTGCCTCACCAGGAAGAGAATGGAAAATTAGTCTTCTGTGTAGAAATGCTGATAATTTGGATAAGGAGGAACATGAGCTGATTGAACTTGTCTGTAATAGTGCGAAAAACAGAACATCAGCAACAGAAGTTTCCGCAGTGTACTTAGCTAAAATTTAGTACATTTCCTTCCACTGTGCATTTTACAAGAGCATTAAAATAAAAAAAATCCTTCAGTAGCACCTTAAAGACCAACTAAGTTTTTATTTTGATATGAGCTTTCGTGTGCATGCACAGATACACAAGAGCATTAAGTTCACCTCTTCAGCAGAGATTTTTAAAAGGGGGCGGGGGGAACAGAGAGTCTTTAATGGCAAAATCCTCCGCAGACTACACACCATGAGAATTCTCTGTAGCTGATACATAATTAGCAGGAGGGGGGGGGGAGAGAGAAGGCTTTGGCTTTCCATGAAGGAAAAGGTAGACGCTTCCATCAAATAACCAGTCTCATCACGACATTTTGATTCCGGCAGAAATTAATTTTATGAACCGCAGGAGTTTGAAGTAAACACGGGAGTACTAAAGAGACCCATTGCAGTATTCTCAGCATGGAAGAAAGATTGAAAGCACTTTCAAAAAGAAAGGTTACATTCTGGAGGCTACTCTTGTGTTTGGACAATCCCACCCCCCACCCCCTTATAGGCTTTTGGAAGGGAAGCAAATAAATGGGGAACCACATGTCCTCACAGTGGGAACATCTGCTGCTTAAAAGCAGGCACTGAAGGGCAATCTTAGGTGACATAGCTAACCTCTAAATAGATGATGGATCTGAGAATATCTCTTTTCGTTTGCAGGGGAGGGGGGAGCCTCTAAGGCCTCAACCAGAAACATTTACCTAGGAGTAAATTGGGAAAGATTGAGGGCACAAGGAGAAGGGGACAACAGAGGACGAGATGGTTGGACACTGTTTTTTTTGAAGCTACGAACATGAGTCTGACCAAACTGCGGGAGGCAGTGGAAGACAGGAGTGCCTGGCGTGCTCTGGTCCATGGGGTCACAAAGAGTCGGACATGACTAAACAACTAAACAACAACAGCAACAAGCCCCACTGAACACAGTTGGATTTACTTCCAAGTATATGTGCACAGGATATCATTAACGATAATGGAAATATGTAGTCTGTAGGATTATAGGCCTATAAACATTGTATGCAATAATCGTGCATAAGATAAAGTTTATAGGCTTATAATCCCATTAAATAGACATGTTATACATAGTTTATATGTAAAACAAAAATATGCATAAATAATATTATTACCTTTCTAATGCATGTTGTCAGAAAGGTTTGGCTCTACGTTGACTTCTAAAGCAAAGCAAACTTTTTTTTTAGTGATATTGAACCAGAAAACAGGGGTAGCCAATGTTGTGCCATCCAGGTGCTCTGGACTGCGATGACTATACTCTGACTATATCTTCTTTTTATTCACCCAAAATGTGTCATTTCCCACAATCCCGCCTCACTCTACCACTCTACCTAATGGTAGGGCCGGTCCTGTAAGACATATCCAAACATGGGTCTGTGAGAGTGAGCCTGACTTGACATTAAGTGTATTAGCAGACCCCTTTACTTTGTGATCCACATAGTAACAATGTGCAGTGCAATCTCTAATAGGCCATAGAATACCAAAAGAATAAAACAAGTGTATGTAAAGGAAAGACTAACAGTTTTGAACACTAGTAACAGCTTGGTAGCCGTGTTGGTCTGCCATAGTCAAAACAAAATAAAAAATTTCCTTCCAGTACCACCTTAGAGACCAACTAAGTTTGTCATTGGTATGAGCTTTCGTGTGCATGCACACTAGAACACTAATTCAGATTATAATCAATGCTCTTCTGTTTTGCAGCCAATGCTTTACTTGGATTTTGTTTGAGCTTGAAAGTTGCCAAGGCAAGGCCAAAAATATCTATTAAAGAAAGAAGCTGCCTTTTTCTAATGTCACACTCAATTAATATTTTATACACAGATCATTTTGATTGATTTTTTTTAAAGAGCTTTACCTGGAGAGAGTGTGAGAGGGAGAACTTGATCTCCATACAAATAATCTCTGTGATGTGCCAGTCCAGAAAGGGACATCTCAGTTCTCAGCAAGGAGTGGGAATTCAAACAACAGTTAGTGGAGATGGCTAAGATTGTGATGCTTTCATTTCTGCAAAATGCTTAGTGACCTCCGGACTTCAATTCAGCTATAAAAATGGGGTGATCATTTTTAATAGAGATGTACAGAACACTGTTTTTGCCTGCCATTCCCAGAGAATATTTCACACTAGACTTTCTCTGATTGAAAGAGCAGGAAAGCAATGGGCGTCAGTTATCTAATGTATGAAAACCTTCATGCAACATGAAAAGAGATTGCCACTGCTTTTCAGATATCCAAAACAGGCAAAAGAAATCCCTTTTTAGCTGTTGCTCAGAACAACTTCTCTATCCATAATGGCAGACAATCAAATATGAACATCATCATATTATATGGTTCACTCAGTCACAGATAACATGGGGCCAAGCCAGAGGCAGAGTTAGCTGCTCCGGCACCAGGGGGCGGGGCAAGGGTCCCAGGGGGGTGCCGCCCGCAGTGGGCAGGGCAGCAATGTCACCCCCCTCAGGGATGACACCCAGGGGGACCACACCTACTGCACCCCCCTTCCTCCACCAGTGGGCCAAGCTGCAGGTTTATCCCATAATCTTTATGCCTTGCTGAAGAAAATTAATCCAACTACTAATGCCACCATATTCCAGATGTTGCCAAACTAAATTGATTGAGTTTCGGGGAATTGGGGAAAGTAGTCTGTGCCTGTCAGATCTCACAGAGGATATCCAACAGCCTTCTCCAACCTGGTGCCCAGCATGGCCCAATGGTCATCGATGATGAGTGTTGTAGTCCGGCAAGGTCTGGAGGGCACCTGGTTGGGAAAGGTTGCTACAAAAACAGACTAGGTTGAATTTTGTGGAGATCCTGTTTCCTTTGAGCGTCTACCTACTAATCACGCCAGAACGGTTGCACTTTATTCCCCCTGTGGTGCAATCAATTGTGTGGAACTGTGATGACCAAGCCAAGTTTAGCTCATGAGAGTTAGGGACATAGGAAGCTCTCTTATATCAAGTAAAGCAATTGATCCACCGAGCGCAGATTTATTGGCACTGAATGGCCGCAGCTCTCCAGGGTTTCAGGCAGGATCCTTTGTCAGCCCTCCTTCAAAATACCACAGCCTTAGCATATAAAGCAGGTGTTATAACTACAGCCATATTCCAAAACTGATGCATTTGCTACTTTATGCATTTGCTACAAAACTGATGCATTTGCTAAATCTGCTCTTCTCCGGTAGTATAGTGAGTTTGCCCTTCAGGCCTTCTGTTAACAGTCTGAGGCCAGTGGGTGGCTGATATTTTTAATGGATCATCGTAGTGTGTTAATAGTCCATTGCCCAGTCAGGGCATTAAGTTCTACAAATGGAACTCAGTCTTACTCAGCTCTTGGAACAAACTAATTCGGATTAACTAATTCACTGAATCAATTCAAAAATATCTCTGTATTACACCTGAAAGTACTTCCTTTTTGGATGAATTGAAAATGAATTTTCCTTTTGGGGTGGAACTTTGGGCAGTTTTTAATGCAATTCAATTTTAATTTTAAGTCTGTAATTCACTGGTATGTACATAGAAGTTTCATCACACTTAACTCTGGGTCTATTTGAAGAAGCATAACAGTCAGATTAAGTTGCAGGTAGGCCCAAAATCTAAGCAGCAGTGGAAAACAGTTTGAATAATGAAAATAGGTGGAGGAGGATGGTTAAGAGTCATATGCAGCAAGATAAGGACAAATTAGGAGACCAAGAAGAGATGGTGGGGAAGTAAACACGTAAGAGAAGGTCATGAAAACTTGTATGAAGTAAAATTTTGGAAAAACCCTTAAATAAAACAATATTAATAATAATAACAATAATATTACAGTTGTACCTTGGAAGTAGAACGGAATCCGTTACAGAAGTCTGTTCAACTTCTGAAATGTTCGCCCTGTTGGACGTTCAGCTTCCAAAAATAGTTCACAGACTGGAACAGTCACTTCTGCGTTTGCGGCATTCAGGAGCCAAAACGTTTGAGAAGTAAGCTGTTCAAAAACCAAGGTACAGCAATAATAATAATAATGATGATGATGATGTGGACATTTCATTGAGGAATGGCGAATGTGCACAAAGATCCTGTGTTATCTGTATTAACTTCTCAACTTACATTAGCACTAATAGGTATATGTGGGGGAGGGGGTATCCATAGATATTGTCACTATGTCATTCTCAGATCTGCTTCCATTGTGAGCATTCTTTCATTTACTTGTCTGGAAAGCATTTCATAAATGGCCAAGGAAAGATGGCAAGGATCTATTTAAAAGGAATAAAAATTGCCACCTCCTTTCATTCCCACTCTCAATTCCTTGCACTTTTCCACTTGTATAGATATACTTCTCGAATGAAACACTTTATATAGTCTACATAAAGGAACACACACACAAAAAAACACATATATAAAATCTGGAACCAATGTTTTTAAAGTTCTGAGTAATGTATATTTTATCAATGACAATTAGCCAGCGGATACGGCTTATGTTTAATCACATGCTACTGAGACTATGCTGAGTACAACAGTCTTTAGTTTCAATGTACCACTTAACGTAATGTTCTATCACAATGTAATTTTTCAGAGTACTGCAGTGGGGGGGGGAGATACTGTTGTGAGGAGATATTTCTCCATTGCTACTATCTTGGCACAGCAACAAAGTTGTTGACTTGCTAATGGCTGCAAACTGCAAACTAATTCTTTTTCTAGAAAATGCAAGAGAGGGGAGATTCTGAAATAAAGGTTAAAATGCAGAAGAAGGTGAAATGATATAGATTTTCCTGGAACCCATGGAAGCCTGCTGTGAAAAGTTTGCAAGGCTTGTAAGTATGGAGGAAATGCAATCCTAGGACTTTTGCTCAGTCTCTCAGTAGCTTTTGACACCACTAACCATCGTAGCTTGCTCAACTGCTCCTTGGGTTGGGAGGGGAGGCACTGTAGAACAGGCTTCCCACTCCTACCAGCACGGTCAGTTTCAGAGGGTGGTGTTGAATGACTATACTTTAACCCAGGCTTCCCCAAACTCGGCCCTCCAGCTGTTTTGGGACTACAACTCCCATCATCCCTGACCTGTTAACTATGGATGATGGGAGTTGTAGTCCCAAAACAGCTGGAGGGCCGAGTTTGGGGATGCCTGCTTTAACCTGATTCAGAGCTCTGAAGCTTTTCTTGGAGTCTTCACACACCTGGATCTCTATATGAGAAGATGAAAGAAACACAGGACAATAAAATCAGCCACCTTCCCTCCTAGCAAACAGCCACAAAGGAGATAATTGAACAGCAGGCACAGGGATGCTGTAATAGCTAGGAAATAAATATATTTATGCAGGTGTCATGCTTAAAGATCTGACAGAAAATGCAAGAAAGCAGGGATCCTATTAAACAGAGGAGGCTCTTCAGTGAAATCGGAGCAGATAATTTCTCTTCTATTTGTTGAATGCCTTTGCAAGAGAGACAGAAACCAAGTTGCTTTTCCAAGTCAACTTGATATAGAGTTGGGACAACTATGGAGCCATCCTATCGTAATAATATACATTGTATAGTCAGTTAAATTTAATACATAGCTGCCAAGTTTTCCCTTTTCTTGCAAGGAAGCCTATTCAGCATAAGGGAAAATCCCTTTAAAAAGGGATAACTTGGCAGCTATGATTTAATATACAAAACTTTTTTGAGTAGATTAATTCTCAACAAAGTTTATGTAGACACTAAAATGATGATAATAATAATAAAAGACTTGGATAGGATGTCTTCTACCTGACAACATTTTCTGATTAATACTCCATCCCGCAACATTCACTGCAGGAATCACAGAAGAAAACACCCGAGTTCACATATTCTCCTATTCATCCAGGCATGTAAGAAAGCCTGTCTAAATAGACATAGAGTGCTTCCAATCTGTGGCAAACTAGTCATGGCTACCCACAATCACAGAATAATGGTCGCTTGGGTACACCACTGTAAACAAACCTAAATGTGGCCGGGCACATATCAGTGATATGTCAAAAACCAAATCATTTGGATAGTGATGGTGTGACAAATTGAAGCACTTTTAAAATGTTTATTTCTGCCCGGCTGGCAAAGAGTTAACCCACCTCCAGCCTGACTGGCATAGAACTCTGATGGGGGCGGGACTGTGCCAGGTTTGAAAGGGGGGAGTGTCGGTTTTGAGGAGTCAGTTAGGAGGGAGAGGGAGGAAGGTGTGGTGTGGTGTTATGAGGTGGCTTGTTAGAAGACAGTGAAGAGGCTAGGAAAACTTAAAGTTAAATGTTTGACTGAGTTTATTTTGTACAACTGGAACAAAGCTAATTAATAAATGACACGTTAAAGAATCACTTATGTTTTTAACACAATAAAACTTCATCTCTGTTTTTGCCAACAAGAGGTCCGTCTGTATTTTTCCAGCGAGGTACCAGGACTCACAGCCGTGGTGACTCAAGAGAGGGCAAAACTCACCTCAGGCAGGGAGGTGGTGGTTTGTGTCCTGAAGTTACACGGAGGAGGCTTAGAAGGGTAACCTGAGGTGCCAAGAAGTTGCCAGAGTGCATAGGGCAAACTTCTACAGTGGGGGAATCCAACTGAGGGAGACCCTTTACTGGAGGCAAGAGGTTATTCCTGGGGGACAGCCTAGAGTTTCTTAAGGTACCAGGTCACGCAGGCTGGAAGGCTCTCCTTACTTAGAAACCCATTAGTAAAAGGGGTTTATTTTTGAGGCGGCAGGACCAGAGGGTGGGTGTTTTCCCCTCTGGATTCCTGTGTCGCAGTGATAGTAAGGCAGAGTGGGACCAGGGTCGTCACATTTTTGGTGGCAGCGTCGTGATCGAAATTCAAAGCTCACGCGCCTAGTTTGGTTTGAGTCTGTCAGGATTTTCCTGTGAGGAAAATGACTCACGTAAGAAAACCCAGAGAGGCAAAAGGAGATGAAAGAATGGAAGGGGCTGAGGGAAGCCCAGGTTCTGAGGTAGAAGTTATGAAACTACGAATTGAGATGGCCCGAATTGAAAGTGAGAGAGAAAAAGCTAGGATTGAAGCTGAAAGTGAGAGGGAAAAAGCTAGAATTGAAGCTGAGAGGGAAAAGATGGCATCTGAGGAGAGAATGCAGTCAGAGAGGATAAGGGCACAATTAGAACAGGACAGAATGAGGCTTGAAGAGATACGTTTGTGATCAGAATTAACTCAGAGTCCAGTTAATAATGATAGTACTGCAATTAATTTAAAAAGGTTCCCCAAATTTGGAAAAGACGATAATGTCGAATCGTTTCTATTTACCTTCGAACACGTTTGTGTGGAATTTCAAATACCTGAGGAGAACTGGATGCTTTATTTAAGACCTCAAATTTGTGGGATACTAAGTGAAATTTATGCTGACCTGAGGGAAGAAGAGCTGTCAAGTTACCAAGTATTTAAGCAAAGGGTCAGGGTTCGATGTGGACTCACGGCTGAACAAAGCAGAAAGGCTTTTCGTGAGGCAAAAAAGGAACATAAAGAGACTTATGCCCAACTAGCTAGCCGCTTAGATAAATTACTTGACAGATGGATTCAAGGGAGTGGAGTGAAGGCCTTTGATGAGTTAAAACAATTAATTTGTTTAGAACAATTTTTTAAGCAAATCCCTAGCAATTTACGTTGGTTCTTGAGGGATAAAAAACTGAAAACTGTGGCAGAGGTTGCAGGGGTCTTAGATGAACTACAAGGAGATTTCAATGAAATAGCATTCCCAAAACACTCACAGAAGGGTAATCCATGGAGAAACAGAGAAAATAAAGACAGGCATGAAAATTTTCCTGTCAGGGAATCAGTTTCTGACAAGACAGGGTCTAAGAAAATCACTTGTTTTTTCTGTAATCGTGAGGGCCATGTACGTGCCAGGTGCCCCCTGCTGGTTAAGTCGCAAACTACACCTACTGCAGCTAAACAAGTAAAACTGGTAATGCAGTCTCAGGAAAATAGCTCGCCTCAGACAGAAGGCTCAGAGAAAGCGGACAGTCCAGCTGAGACTACTTCTAAGGTCTTACAGGTCTGGAGGGCTGAGCAGGAGTGCAACCAAGATTACATGGAGCCAATTGAATTAAATGGTCAGTCTTGTTTAGGTTTGAGGGACACAGGAGCAGAAGTCTCACTTGTCAAATCACAATTTGTTCCAAAGGAGCAGTACCTCAAGGGTCAGTCCTATAGTTTAAAAGGCATATGGGGCCCACATTTTGAAGTACCATTAGCTGAAGTTGATATTACCTACAAAGGATTTTGTGGCAAATGGAGAGTAGGAATCCTAAATGAATTGGAGGTACCCTTTTTAATAGGGAATGACCTAGCTAGTCAGAAGCACCGTATTCAAGTGATAACTAGGTCACAGTCTCAAGTCACTGAGAGTAATCCTCCTGCAGTTATAGAGCCACCCATAGATCCTGGTGAGGATGAAGGGCTGATTAGCGTGCCAGTGATCCAGGAGCACGGTGCCCAATTCTTGAGTGATCAAAAAGAGGATGAAACTATAAAAGAGCTGTGGGGTAAAGCACAAAGTCCTACTGCAGAAGTAACTGTGGAGAACCCCTGCTTATTTACCACCATTGAGGGAAGACTGTATAGAATTTCTAGGAGGAGGAAAACTGCTGCGGTTTGGGAAAGGAAGAAACAGTTAGTGTTGCCAAGAGCTTACCGGTTGCAAGTGCTACAAATGGCACACGACGCACCCTCAGCAGCGCATCTAGGCATTAGGAAGACTAGTGATAGAATCCAAGCAAGATTTTACTGGCCTGGGATGGGCAAGGACATCAAAGAGTATTGCAAGTCCTGTGTGATCTGCCAAAAAGCAGGCAAAAGAGCGGACAAAACGCGAGGCTTGTTACAGTCTATTCCCGTAATTACTGAGCCCTTTTCCAGAGTAGGAGTGGACATCCTCGGGCCTATCTCCAGAGTTACAAAAAGGGGGAATAAGTTTATTTTATGCCTCGTGGATTATGCTACGCGCTATCCAGAAGCAATACCTCTAAAGGACATTGACTCAAAGACTGTAGCAAAAGCCCTCATGTCGGTGTTCTTAAGGCGGGGATTCCCCAAAGAAATTATAACAGATTTAGGGACATCCTTCACGTCCAAGACCATGGAAGAGCTTTTAACTCTTTGTGGGATTAAGCATGTTAAAACTACGGCTTATCATCCACAGTCGAATGGCTTGACGGAGAAATTTAACTCAACCCTGAGCCGGATGCTAAAAACCTATTCCATCAATCATCCTAACGACTGGGATGAGAGGCTGCAACACTTCCTATTCGGTTATCGCGAAGTGCCGCAGGAGAGCACAGGGTTCAGTCCTTTTGAACTCCTATTTGGACGACAGCCACGAGGACCCCTAGACTTGATGAAAGCAGCGTGGTCAGGGGAGGAGCAGGTCGACAGCCCTGATGTTGTGACGTATCTACAGGAGCTGCAGAGCGACCTTCAAGAGCTACGGGAGCAAGCTGCTCACAACTTGCAACAGGCACAGCGTCGACAGAAGCAGTGGTATGATGCACACGCAAGAGACAGAACTTTCCAGCCTGGTGACAGTGTGCTCGTGTTAAGAACAAGACGTCGAAAGAAGTTGGAGATGTCGTGGGACGGTCCCTTCAAAGTGGTCGAGAGGATATCAGCGGTGAACTATTTGGTAGAGTTAGATGGGGAAGGGAACCGATGTAAAAACTTTCATGTAAATTTACTTAAGCCTTATTTTGACAGAAATAAGTTGGTGTTACAAGTAAAGGGGAAGGTGACCCAAGGAATTCATTTAACTGGGTGGGGAGAGCTGAGTAAGGGCACAACTCTAGCAGAGGTGTCATTCGATGAAAGTCTGACCCCAGAGCAAAAGGAGCAGTTAAAATTAGTCCTTGCTCAGTTTGCTCAGATCTTCTCAAACATCCCAGGGAGGACCAACCTAGCAACTCATAAAATAGACACAGGGTAAGCACATAAGTGGGAAGGAAAACATCATAGCGGACGCTTTGTCTAGGTATATTTTTGAGAGGTATAGAATGGTGCAAAGTATTATATGAAACGGTGATAACCCTAGCAAAACATTTGTGCTTAGGAGTTATAATCTAACACATGCCAAACATGGTTTATTTGTGTACAAGTTTATGAGATGTTAATTTAGTTGACTTTGTAATATGAATGTTATAGAATGCATTGAAGTATTTTGGACCCCAAGCCCATTGCTTTGGCATTGCTCTAGTTAATTAAGAGCAAGCCGACGCAATGTCTTTGTGGTGGGGGAGATATGTGACAAATTGAAGCACTTTTAAAATGTTTATTTCTGCCCGGCTGGCAAAGAGTTAACCCACCTCCAGCCTGACTGGCATAGAACTCTGATGGGGGCGGGACTGTGCCAGGTTTGAAAGGGGGGAGTGTCGGTTTTGAGGAGTCAGTTAGGAGGGAGAGGGAGGAAGGTGTGGTGTGGTGTTATGAGGTGGCTTGTTAGAAGACAGTGAAGAGGCTAGGAAAACTTAAAGTTAAATGTTTGACTGAGTTTATTTTGTACAACTGGAACAAAGCTAATTAATAAATGACACGTTAAAGAATCACTTATGTTTTTAACACAATAAAACTTCATCTCTGTTTTTGCCAACAAGAGGTCCGTCTGTATTTTTCCAGCGAGGTACCAGGACTCACAGCCGTGGTGACTCAAGAGAGGGCAAAACTCACCTCAGGCAGGGAGGTGGTGGTTTGTGTCCTGAAGTTACACGGAGGAGGCTTAGAAGGGTAACCTGAGGTGCCAAGAAGTTGCCAGAGTGCATAGGGCAAACTTCTACAGTGGGGGAATCCAACTGAGGGAGACCCTTTACTGGAGGCAAGAGGTTATTCCTGGGGGACAGCCTAGAGTTTCTTAAGGTACCAGGTCACGCAGGCTGGAAGGCTCTCCTTACTTAGAAACCCATTAGTAAAAGGGGTTTATTTTTGAGGCGGCAGGACCAGAGGGTGGGTGTTTTCCCCTCTGGATTCCTGTGTCGCAGTGATAGTAAGGCAGAGTGGGACCAGGGTCGTCACAGATGGGCACATCCAACTGGATTGCTATAGGCCCGACAGCATAAGGTAATGGCCAATTTGCCTCCCAAGCAAGGAAATGCAGTGGAAACGCTCCTGAATTTAAAGTTTTATAGCCAATAATGCTTCTTATACTTAAATACTTTTACATAAAAAGTTCATCAATCAAGCATTGACTACAGTGGTACCTTGGTTTATGAACACAATTGGTTCTGGAAGTCTGTTCATAAACTGAAGCGTTCATAAACTGAAGTGAACTTTCCCATTGAAAGTAATGGAAAGTGGATTAATCTGTTCGACGGTCTGCAGAGAACTTAAACTGAAGCGTTCATAAACTGAAGCAAACTTTCCCATTGAAAGTAATGGAAAGTGGATTAATCAGTTCCAGACGGGTCTGCGGAGTACTCAACCTGAAGCGTACTTAACCCGAAGCATGGGTGTAATTGGTTCCGGAAGTCTGTTCATAAACTGAAGCGTTCATAAACTGAAGCGAACTTTCCCATTGAAAGTAATGGAAAGTGAATTAATCCGTTCCAGATGGGTCCGCGGCGTTCGTAAACCGAAAATTCGTAAACCGAGTTGTTCGTAAACCAAGGTTCCACTACATTCACCTTTTTGTTCAGCTACAACCTGGTTGGGGAACTGGATCCAGTGGGCAGGGCAGATGCCCCCCCACCCTACCTCCCGCAGGTCACAGGTTCAAAATCAAATTGAACAGGCAAAAGAACAGACCTTGCAAAGCCTTTGCAAGTGCTGACAGCCACAGGAGTTTGGGTGGGCCTTTCCAAATCATATTTTCAGCCAAGCAGCATTTCCCCCAACTCTGCACCTAGTTTCATATTCAGTAGCAGCCAGTGTGGCAGAGCGGAGGGAGAAACAGTCATCCAACCAGCTTTGACATTGCTACAACTTACCTGCATGAGCCTGGCAAGGTCGGGGCTGTGCAGATGTACCAACAGGAATGCTGGATTGACGCCGCCAGTACATCCACTCAGCCCTGACCTCATCACTATACTGCCCTGTCCCGATCCAGGTAAGCTGTGGTGATGCTGATGTTGAGAGGGCAGTTCTGCCCCACCACATTGGAAACTATTGCCTATGGGGCTCTTGTACATGCTTGCCGGTCGCTTGCTATTGATTTAATGTTTCAGACATGTTAATATTCTAACAGAGTTTTGTGGCTCAACGTTAGGGTTGGCACCTTTGTCCTGGCAAAAGCATGGGGTGAGGTGGTTAGGGGTGTTTTTTTAAAAAATCTGGTGCTGAAGTGACTTCAAAGCAACCCATTACAATCTATTGCAGCCTAGCAGAATGGCCCCTCTGTGTGTATGTACTAGGGTGGTGACTTTTTTACAACCTCATTTCCCTGTATCATAATTTGATGAGCTTTCATTAAAGATTAGATAAAATCTTACTTTCAAAGAGATTCGATTTTAAAAAAACCTCACGCACAAAATGATTTTAAAAAAATTATTTATCAGTTTTTTGACCATTTTTGAAGTCACTGTAAGCAGATATAAAATTGAACCCAAGCTTTAGAGTCACATATATACAACATTATATAGGGGTCATCAAACACACAAGGAAGTTTTTTTAGCTGCAGTAACAGTATAGACGCCGGTAGAGGACGATGTTTTGCTACCTCTCCTGTAGGTTCTTTTCCCAGCATGCCCAGCTGGCTGAGTTTTGAGGTCCCAAAAAAGGGCTTTTACCTTGTGCAGGTGTGACATTTGTATACCCTATGTTGCTAAGAACACTCCCCATTGTGGAATGTGGTGTTGTGTCCAAATTTGATACGGAATATATATAGAATTTTTAATACAATTTTATGAAATGGTAAAACGACATACAAAAAAAAATAAAAACAGTTTGTGCGTAACCTTTTTAAATATTTCCATGGAATATACCTCATTCTAGTCATTAATAGGCAAAGGTTCATCCATTTGTGCTACAGGAAATAATTTTTGAGAGAAAAAAAATGAAAAAGTCATCACCCTAGTATGTACACACAAACATGAATTTGTAAATCTGTCTGTGCTTGGCTACCCAAAACTTAAATACATGACCTTTCACACATGCATTTGGAGAAGATCCCTAACTTGGTAGAGAGAGAAGGCCTGAAATACAGGACAAAACTATATCAATATCAATGTAGGATTTTACACTGAAATACGGGACAATCCTGTATTATACAGGACAGGTGGCAACCCTACAAGTCCTGATTGATTAGATGTGGTATTCTGAAGGCAGAGTCTGCACCTGGCAAAACAGTACGTGACATTCTTGGCGGAAAAGAAGCTCTGTACATTTTTAACCTAGCTGGAGGGAAGCTTACCTCCACGGATCATTAACTTTTCTGTTTTATCCTTGGTGTTAATGGATGTCAGGAGAGAAGTATTTCCTCAGTAGGAATTAGCAGCTGTGGAGAGAAGAGACTTCCCTTGGTGTGATACTTGGGGTTGGGTTGTGGGTTGTTTTCTTTTCCAGTGGAAAAAAAGAAAGATTGCACCCATGTTTTCTTACAGTTGAAAACCTCGTGCATAACACATTGTCATCATCTGCCTTTCGGCTGAAAGGAGAGCCTGTGATTTAATTCAGGCGCAAAAACTAAATATACAGCTCCAGGTATGGTAGCAGAGGAGCTTGAGCTGACTAATCAGCCGTTCAGTGCTCCCCAGTGGCAAACG
Source organism: Zootoca vivipara (assembly GCF_963506605.1). NCBI lineage: Eukaryota > Metazoa > Chordata > Lepidosauria > Squamata > Lacertidae > Zootoca > Zootoca vivipara. The sequence goes on along the minus strand of NC_083276.1, from coordinate 110,867,749 downwards.
CACAAGAAAAAGTTCAGAGTGATGAAAGAAATTAACAAAATGGCTCTGTGAGAGGAAGGATATAATGGAAGGTTAATGCGAAAGTTTTACAATGTTCAGAATAGAGCAAATTGGTTTGAGAGAGAGGTTAGCCTCTTAAATGTTAAGATCATAAAGCAGAAGAGTCCCCATGATTTATTATCAATTGAACAACGCTAATGTAAATTCTAGGTAACTGCAGTGGATCATTCTACACTGAATCAAATGCTAGCCACCAATATGACATTAATAAAACATTATAAAGTTCCATTGGTTGTAGACAACTTTAAATGGAACCATATGGGCATTGGGCACAGCTTGAGTTGGACTAGCATCCAACAGGAAGCCGTCTGCATTTTTAAATTATTTGACATGAACAAGACGGAAAGTAAAATCCAAAACAGATCAGCTTTAGATTCTATCAGGATCGGTGTATGGTCATAACTTCAGGATGCTTACAGATGTTACAGAGCAGGGTGGAGGGGTATTTGGGGGGGGGATGCTAAAAAAGACTTCAGCTCTGCAGCCCAGTACAGTCTTTCTCAATCCAAGCAGTATTTTTTATACAGAACATGGGGAACCACTTAAATAAAACCATCCACATATATTTAAATAGCAAATATATTTTTGTTTTCTTAGAATGAAGGTATGCAGGGAGGGACTGTTTGAATTTATATCTGGTTTTTTTAGAGGTGCAGAAGGAATGTAATATCCATAAATTTCAATATACCGTAGTTTTCGCTCCATAAGACGCACTTTTTTCCTCCTAAAAAGTAAGAGGGAATGTCTGTGCGTCTTATGGGGTGAATGCGTGGTCCCTAGAGCCGAATTGTCCAGGGGCGAAAGGCAGGTCGTGCTTTTTTTTTTTTAAAGAAAGAGCTAAAGGCTAACAAGAGGGAAAGAGGAAGCCAATCAGCAGCTGATTGCAAGAGATTGGGGAGGGAGATAAGGGAGCTAGCTCCCTTCCCGCCCCGCCAGGCCCCTTGCCTAGGCCTCAATTGTAGTCTGCAGAGGGAGGCTGTTTGTTTCCCCAGCGACATGTGACTGGCTGATTAGATTATCTGTCTGGAAATTGTAGAAATGGGTCCCTTTCCTTTCCTAAAGAAGCTGCAGAACTGTGAGTTGAACCCCATAAAAACAGGATTTTTTCCCCTTTGCAAGGTAAGCTGCACAACTTTGAGCTGATCCTCAAAAATGGAGGTTTTCCCCCTTTGCAAAAGAAGCTTCCTCAAATATTTAATTGGGTGTGTGAAAGGCACCTAGGCCTCTAGGAGTTGGCTGCTATGCCTAGGACAATTCAAGAAAGCAAAAAAAAAAATTTCTTGTTTTCCTCCTCTAAAAACTAGGTGCATCCTATAGTCAGGTGTGTCTTATGGCGCGAAAAATACAGTAAATTTAGCTACCCTCCCCAGACTAATATGCAAATTGAAACTTTTTGAACTTCCTGAATGTTCTGGTGAAGTTCTGGTGTCAAACATGTAACAAAATGTATATTTTGAAAGAAACTGGGTTTTAAAGGAAAATATTTAAATGTGACTGAAACAGAATTTTGAGAGAACGCATAGGGAGAGGGGGAATGGAAGGGAGTACATTGGAGGGCTACATGATTGGCCGACTGATTAAAACAGGGACTCCCTGAAAAATAACCATTTGTACTAGACGCTTCAACTCCAACAAGGAATTAACCAACTGAATCTCACTAGCGAGTCATTTTGATGACATGATTGAAAAGTCTCTGCCTCACATCACATTATTACCTACTGCAGTTCTCATGCTGGTAAGAAGTGGAGCCTCCATTGCAGATCTTAGTGGGGTAGGATCATGTGGTAGGAGATTGTCCCACCCTACTAAGGTCACAATCATCACCTTGAATGAGACTCCAAAACCAACTGAGAGCCAGTGGGTTGAATAAGCACAATCCAAATGGCCCCTACCTGTCCAGCCTGGCAGAAGCATTCTGAAGCCATTATAGTCAACCCACATGGAGCATACAACAGTAACCTAGGAGGGATTACCAGTGCCATCAGCTATCCATTGGATCTAGGAGCACACCCAAGCCTGAGCTTTGCTTTTTTCGTAATAACCTTGATTAAAAAAAAAAAGATATAACACCCAAGTGGGTGGTGTTTGTGAAAGGAGGGAGTTAAAAGCAAATGAGCTCTATCAGATGGGAGGGACATTTTGCCGTGCATGGTCGATTATTTTAATAGGCTCAAGTCTGCAAAACTGTTGCTTCTCACACCCATTACTCTATTGAGAATATGATTTCATCAAGATTAACTAACCTATGTTTCTTCTTCAATACAGCTCCAGTAAGACAATTAGGGACAATCAGCTATACCATGCAAGCCACATCTTATCCTAATATAATTACCAGACTTTAAAGAGTGAAGGATATTAGCTGGGAAGAGACATCTTATTTGTACAACCAGACTTAGATAATATGTGTCATCCTGACTTTCTTCCAATTAGGGATCCTAAATGAGAGTTAAAAAAAAAAAGCAATCTCTCTGTGTAATGCTGAAGTCAGGAGGCTAAGCATCAATCAACCCTGATTAGCAGGCGGCTGAAAAACACCCTATTTAGCTGGTTCTTTGAACAGAAGATAAAATGCAACACCGTAATGTCACCAACACCACCACATTTGGTGTCAATGAATTCTGTGACTTTATTTTGTGAAGTGCAAAGAAAGACATTATTTTGCCTGTCCTAACTATACTGATCAGATTCATAAGGTTCATCAGATTCATCAGATTCATAAGGTGACCCAAGTTCTAGTGTTATAAGAGAGGAAGGGGAAGGGAAACTATAAGAAGAGCCCACTGGAACAGGCCAATGGCCCATCTTAGTTT